>NC_064922.1:519875355-520215355 GCF_023897955.1 Schistocerca gregaria | reverse complement strand
AACAGCTGAAAGCAGCAAGATGGTGACATTTAGAAGTTAATAGAAGCTGTGGTCCCCTGTTACAAGAAAGTAATTAATATTTATGATATTCTATGTGGGCTAATCAGTTTTAATCACACCCTGTTTTGTTGGTACACCACAATATGTAATTACCAAGTAAGCATACATTTTAATTGTTTCAGTTTCCATCAAGATCCTTGGTTTAATTACTGCCTATAGAAGGCTCTATACCTACATGTAATGATATTGGCATGTCAACTAGTCTCTATCAACACTTTTGAAATGGTCTTTATATGAAATTGTCTGATTCTCTGCTTGTTGTTATTGTTGTGGTCTTCAGTCCTGAGACTGGTTTGATGCAACTCTTCATGTTACTCTATCCTGTGCAAGCTTCTTGATCTCCCAGTACTTACTGCAACCAACATCCTTCTGAATCTTCTTAGTGTATTCATCTCTTGGTCTCCCCCTACGATTTTTACCCTCCACACTGCCCTCCAATGCTAAATTTGTGATCCCTTGATGCCTCAGAACATGTCCTACCAACCGGTCCCGTCTTCTTCTCAAGTTGTGCCACAAACTCCTCTTCTCCCCAATTCTATTCAATACCTCCTCATTAGTTATGTGATCTACCCATCTAATCTTCAGCATTCTTCTGTAGCACCACATTTCAAAAGCTTCTAATCTCTTCTTGTCCAAATTATTTATCATCACTGTTTCACTTTCATACATGGCTAAACTCCATACAAATACTTTCAGAAATGACTTCCTGACACCTAAATCTATACTCGATGTTAAATTCCTCTTCTTCAGAAACGCTTTCCTTTCCATTGCCAGTCTACATTTTATATCCTCTCTACTTCGACCATCATCAGTTATTTTGCTCCCCAAATAGCAAAACTCCTTTACTGCTTTAAGTGTCTCATTTCCTAATTTAATTCCCCTAACATCACCTAACTTAATTCGACTACATTCCATTGTCCTTGTTTTGCTTTTGTTTATGTTCATCTGATACCCTCCTTTCAAGACACTGTCAATTCCGTTCTACTGCTCTTCCAAGTCCTTTGCTGTCTGACAGAATTACGTCATTGGTGAACCTCAGTATTTATTTCTCCTCCATGGATTTTAATAACTACCTCGAATTTTTCTTTTGTTTCGTTTACTGCTTGCTCAACATACAGACTGAATAACATAGGAGAGAATCTAGAACCCTGTCTCACTCCCTTCCCAACCACTGTTTCCCTCTCATGCCCCTCGACTCGTAACTGCCTTCTGGTTTCTGTACAAATTGTAAATAGCCTTTCGCTCCCTGTATTTTACCCCTCCCACCTTTAGAATTTTAAAGAGAGTATTCCAGTCAACATTGTCAAAAGCTTTCGCTAAGTCCACAAATGCTAGAAACGTAGGTTTGCCTTTCCTTAATCTATTTTCTAAGATAAGTCGTAGGGCCAGTATTGCCTCACGTGTTCCAACATTTCTACAGAATCTAAACTAATCTTCCCCGAGGTCGGCTTCTACCAGTTTTTCCATTCGTCTTTAAAGAATTCGCGTTAGTATTTTGCAGCTGTGACTTATTAAACTGATAGTTCGGTAATTTTCACATCTGTCGACACATGCTTTCTTTGGGATTGGAATTATTGTGTTTCCTTCTCTCCCTTTTCCTACTCTCGAATTCCAGTCACTCATGACTATTAAATTTTTGTCTCCCTTCACTACCTGAATAATTTCTTTTATCTCATCATACATTTCATCAATTTCTTCCTGATCTGCAGAGCTAGTTGGCATATAAACTTTTACTACTGTAGTGGGCATGGGCTTCGTGTCTATCTTGGCCACAATAATGCGTTCACTATGCTGTTTGTAGTAGCTTACCTGCACTCCTACTTTTTTTTTTATTCATTATTAAACGTACTCTGTTTAAGTTCCTTTATCTTGTGATGTAAAGAAGTATCAGAGATAATTGCGTGTCACCATTTTCATAATTTCTTCCTCTGTACAATCACAATGGCATGCTGTTTTCTCAGTCAAAAACAAAGGTGAAAACAGCAACCCAAACAATAGCACAGCAGCAAATGTACATAGGATGAACATTAGAAAACAACTGAGGACTTGGGAGGAAACTGCATATTAATGCCCGTGCCGACAATATTAATAATAACCTCAGACTTTTAGCAGATTATGCAGTTATGTATAATGAGCACTGTCTCAAAGAAGTTGCATCTTGATACGATTTCAAAGTGGTGCAATGATTGGCAACTTGCTTTAAATGTTCAGAAATTTAAAATTGTGCACTTCACAAAACAAAAAAACTTGGTACCCTATAATTGTATTATCAATGGGTCACAGCTGGAGTTGGAAAACTTGTACAAGTAACTGAACTTAACACTTTGTAGGGATATGAAATGAAATGGTCATTATGATCATTCAGTTTACTGACAGAATACTGGTAAGTGCAGTCAGTCTACAAAGGAGCTTGTTTTCAAATCACTTGTGCAATCCATTCTAGAATATTGCTGTATGGGACCCATATCAAATAGGTGTAATAGAGGATATTGAACATATACAAAGAACGGCAGTGTGAATGGTCACAGGTTTGTCTTACCTGTGAGTGTCACAGAGATGCTGATGAAACTAAACTGACAGGCCCATGAAGATGGATGTAAACTATCCGGGGAAAGTCTTCTAACAACGTCCCAACAATCGGCTTTAAATTATGGCTCTAGGAAAAACCAACAACCCCCTACAAATCGCTCACACAGGGGTTCTGAGGACAAGTTTATAATAATTACATCATGCACAGAATCATTCAATCTATCATTCTTACAGCACCCAACATGGAGCAGGAAGAAATCCAGTAACTGGTACAATGGGATGTACCCTCAGCCATGCATTTCCCGGTGGTTTGCAGAGTATAGATGTATATGTAAATATTTGGCTACTTTGACACTCTTTCTGCCTTGTGCGTTAACACATCCGAAGTATACAGAGACATGAGTGGCCGCCCACCCATCTGATCGTGTTGGGTGCACAAAGATGTTAGCAAGTGGGCAAACATACACATCTACAGCACCTGATGGAACGAAAAATAGCATGCACAGATGTGTACAAATCACCTGGGAATGGTAGCAGCGGTACAATGAAATCACCAGCCTACTGCAATTTTGAGGTATTTATTCTTTTCGAGGTATTTGTTATACATTTGATGTCTATTGCTTTGTGTAGGCCAACATTGATTTACCCATTCCTCTTTGACATCCTGTGAGTCTTCTAATGATGAACTCATGGCGTATCCATGTTTCACAGCCCCAAGTTATTACCGGTAGTAAAAACTGGTCAAATTTTTCAGCTCATCAACAATTTAAGACTTGAAACCTGAAAGTATCTTCTGCAAGCTTGTCAGCCCAATTTAATAGGTCAAAATTTTCTGGTTTTAAGTCTCCTTTCCTATTTACAAGTTGAGTCAAATAAAATTGACATATTCTTCAAAGATAACTTCAAGTCTATCCTTCATCGAGGTTATACTGACCAACAGACTTACATATCAATGTAGGCAAGTGTTACTGCAATGTAGGCAAGTGCTACTGTATGGCAAATATTGACAATATTCTCTGCTGTTGAATGGGGATCCTAATGGAGCACAATAGAACATGTGCAAACACAATATTATATATCAGTAGATGGCTTCGTGAGAGCTAGGTTTTCATCGCAGTTGTAAAATTTCGAACACATCAACAAACTGAAAAGTGAAAATATTGTACAAATCACGTAAGTACCAATAATGTAATAATGGGAAAACAAATTGCTGCAAAAGTTTATATAATATACAATTGTTACTCACAATTTACTACAAATTATGTTATGCACAACACTAGTAGACTTCCTAAAATTATCAATGTTAAACCATTCAACACCTAAATACTGAATGAAATTAGGAGGAACATGTTCTGTATGAGGATATTCCTTTCAAAAGTTCTAAGGACAATCAAAGTAAGAATTTTTTGTGGCCCACACAAACATTCAAACACACTATAGAAGGGTTCTTTGTAAGTGCGGTTAATTTCCATTAAAGAGGGGAACAATTTTGTTGCACCTTCATGGTTGATAAACTTGATTATTCTAAGGATTATATAAAGAATTTTAACAATGGACAGCATACAGTTAATTGCTAACAGCTGTCTTAATCTGTCGGTGTGTTGACTGTGACTGAAAATGGAGGAAACCAAGTATTGTGCTATTATTAAACATTTTCCTTTGACAGGTTGGACTGCTGCACACATCAAAACAAAATTGGATGAAATTCACATGGACTCTGCACCATCATTGAAGACCATTTACTTTTGGATAAATGAATTTAAATGTGGTCAGACAACCACTGAAGACTAAGCATGCTCTGGCTGCCAACAGAGGTCACCACAAAGAAAACCACAGACCAATTCCATGATATGGTAATGCAAGACCATTGAGTAAAAATTCATAAGAATGCTGAGATTGCAGGCATCTCTAGTGAGTGCACAGTAAGCTACACAGAGAATAGGCTAAGAAGAAGCTGGGTGTAAGGTGAATGCCGCAATTGCTCACTGTTGACAAACCGCACATCCAGCACAACATTTCCACGCAATGTCTGGCGATATTTAATCATAATACGGAAGACTTTTTGTGATCATTTGTAACTGTTGATGAAACCTGTATTTATCATTACTCACCAGAGTCAATACAGCAGTCAAAACAATGGACAAAGACTGTTGAAAGTGCACCAGATAAGACAAAGACCATTTTGGCAGTTGGTAAGGTTATGGCCACTGATTTTTTGGGGTTCTCAAGGAATAACCTATACAGATCACTTGGGAAAAGCAGAACCATAACTGGACCCTGTTATGCTTCACTGTTGGATCTTTTAAACTTGAGTTAGCCAAAGAAAGACCAAGGTTGATATGCACAAATGTACTCTCATCACGATAATGCACAAACCCACACATCATAGATAACAATGGACAAAATGCATAAGCTGAGCTTTGAATTGGTACCTCATCCACCCTCATCCATCCATAGCCCAAAGTGACTTCTTCCTGTTCTGTAACTTGAAACTTTGGCTTGCTGAGAAGAAATTTTCATCAAACGAGAACGTGAGTGGCACTCAACGAGTATTTGAAATAACATGTTTTTCCAATGGAATGAAAAAGCTGAATGATCACTGGTATATATGTATATATGCCTCAAAGGACACTACGTCGAGGAGTAAGATGAGTTGTTTATGGAACGGACTTTCTTTTAGCGGACTTATCAGGTCAATGGAGGTATCTGATCCCATCCACAGGCATTGACCCGTTAAGAGTCTGTGTGACATCATAATGGCGCGGAGTTCAGTTTATGAGTGAGTTGTGTTTGTAGATGTCATCTTGTTGCAGCTGGTGGTGTCCTCTAGTCATGTGTGCATGGCCGCATGTTATGTGGTGTATTGGGTTCATTTGGGTGTTGGTGCTTGAGATGTGCATTTATCGGTTGTAACTGTTACAGAAGAATGGAAATTGGTTTCGTTGAGGTAAGAATGAAGTTTCTGTTGAGTTTATGTTATTGCGGTGTCATTTGCTGTTATTAGTTTGCTGTTTGTCACGCAGTAAGTCATTTAATTCAATTTGAGGCTTCTTTTGTTAGGTATGGATATGACTTTCAAGTTTAATAGTGCATGTCTGCGGGCTGAAATAGGGGACAACATGTTGTCTGTCATTCAGTTTCTGCAACTTTTTGGCCTTGGGGCAAGACAGTAAAATGCAGTGTATGCTAGTAAAATATGCGGTTGGCCCGAGTTTCTGCATCTCTGAACAGGGACTGTTGGTGGTGGTGGTTTTTTTTTTTTTTAGGGGGCTGGAAGGTTGGGTGGGCGGGGGTGTTGGTCGGTTGTGAGTTTGTTCTGTGTGTGTGTGTGTGTGTGTGTGTGTTATGATGTTTTTATTTTGTGGTATCGACAATTGCAGTTGAGCTATGTAAGTAAAGAGAAGTGATCAATTCATGTTAATATTGAGAGTGTAGCAGAATTTGGGAATTTTGTGGTGTTTTTATGTCGACGTCTCGTGTGGTTTGCGATCATGGTGTGTGTCCGTATATGTTTATATTTCCACCCAAAGACCCCCAATTTCCTGCGCTGATCCCATTAGTTTATATTTTTGGACGGAGGTGTGTTTGTTGTTTTTATATGTATTTTCATGTTTGTTGTCGTGTTTATGTACTGACGTCATAGACGCCATATTGGAGATGTTGAGAATGGTTGTTTCTGCCATATTGGTGACGTCATGGGTCAAAGCAGACAGTTGGAATCTGATGCTTCGGTAATACAGACTTATCAAACCGCCCTCTTACATCAAGATACAAATCAGCCTTATCCACTCAATGAAAGAAGATGGCTCGAACAATAAAATATCACTGAGTAGAACTTATAATTGGAACTTTCTGGCAAATGTGACTTCCAACAAAGGGAAAACAAGAAATCTGCTTATATGTGTTAATAAATATGAAAAAAGTTTGTTCATTTAGTCAAATTTTTAATACTTTCTACACTAGCATTCCAAAGATTAACCCTGTAGCACCTCCAACTCAAACCAGGAAATCAGAGTACTCGCAAGACTCAACTTCCATATGTGGCAGCCAACAATGCAATTTGTACTTGTAGAGTGATGTACAGTACTATGCATCAGAAATTGACATTAATGACAAATACAAATCATCTAACAATATGGTTGAAAATTTAATGATTTGAACCAGAGATGGTATATTTATGGAAGGACACTTTGAAAAAATGTGCCTCATTAACTTACTTATTGACCTACCAATCTGTAATTGAAAACACTGTCATTGTTTTCCTATTATTCTCCTGAGATCAGATAATGTCTACTATCTTCAGAGTTGAAAATAATGATGTCTTGCTGCAATAAACACATTTTTTATGTGCAGGAGTTCCAATTTCAGGAAAAGAAAATTCCCTGTTATAGCTGATCCACCCAATGATGGTACAAATTCTGTACATTTTAAAAGGCATACATAATGTTTAGACCATATTAAGCCCCAATATGGTCCACAAATGGTTGACAAATTGAGAGTAAACCATTAGAAGTCCAAAAATGCCCTCTAACATATTTCCAAACACTCAATGTTGTCAGTTGTAAGGACAGCTGGACTTATTCCAGCTCATTTACGTACAAAGTTATTAAACAGCGTTTGCACTGATTAAGCATTCCCAAAATCATCCCTGCAAGTTAAAAATTGACTTATGTATATAAGTTAATGATTGTATTTCACTGGTTGCTATAATAATATCCAACAGGTAAATTTGTTATGCACTGGCAATGTAAACTGAAAGAACATTATAAAAATGTGTACTTTTAATATTAACAGAAAATTCAAATCAGTCAACATGTAACACCCATACAACACATTTTAAGAGAGTGTAATAACTTGCCTAGCGATGTTAGATGCTTCAAGGGCTCAACTTTAGGTCCACAATAGGTGAAAGCTGGCTTCCGTACAGAATCTGAACAATGCACTTTCTGGATAAGTTTCAGGGAACTTAAAACATTTGCAATATCATATAAACGTCGCGCTTTTGCTTTTAACTGCGTGCTCCCCATTCCCATTCCCACATGTAATGGAATAACATCCTCCATGTCACTTGCAGTTTCAGATTCCGATCCAGCCAACACAACTCTAGCAGCCACTTCCAAATTCACAAGGTCACCCTGCAGAATACATTACATATAATTTTAGATATACAAGAGACATCTGACCAATTTACCAAATAATAACTGTATGTAACACATTAAAGGTTAGCAGTGGTTGTAGTCAGCACCAACTGACGATATGCAAAACAAAATAAAACCCACTATATTCTTATATAAACCTTATAATCAGTAGTTCCCGATCCAAGTATTTTTTACAGAATTCCACAATACATTTTAATTATCTGTAAATTGTCAGGTTTAATTTAAAGTGGACAGCAGTGGATTTATTTATGAATTTTTTGTGCATAAAGACACCAGCAAAAATGATACACATAAATAAGCAACATAATGCAATAAATGGGTTATGTTAAAAGCAAAACAAGGTTTATCTTCATTCCTGCTTACTTCGACAAAGGATCCATTGATTTTTGCCCAACATAATATTACTGATACCATTAAGATATTAGACCTACAGTTTGAAAAATCTTTTATATGAAACTGCCATTTTTGTACATCTAAATATCATTCAAAATTTAAATTACTTCAATGAAAACTGCTATGTATCTTATGAAGTCAAAGAAACTGCTACATATACTTCCATGTAATTCACATTTCAGTTAGAAACTAAATGACTAATACTAATCACTAGTGCAGAAACACATACAGTTCAAGTGTTACT
The DNA here is from genome assembly GCF_023897955.1 of Schistocerca gregaria. NCBI lineage: Eukaryota > Metazoa > Arthropoda > Insecta > Orthoptera > Acrididae > Schistocerca > Schistocerca gregaria. The sequence goes on along the minus strand of NC_064922.1, from coordinate 520,206,970 downwards.
CATACATTTCTCGCACATTGTAATTTATGTTTAACACATCTGATTCTCTTTGATAAAGTTTCTCTTATTAAATCAACAACTCCTGATATGCTTGGAACAGTGGTTAGATTGTGGTGTCTATTTGACACTGAAGTAAGTAAGAAACTGAGAAACATCTCAGCTACACAAAGTTACAGAAGAAAATCAACTGTAGACCCACCACAGAAATTATTCTTGCCCTTCCCTGAAGTGATCAAGGGGAACAAGAAAATCCTCAACCAGAATGGCCTGAAAGGGATTTGAGCCACATCTCCCTGCCCCCTCTTCCCCAAATTAAAGAACAGTATCAGTTCATCACCTTGCTAGATACAAATACCAAATATAAATTACAAACCTTTCAATTAGTACAGTGATACAGTACATTACTGCAACACATTTAGAAGAGGAGCAGGACTTAAAAAGCCAAGAAGGAATGCAACTTTTGAAATGCATGCTATTTCTGTTATATAGTACCGTATGTTGGCAGCACTGAAATAGCACACTTCATCCGTTTTCTTTGTTGAAAGCAATGGAACACTTCATTATGGAACAGCGCATTGGCATAGTGAAAAGTTACAAATATAGGAAATATATTTGCAATTGCGAATATGGACAACCATTAGCTGTATAATAGAATGAAAACAATGAAAATTTGTGCCGGACCACGACTTGAACCCAGACTTCCCACTAATTGCAAATGGTAATTGGAGATTCCCAGAACCAGCATGCAATGAATTGTGAAAGAAGAACTGGATCTTTGAAACTATAAAATTTAGCTTACAGAAGAATGGAGGTTAAAGAATGACAAAAGCGCTGAGCGTTTGTCCAACGGGTGCCTGTAAAATAGAGCAGACAACAATTTTATCAAAAAGAATAATATTCACTGATGAGGACACTTTCTGTTGAATTGCTTAGTGACAAGCACATTGGAGGATTTGGGGCACAGAAAACTCTCAATTAAATATCAAAAAGCCATTACTTGTTAAAAGCAAGCGGTTTCCTGGCCGGGTATTTCTTGCAACAGTAACATGACTAGGCCATCCAGATCTTACAATGTGACTTCTTTCTGTGGAAGTATTTGAAATCTTGAGTCTATTCCAACAAACCAAAATTACTTCTAGAGGTCAAGGCTCAGATTAGACACGTAATTTCAGAGCTTGAGGTGCTAGTATACCACAATATACCATAAACTTATAGAAAATTTCATCAAAATAACAACAGTGTGCTTGCAGTCATAGAGGCCATTTGAGTAAGATCATATTGCATACATAATTGCAAGTAGCATACAGTGCAATCATATATAAATTACTTAACACGAATAAACCTTTATGTTATTAGGCACTCAAGAGTGTTTTTCTTTACAAGAGAAATTTGTATGTAATCAAAAACTAGCTTAAATTTATTGAGAAAACTGTGGCAAAGCCTAGTACCTCTAAAAAGGAAATCACAAGGGCCTCGTACAAAGTATCTGTGACTACTTCTTGAAAGTTTGGGTTGCTACTAAGTTGATGATACAGGACAAGCTCAAAGGAAACAACAAGAACAGTTCAAGAGTTGTAATGGACAGCTAAGCCCACTTGAACTTAGTAGCTGAAGGAATTTTCTTCCGAAAATGACATAAGAATATTTAGACAGGTACAACTGAAGTAAGTTCAGAAAACATTACTTTCATCTCTGTTTTGTATTGTACATACAAGCTGCAAAACAAGAGGGATTGTGTTCCAGAGGCGGGAACAGGAAGATTAAAGTTTAAAGGATTCATAGAGATCCTAGGAAGCTTTGGTCAAAGCTCAGTGTGCAACAGTCTTTTCATTGTGCCTGTCCAACTCTATATGTCATCTTTTTTATTAGCGTTCTATCCTTTTCATAAATGATGATATTCCAACCTGGATTTTCCATTGTTTTACTTTCAAATATTGGTACGTAGTCTGCATGAACTTCAGTTGTAGCCCAAACAGGTGTACAAACTTCAATACATATTTTGTTGACAGAGTACATAACTTCCCTTCAACTTCTTTGTCCTCGCGTGTCACTGTCAAATTCAGAAGGCCAACACTTGAAGTTTATGTCACAAGACGGCAAGGAATTTTACTGGGGAATGGTGGGTTGGGCAAACTAGAGACATAATGGGACAATATCACAGGGCGCAATTACCTTGCTCCTTGTCTCTGTCCAAAATACACATTGCAGTTGTTGTCCAGCATCTAGAACCATGTGTGCAAACATCCAGTGCAGCCATAGTACTTAGTTCTCTTGAAACGTTTTTATACACGGAACACTATTGTTTGTTACCATTATGTTCATGGTCTATACTTTATGTCATTTATAATGAACATCAGAGAAACCAAAAGGTTGTTAATAAATGTGGACTAACATAAAAATCAACACCATCTGCACACTCCAAAGTGCACACTACAAAAGCAGGTGGTAGAAGACACTGACTGGTGCATCATAAAGCAGGGTACACACATTTTGCTACTGTGCAACTCACCACCAACTGCCAACTAACATGCACACTACTGAACAAATGCATTACTACATCTGGAACAAACTTTCAGGAAGTTTAACAAAAATCATACTTGCTGACAATGATAAAACTTCCTCCCCTTTTGCATAAATTTACAACACAAGTAGCATTTTCTTATGTGGCAATTCTTACTGACACTTCATGCCCATCTGGGCAGACATATTTTTATGTACTTACTGTGTAATGTACATGGATACAGTGAGGTAAATTCCTTGTGGTCATACTGAAAGAAGTAAATAAATAAAATATGTGAATGCCAAAGAGGCAGGACCACAAAAATTATTTCAAATTTGTGCTCTTCTATCACCATGCAGTGACATGTAATAAAACAGTCACGAGAAATGAATTTCTCTATTGTGACTGCAATTCACCCATCACTCTCCTGAAAGATATTTCCAATTCTGCAGAAAACCAAAAGAGCAAACCCTACACAGCAGCCAATGGAAGCTCCAAACAGCAAACTCTCCATTAAGTTTGCAGACAGACATAGGCAACAGTAATGAACCTGACATCCCATTCACATGTTTCTTCAGAAAGCTAGGATGGAGAGTTAATTTTTCCACTGGCATGGTTTAGTGTTTGTGATGTTGAATGCACATAAAGTACACATATTTCTAGAATGCCACGGGATAGCATGATAATGAATGAAAGTTGACAAACTGCTTTCCATGCACGACTGGGCAGAACGCTGGGAGCGCCCTAAAGAGGAACATGGAGTGGTGGGGGATATGGTGTTATGGGCACTCAACAGTGTAGTCTTTAGCGCCCGAACGGAAACAACAACGGACAAGTGTCACTAAAATGCAGCAAGTGCAAAAATAGGACTAACCTTAAAGGTGAAAGGCTACATAGGCAGTTTGCACGTCAACAGTTGCAAAGTGGAAAGCAGCACATAAAGAGGATAACTGCAAGAGAAAGTAGGGGAAAGGGTTAAAATGAAACACATAGCACATGTTTGGAACTGGCCTATTACAAGAATAAAAAGGAGTGGTAAGCCACTCAGCAACACACTAAAAATTCCAACCTAAAATTTTATGGTGAAGGGCAGAAACATCACAGTACCTTAAAACTTTCTTGACACTCACCTCGTCATCGGCTAGAAACAACGGCAGATGCCCACTAATATTAACTTCCGCCCTGACAGAACGATATAAATCACACTCAACTAAAATGTGGCGTACAGTGATTCATACGCCACAGGCATCACACAGCGGGGATTCCTCTCGCCGTAGTAAGAAGGCGTGCGTAAGAGGACAGTGCCCTATGCGAAGACGTGTAAGGGTCACTTCGTCACACCTAGGTGACCGGCAGGAGGAACACCATGGCTGGATGGTGGGTTTCACCAACCGCAGCTTATTTTCCCTCACCGCCAGCCATTCCTCCTCCCACAATTTCATATACTTCCGCTGCAGCACAGAAACAACACCTTGCAAAGGAATAGAGCATTGTGTCACCTCCGGTAATCTGTAGGCGTCCTTGGCAGCTCTATCAGCTTGTTCATTTCCCCGTGTGCCCACATGCCCTGGCACCCAGCAAAAGGACACTTGCTTGCCCTGTCGTTGGAGGATGTACAGTTGGTCGTAAATCAGCTGTTCCAACTTCTCCGCTGGGTACAGGTTCTGCAGTGACTGTAATGCGCTCAGTGAGTCAGAGCAAATGAGGAAGTTTTTGCCCTGAGTACTCCGTATCTGATCTAATGCCTTCAGGATCGTGTGAAGTTCTGCGGAAAAAACAGTGTATTTCTGGGGAAGGCGAATCCTGATGACACGTTCGGGGAACACTACTGAGCAACCAAGAAAATCCCCCTGTTGGGATTCATCAGTGCATACTACTGTGAAATCAGGATGCCTATCTACAATGTTAAAAAATAAAGATTTGAAAGTAAAATCTGATGTACTGTCTTTCTTAAAATTTGCCAATTCTAAAATCAGTCTGTGCCTCTGGAGGAGCCAAGGTGGATATCTGCTCCAACCTCGACGTGAAACATTAAAACCTGCCACACCCATCTCTAAAATGCAATCCTTTGCACGAATCCCATAGGGCCTTGTTGCTCGTTGCCGGTTGCGAAAAAGCCTTTCCAGTGGAGGCCAAGCAACAGTGTGGTATGCAGGCGTGTATGGTGTGGATAATGTTTGATAGGCCTGGCGCACCATTAGTAGACGCCACTGGAGGTGGAGTGGCGGTTCACCTGCCTCTGCACACAGGCGCGGTATGGGGCTCATTCTGAATGCCCCAGTGGCCAACTGAATCCCCTCATGGTGCACCACATCTAACAGCTTCAAATAAGTGGGTCTTGCAGACCCATACACCATGCATCCATAATCAAGCCGGGACCGCACGAAGGCTCTGTAAAACCGGAGCAGACAAGTCCTGTCTGTTCCCATGTGAGGTGACTAAGACATTTTAAAATAGACAGCGCCTTAAGAGACTTAACGTGTGGCAGCCACGTAAGCTTAGAATCAAAAGTGAGGCCCAGAAACTTCATCATGTCTTTAAAATTCAGAACAATGGAATGAGAACGGTTAAAAAGAACACACACCGACTTATCAGTTGAAAACTTAAAACCACTCTTCTGTGCCCATTCATCCAAACGTCGGAGAGTGAGTTGCAACTGACGAGTCGTTGTTGCAAGGCTTGAAGAAGAGCAAAATACAGAGAAATCGTCCACAAACAAGGAACACTGCACAGGACTTTTCACAACAGACGTAATACTATTAATAGAAATAGCAAAGACCGTCACACTTAAAACGCTACCTTGAGGGACACCATTCTCTTGTTCAAAGTGATTAGACAGTAAGTCTCTGACTCGGTACCGAAAATAACGTGGCGACAGGAAGGACCGAATAAAATTCGGAAGACATCCATGAAAACCCCATTCGTGGAGCTGCCTGAGAAGATGCTTCCAAGTAGTGTCGTATGCCTTTTCAATGTCAAAAAATATTCCCAACAGGTGATTCTGGCGCAGGAAAGCCTGTTGTATGGCTGCCTCCAGGAGGGCCAGGTTATCAAAGGTGGAGCGATACCTCCTGAACCCACACTGAAAGCAACTAAGGAGTTGTCTGGATTCTAACATCCAGACAAGGCAGCAGTTGACCATCTGCTCCAAGGTCTTTCCCACGCAGCTAGTGAGGGCAACACTACGGTAACTACCCGGACACGTGCGGTCTTTCCCAGGTTTTAAAAGAGGAATTAAAATTACTTCACACCACGAGTCGGGGAAGTGACCGGACATCCAAACTAGATTAAACAGCCAGAGGAGGATTTCTTTATTTCTCCCTGTGAGGTGCCGCAGCATGCTATAGTGGATTCTACCCTGACCAGGGGATGTATCACGAGCCCCACACAATGCAGAATCCAGTTCCCACATCGAAAACGGGCAGTTGTACTCTTCTGTATTGGGTGAGCGGAAGTCAAAACTGTTCCTCTCAGCAGCCACTCTGTGGGGCTCGAAAGCTGGATTCTGACTGACAGTTGCAGTAATAGCTGCAAAATGAGCAGCCATAGACTGGGCAATATATTTTGGGGTCGTGTGGAGAGTACCATTCCACATTATAGCAGCCATAGGGCAACTCCCACCTCTCCCAGAAATCCTCCTGATGGTCTCCCATACAATGGAACTTCGTGTAGAACGATTAATGGTGTTAAGGAACTGCTGCCACGACCTCTTCTTGCTCTCTCGTATAATCCGACGACACTTTGCCCTCGCCACTTGAAAAGCTGCAAGGTTCTCTACAGTTGGCCGGCATTTGAACCTACGCAGAGCTGCCCGCCTAGCCCTGATTGCACAGCGGCATTTGTCGCTCCATCAAGGGACAGGCTGCCACTTCGGTTGTCCCGTGGGATGGACGCTTCACTGGCGCGGTGGATCACTTCAGTAATATGATCCACCCATTCCTGGATACTGACCTGATGTTCAAACTGGGCGAGTTGACTATACAGGGCCCAGTTGGCTCTACCGAGCACCCATCGAGGTGATTTCCTTTCCGGTTCCACTGCATGTGGCAGGTGAATCCGGATGAGGAAGTGATCGCTGCCGTGTAAGTCATCAACCACTTCCCATACAGCAGTGTGGGCGATGGCTGGAGAGCAAAGCGATAGATCAATGGCAGAGAACGACCCAGTTGCAATGCAAAAATGCGTGCTTTGACCTGTATTTAGCAAATGGGCACTGGTAGACAGAAGAAGCCTCTCAATTATTCTACCCCTGGGGCAAGTACTCACAGAGCCCCAAAGCATATTGTGTGCATTAAAATCACCACAGAGGATGAAGGGGTGGGGGAGCTGTGTAAGAAGATCACGGAGAGCCTCTTTGTCAAGCACATCATGTGGGGGCAGGTAAAGCGAACATACTGTTAGTATATGACGCACATGTACTAATATTGCAACTGGCTGTAAATCCGTCGTGAGGGAGAGAGACGAGGAGTGGTAGTCAGTGTTGAAGATGCCTACTCCTCGAGCTCTCTGTCCACTCAGGTCGTCCTTTTTGTGGAGGACATAATCACGTAGCTCAGGGGTGTAAGTTTCACTGAAATTTGTCTCTTGCAGACATACACACACAGGTCTATCCTGAATCAACAGACGTAGCTCCTCCACATGTGTCCTGAACCCTTTCAGGTTCCATTGTAGTATGAGAGCCATCACGGTGGTTGTATTTTCTGCCTCTCTTTCCGCCGAGGTGGGGAGACTGCAGCGGGTGGAGGTTCAGTCTTGGTGCGAGATGATTGCCCCCTATTCTCAGACTCCATCAGCTCTGGGGAAGAGTCTGATGAAGCGTCTAACGGGACCACATTAACATGATCCGAGGGTTTACCAGCCGATTTAATCTGTTGGTGCTGTTTCACATGTGCTTTCCTTTGTTTAGAGGGCTTCACTGGAACCGGAGCTGGGGTGTTTATGACCATGCTGGGCTGTGGAACAGCCTCAGCAATCTGAGATGCCTGGGGCTCTACAATGTTAGCTACTGTACCTTTCTCTGCTGTTCTAGGAGGGGCTACAGGCTCTGATACAGTTGCTGCCTTGCAAGTGCACTGACATGTGCACGTGTTCGTGCCAACACTAACAACCTCCGTCTGTGTAGATGCATCGACCTTCAGAGGCGGCTTCTGAACAATGGAAGCAAAAGACTTAACGAATTTGGGGGGCTGCATTGCCTTAAAGATCTTTTTGGCTTCACCGTAGGGGATACGCTTAGTTGTTTTTATTTCTTGTATTTTACATTCCTCTAGGAAGATTCTACAGTCCCTACTCAAAACAGGATGGCTTTCAGAACAGTTTATACATCTGACAGGCGACTAACAGTCAATTCAGTCATGGGTAGCCTTACTATAGTGGCCACACATCGCTTCTCCCTTACACCCTAGAGTTGTATGCCCAAAACACTGGCACTTAAAACAGCGCATTGGGTTTGGGACATACAACCGGACGTTTAGTCGAAGAGATCCTGCCTTGATGTGTTCTGGGAGTTTTGGGGTATTGAAAGTAAGAATGAAGGGATCAGATTTCACCAGGTTTCCATCCACCCTTTTCATGATGTTCTGAATGTCAACAATTCCCTCCTGAGCCCACTCACTCTAATTCTTCTACAGGAATGTCAACGAGATCCCTACAGGTGACAACACCCTTACTGGAGTTCAGGGTGCTGTGAAGCTCTGTATCGATAGTGTATTCCCCCCAAGCTTTTAGCTGTTTGAAGGTTAACTGCTTGCTGGGCAGTTGATGCTTCAACAAGCAGTGTCCCATTCTGTAAACGCTTCACTGATTTTAAAGTTCCAGCTATTCCTTCTAGACCCTTCTGGATATAGAATGGCAAAACCTTTTCAAAGGAACACTCTTTCCTTTTTATTACTAAAAACACATTCTGGTTTTCAGTATGTGCTCTGTTACTCAGAACTGCTGTACGTTTGCTGACGCCGGAGTCAGGAGAACTGGCTAACCTAGCCCTCTTGTTGGATTGGGCGGTAGTGCCTACCAGCGGTCCACCCATCCCACTGGCCAGCGAAAAATTAGAATGAGGAAAAAGAGGAAGAATTCGTGGTTTTCATGGTCGTCCCACGAGCAGCTAGGGAAACTTACGTCCAACCAGACAGAGCCCCGCATGCCTGGATAAGCCTTGTACAACTGAAGTGCGGCAGGTTCCCCAGAGGTTGCCCGCTAGTGACTGTTCCACCTCTACAGCCATGCATCCTATCGGCACGCAGCACACCTTAAGAATGAAGGTTTTTTTATAGAGGTATGTACCATCCTTGCGATCCAGGCAATCAAGCCAAGATCCCCGGTCCCTAAGACACACAATGTTCCACCGTTGTGCCACACGGTGGTCGCTGAAGCATGCCCAGAGCTTACGGTATCAGCAAACTGGTGGTGCACACCAGTCCACAGCTCGAGGACCCCGGGTTCACCAAGCCCGTACCCAGCAAAATGCTGAGCCCCCTGAGGGAAGGAACATGAAAGGTCGACTATCAGATTCGAATGGTGATGAAAGGTAACAAAGGCAACTGTGTGGAGCAGAAACAAGATGAACACAGTGAAGAGACAAAAAGGAGAAAAAGAAGGGACATTATGTTTAACATCCCATTGTCAATTAGTTTATACATGAGACTGGAGAAGGGTAGATGGAAAATAAGGCCATGTCCTTTTACAAGGAAATATCATGGGATTTGTCTTCAAACTGAGTGTGAGTACCAGTGACTTTGGCATGATACCATTGATGCTACTGCAAGACAGAGACATCTAATGATACACTGTGGTAGTTCTAAGAAAATGTAATACATTGAAGCAGTCACAGCATTCAAAGCAATAGGTTGAGCAGAGATTGTGCCACAAGACCGTAAGAGATGGTGATATTTTTTTCCTTTTTTAGTGATCATGCTGAGGAGATCAGTGACAGTGTATCTCAAGTTAGTGTAACAAATTTGAGTTTCTAAATAAATCCACTGGAGCTGTATGTACTAACATAAATGCACTACATTTCAGCCCACTTTTCCCTATTATTTAGGACTATAATTTGTTTTAGGCAATATGACTTTATGGAATTTTCAAGATGTGGGATTGTGCCTAGGAAAAATGCGAAATTGCTTGCCAACATATCTCATGAAATGATGGGTGGTTGAAAACTGTACTCCCTGTGGTTCCAAATTGGAACTAATACTTCAAAAAAATTGTTTACTTTTTGCCAATTTTTTCCTTGTATATACATTTCCTTCTACAATAATTAATGACAATTTTGTGATTAATTTTAGAATTATATTAAAAACAAAGATTCCAAGACTTACCAAGCGGGAAAGCGCCAGTAGATAGGCACAATGAATAAAACACACAGACACACAGAATTTCGAGCTTTCGCAACCGGCGGCTGCTTCGTCAGGAAAGAGGGAAGGAAAAGGAAAGATGAAAGGATGTGGGTTTTAAGGGAGAGGGCAAGGAGTCATTCCAATTCCGGGAGCAGAAAGACTTACCTTAGGGGGAAAACCTTAGGGGGAAAAAAGGATAGGTATGCGCGCGCACACGCACACACACATTTTAGAATTATATGTTTTATGCATTTTTTGGAACTCAAACAGTTAAGCTGTTTAGAGAAACTAGTGGAAACCTAAATTCGAATAATTGGATAGGAAACTGAACCATCATCCTCTAGAAAACGAGTCACACACAAGCATTGCAGTGCCTTGCTTGGTCAGGACAGCAACATTAAACACTATAATAAACTGACATAAGGAATACTGAAAATGAAAAGCTAAGAAGCATGAAATAGATGTGGGTACAGATACTAAGGAGGTCGCTTTAAAACACAAGAACTGTGAAAAGGAAATAGGTATCTATAGAAGTGGATAAAATATACAGTGATGAACCTGTACATTATGATCATTGCACACGCCAAGACTGATTGTTACATGATGGCATTATTGGCACATGATGAAGGAAAGTATACAAACGGGTAATCATTCTCGTGATGATCCAGACCACAATATGGATATTCACTGACATAAGTATCTGACTAGTGACAGGTGACTGGCAATGTGCATCACAAAAATTGCAAAGCTAGGTGACTGTTCACATGCCTCTGCTGTGAGTGTCTACGGAAAGTGGTTGAAGGGTACTTAAATCACGAGCAGGCCACAAGGTGGTGGATGTCCGTGCCTCAACACAGCACGTAGCAGAGGCTGGGCTGCTCTATAAAGCAGGATGGGCAGCTATCTGTGGCAGAACCCAGTACACTGCTGGTGCAGGCACAAGTGGTAGAGAGGAAAACCTTTCAGCACACATTTCTGAACAGGCAGATTCATCAGACATCATCATCATTAAGACTGCAGTGAGCATGGGATCATCGATGTTTCAGTCTGGATCAAGGGAAACATGTCGCCTGGTTGAATGACTCATGTTTCTCATTACACTGGATGGATGGCTTACACACATAAAAAAAAAGTTTTGCAGCACCCCAGTTCCCAGAACTCCTGTAGATAGATGTTGTATCACAGACACAGTCTCTTTGACTGTTCAAAGATGTTACTAAACCCACACAAATATGCAAACAACCATGCATGGGCAGTGCATATTAGAAAGAGGGGGTCCAACAGCTGATCAGTTCCAGTCATACCACCAGGAAAGAGGTACACGGCTCATGTTGTCTGTAGTTCAACCATGCCTAGACAGTCAGTACCGCAGTTCGATCATGCCCGCATTGTTACTTTGTGCCAGGAATGGCTCTCAAGAAGGACAGTGTCCAGGTGTCTTGGAGTGAACAAAAATGTTGTTCGGACATGGAGGAGATACAGAGAGACAGGAACTGTCAATGACATGCCTTGCTCAGGATACCCAACGTCTACTACTGCATTAGGCGACCTCCATCTATGGATTATGGCTCAGAGAAACCCTGACAGCAACACTACTATGTTGAATAATGCTTTTCGTACAGCCACAGAACATAATGTTACAAATCAAACTGTGCGCAATAGGCTGCATGATGCACAACTTCACTCCCAACATCCATGGTGAGGTCGATCTTTGCAACCACAATACCAAGCAGTGCAGTATACATGGGCCCAACAACATGCCAAATGGATCGCTCAGGATTGGCATCACGTTCTCTTCACTGATGAATGTCGCATATGCCTTCAACCAGACAATTGAAGACATGTCTGGAGGCAGCCCTTAAGGCTGAATGCCTTAGACACACTGTCCAGCAAGTGAAGCAAGGTGGAGGTTCCCTGCTGTTTAGGGGTTGCATTATGTGGGGCTGACGTATGCCATCGATGGTCGTGGAACACAACATAACAGCTGTACAATACACGAATGCCATCCTTCGACCGATTTCAGCATACTGGAGAGACTATCGTCTGTATGGACAATTCACTCCTCCACTGTGCACATCTTGTGAATTACATCACTCGACTAGAGTGGCCAGCATGTTCTCCAGGCATGAATCCTATCGAACATGCCTGGGATACATTGAAAAGGGCTGTTTATGGACAATGTGACCCACCAACCACTCTGAGGGATCCACACCGAATCGCCGTTGAGGAGTGGGACAATCTGGACCAACAGTGCCTTGATGAACTTGTGGATAGAAGGCCACGACGAATACAGGTGTGCATCAATGCAAGAGGACATGCTACTGGGTATCAGAGGTACCGGTGTGTACAGCAATCTGGATCACCACCTTCGAAAGTCTCACTGTCTTGTGATACAACATCCAATGTGTAATTTTCATGAGCAATAAAAAGGGAAGAAATGATGTGTATGTTGACTATTCCAATTTTCTGTACAGGTTCCGGAACTCTTGGAACCAGGGTGATGCAAAACTTTTTTTGATGTGTGTATTTTGATAAACCGTCGTCTAGGTGAACAGCTGCTTGAAACGTGCACTGTGCCCCAAATGGCAGTTGGTGGGAGCAGTATTATGCTCTGGGGGAAATTCACCTGGGCCCCCATGGGACCTGTGGCAGCAGGCCTGATTGAAGGCACCAAGACAGCTATGGATTATGGACATTATTATGAACCACCTGCACCCTTCATGTATGATGTACTCTTCCAGTAGTGTACTATGACTGACAAGGACAGATTCATGCTGCAGTGACCTTAGGAGCATGATAGTGGAATCACAATGTGTTGGCCAGTGAATTTGCCTGATCCAAACATGAGAAAAACACATCTGGGGTGCTGATGCACAAATCACCAGCCCATGGTTTACAGAAATTTTGTGATCTTTGCATGCATATCTGGTGCCATATACATCTGGAAGCCTACCAAGAACTTAGTGAATCGTTGGTGCACCAAAATCAATGCTTTATTGCATTCCAAAGATGGACCAGCATGCTATTAAGCAGGTGTTCATGATTGTATGGCTAACAGGAGTATGTGTTTTGTGACTGTGTCCCGCCCAACAATGATAATGTGAACTTGTGCTCTATGGTAAATAGCTGCATTCAACAAGGAAACATTGAGATATTACTCATCTTGATTACGGTTCCTCAGTTTGAAAACTTTAGTGCTGTGCAAAATTAACACTTATAATTAAACGAGAATTTTATTTTTGTTTTCATTCCTTCAGATCCTGTGGCTACTACCAAGGTCTGGTCAAATGTCAACTGTATACAGATTTCAAGAAGTTATCCTCTGCAATGAACATACAATGCATTTAGAAGCTGACAGCAAAATTGTCAATCATATGTTCATGGCAATTTCAGTACGTTTATGCGCATTTACCCACCTCTACTTCTACAATGTAGGGTATTTAATAAACATACCGATGTGATTGAGATAGAGGACACACAATTTGAATGAGGATTACAATTTAATGTCCTGTTGATGAGGACACAGAGAGAGTGGCTATATTATTCAGTGTACATGATTGGTCAAAATAAAGATAATCAATGAATGTAAGTCTGGGACAATGATATACAAATCTTAACCAAACTTCCATCATAAAGGTTTGTACTTTATCAACATAGCATCCCTGCTCTTATCACAAATCAAAAGAATAGAAGAGTATTTATTGCACTGATTCTTTCAAATATTTAACAAAAAAATGGTAGAACTGCTGTTATTCTTTCTGTAATATCCCCTATTCTCAAACTAACTCCAGCCAGTCACTATAGCATTTTGTATCAACATACTTACAGAAACAGCCATAGCCTCTTACGTAATTCTGCAGTAATGGAAAAAATTACGCAATCATCATACAAATTGTATGCGATAATAATAAATGCCTATTATAATGGAACAGCTGCATAGTCTCAGTTATAAGTATGAAAATTCAGAATGCCATGGGAATGTATTGCCATGCAACACCTGTCATGTTTACCTCATCTGACACTAGAAACAGCATCAGAAATTTCTGACACAAAACACCAAGTGAACGCTCATCACGGTTACCATCTGCCTGTTGACTATTTGGAGTAAGAGGGAGTTCCTTCTCTTGATATCTCGGTGAGCAGTAACACAACTTTTGCATTGCTTTCACCTGTAAATTAATAAAAGTGAATGTATAACTTTATAAAATTACAGAAAGACAGAACAAAATATTGTCTGCATATGATTCAGTAATCAATAACAATTATGAGTACAGAGACCCACAAGTAAGTCAACTAAACTAGTTATGCAACTAAGTCAACCACATGAGAGCGAACTTAACTGTTGAGACGATAACTTTAGCAAGAGGTGAGATACAGGTATGTCCTTCATGTGAGAAGTCAGAATGACCTTTAAGAATAGTTTTGTCTGCAAGTCTTTACAGGCTTACAATCTACATTATGAACTGTACAACAACCCAAAATTTGTTAAAAACATTTGCAATGATATACAACAGTGGTTTCAAATAACAATATTTAACAGTGGTTTCAAATAACAATATTTAAAGTTAAATTAAAATATTAAAAACAATGACAACAACTTGTTACTGATGCCTTTCCGTTCTCCAGTACTTCTGTAGATACAAACACCACTCTGTTTTAGAAAGATAAACATCACATGTACATTCAGTATACTATGCAAAAGTTTTAGGTGGAGACGGGAGGTTATTTTGAACTATGGTTACCAAAAGCTTTGTGTACCAGCTTTGCTTTGGATTGTGTATTCATCATCTTTTCTCTTATTTTGAAATGAGTATAGAGACTAATCCTGGTCCATCATGGGGTTCGAGTACAAGCCCCATGACACCACAGGGATCAGCGATCCTCATGACTATGTGTCAGTTCCGACGTTGAAAAAGCACAAATCATGGTTACGGACTGTAAGCCCTTTGAGAGAGGTGTGGCTTGTCCACTTGGGCAGTCCAAGTTCCTGTTTGCATCTACTTCTGACTGCTGTGTCACAGTGTCTGCACTATACATCACAGAATTTATTTTACAAATTTAGAATTTACTGAAATATGTAACAACATATTTTGAACTGAAATTGTCTTATGCAGGTTCTGTGCTTCTGGCCATTTCTTTAAATAGTATCTCTAGTCCGTGAACTGTTAATCCACTAATAAAACTACTCGCTCATTTTTTATTACTTTTACAGAGCATGAAAGGAATTACCTTCTTCTGATAACCCATTTCTTCTGCCATTCCTTTCAGTTCAGCAAGTGTTGTTAGGAGCTGCTGATTTCCAAACCACTGATAGCTATTCTTACCAATCTGAAAAACAGATATTATTAACACAATCCAATTGTAAGTGGAGGGGTACACACCCAAAGGCAGAAGCAGTGAGATGGGGGAGGAAAGGAGTCAAGGAAATATCTGGCAAAGAAACTAGGTCTTCTCAACACACCCTGTGTTGATATCATTAAACTTCATAGCCATAATTTAACATAAGACATTAGAAAGGCGTACACTATATTGGGACGCTATAATTATATACCCTTCACATCCACACTTATGTAATAAAAAGTCCAAGTAAAATGAGTAACTTTGAGTATAATGTAAGAATGTTGAATCTTTCCCAGTATTACTTGCTTCAAAAGCTTTTCCCACAGGCCATTTACAGAACAATATGTCATGGGCTCATGAACGAGCAGAACATTCAAATACCTTTGATGCCATCTGAAGACTCTCTAGGACGTTGATTATGTCATACAATCGTCTTCTTTCAGTATGAAGCTGAGCGGCAGCTTGGTCCAAGGATATAAACAGATTACTATCAGGGGGTACCTCCAGCGGGAAAAGTTCCAAAAACCTGAAAACGAGTAACATTCGACGCAATTCAGATACATGTACCTGTGTAGCATACAAAACATTGCTTCTCTGCAGTTACATAACGTAAAATCTACCACTTACTTGTCACATAGAAGACTTAAAGACTTTTCTTTGCGCGGTTTGATTGCGGCTGATACTTTTTTCCGGTATTCACTCAACGAATCAACGTTCTCATCGTAGTCGTTTGAATCAACTTTCTGCTCGAGTAATCCTACACAGTCTTCACCGAAATCTCTTTTTCTGAAATGACTTGCAACTCTAGTTAACAATTTTAAATTAGCTGTTGGTGAAACTGGACTTGGAGGGTCCTCATTTACGTTCTTTATATCACCTAAAATCTTCCTGGCAGGAGATTTCATAATATCCTGCTGACCTGAATCAAAATTTCTATTTTCCATGCCTATGATATAAAGGTAAGCAGTTTACCATCAAAATTAAAACTAGCTAACACTGTGGTGTTTCGGAAAATCCATTGGCGTCCTTCGATATCTCAGTAGTAAGCGCATTTCACATACCACAAGAACTTTCCACTCTGTAAAATATACTTGTTCCTCTACGCATTCATTTTCTTCCGCCTGTGCTTACACACTGTATTCAAACATTTCCCTCCCACCCTAAACATCCAGCCCATCATTGGCGGAAATTTCTTTGCTCTTTGGACAACGAGGGAAAACATCACACACTTTTGGCGCGATTTTATACAGAGGTCAAGGGAAATTAAGATCTTTGATAATAAATTCGTCAAAGTTCAAATGTGCCTTGGAAATGCGTTTATATTAGCCATATGACAAAATAAACAACTGCCAGGTGTTACAAAACGGCTTTATAGGCAGTTACAACTACAAAGAACAATTTAATAACAGAGATTACTTCATTTTCCTCAGGAGTCGTGGCGTTCTTCAACTCAAATCCACTGAGACAGAAATTGAAGCTTCATGTGGAAATGTTTAGGCAAGACTCGGTATCACAAGTGGGCATAAAATTGTAACTGGATCCTTTCCTCGATCACTAAACTCACCTCCTGATGTAGGCCCTAACCGAAAATCTCAGAGGATATCGTCAGTTCACTTGCACATAAGTTCTCTAATCATACTACACTCAATCAAAGAGACTTTAATATCCAACAATTAATTGGGATAATTAACGGTGTGTATGACTTAACATCCTGTGAAACATTACTAACCACTTTTTTAAAAGATTTCACTTTGCTTTCGGCTGTTAGAATTTTGACAATCGCAAAGTAAAATTCTAATATCTGAAATCAAGATGATATCCCTAAAAATTGTAGAAGCTGAGGACACATGCTCCAAGAAATAATTTCTAAATGTTATCTCTGAAAACTAGACAAAGAATCAGTAGTGCCTTATCTCAGTTACGAACTTGGAAGACTTTCTGGTCAGCACAGGAGCAGGTAGAGGAACTAGGGCTTAGTTTAAAAGGATAGTTGGCCAAACGATATGTACCCATCAGAACAGTTCATGATGAGAGAGTTCCTCAATGGTTATAGTTATTGCAAACAAACTTCTGAAGAACTATTGCATAAGAGGTGTAAAACAATGCATAAGTCTATAGACAGATGCTGAATGAAACGCATTTGACAATTAAGAGAGCAATGTGTAAAGCGTTCAGTGATTACCATACGAGAATATTGTCGAAAAATCTATCACCAAAACCAAAGAAATTCGTGTCATTTGTAAAGGTTGTAAGTGGCAAAAAATTAAGCGGTGACCACACACGCAACTAGTGTGGTGCCACAGCTCGTGGCTTTCTCTATTGGCTACGTGAGCTACCATTCACACAGGACGTCAAAAACTCTACCTAGCTGCACAGCTTTCAATATGGTGTCAGGTGAAATCATAAGGGTGGATATGGTTGGTTACACCATTAGGGCTGCGACAAGAGTTAAATACAAGGGAAATGAAACCTAAATGTTTGATGCAAAAATAAATTTCATACAGAGAGAAAATATGGGCCACAAACACATTTATAAAACAAATAACATTCTCAGATGAAAATCCTGCATGCAGTGACAAACTAACCAACAGCTGGCATGTAAATGTAACCTACAGACACGCCAGGCTTCCAAGAATTTAGAATCTTATTTTATTCTAAATAAACTGGAATCACTCTTGATCGCTTAACTTTTTTAATGGTGACCGGTTTCGATCTTTTTATCAGATCATCTTTGGACCATGAATGTCTGCCGGAGGCGGTGGCGCATGGCAATCCTCATGTTTGTGGCTGGTGCAACAGTACACCACCAGCGGCAGTACATCACCAGCCACAAACAAGAGTATGCCATGCGCCACCGCCTGCAGCAGACATCCATGCTCTGAAGATGATCCGATAAAAAGGTCGAAACCGGTCACCACTAAAAAGTTAAGTGATCAAGACTGCTTCCAGGTTATTCATAATAATAATTACAGATCGATGTTTTCCTATATAAGAACTATATTCTTTAAAATTTTATTTTATTCATTGATATAGGCGTTCTGAATAATTATTTTTTTGTGTAACAGCTGCTACATTACTCTTGGAAGCTATTTCCTGTACATAATACATAATTTGCACAATTCTTGGTCTCACATATCATGACATTTGTACGACTCCCTATTTTGGTTACATATATTAAGTTTATTTATTTATTTGTTGAAAATCTTTTAATGTTTTGGGATTTATCGTACAGACACACACACACGTGCACACACCCACCCACTTACCCACCCACCCACACACACACACACACACACACACACACACAATGTTGCAGAAAATCAATAATAGGTAGCTATTCTTGTAATTCCTGAAGCTGCGAAAGTGTGTCTGCTGACCACTGTTTCCACTTTTTCCAGTAATAAAACATAAACACACTGAAATCGGATGGAATACAGCAGTAATACTCCTAATAACTGTAACAGAAAGCTCGTGTTTTGAAATATTGTCGCCAAGGAGCAGTAGTGGAAAAAAAAGTGGCGCAACAAAGTAAACCCAGGCTAAAGTTCTTGTGGCATGACAAAAGTTGGGTTCTTTAAATTGCGTCACTAAAAACTAGTAGTTCACACATGCAACTGCAGTATGCCACTAGCTGTGGTTGACATTTTGGTTGCGTGTGTGAACCTGGTTTCAGCGTTCAGTCGCTCATAGACAGTACAGGAACTGAAACTGAGAGAAACAAAATAAAAGCAAAATGTTGAACTCTGTTTTCTAATGTGCCTGATGTATTGCCCAATTGAAACCGTGTACCAATGAAAAGATGAGTGAAATATTAGTGTCAGTAACAACGAGAAACAGCTGAAATCGTTAAAACTTAATGAAGCCCCAGAACCTGATGAAATCCCTACTAGATTCTACACCCAATTTGTGGCTGAGTTAGCCCCTCTATTAACTATAATCTGTCAGAGATCCCTCTAACAAAAACTGTGCCAAGAAGCTGGAAGAAAGCATAGACCACACCCAACTACAGGAAAGGTAGCAGAAGTGACCCACAAAATGTCCAATGTCCTTGATATCCATTTGTTGTAGAATCTTAGAACATGTTCTGAGTTCGCATGTATTCAGGTATCTAACAGAATGACACCCTCCACGACAAACACTGAAAGCCACACATCAAGACAGTCAGATAGATACAGCATTTCTAGATGTACAAAAACCATGTCACTCAGTACCATATCTGCCCTCATTATCAGTAGTACAGTCATATTGCGATATCAAACGAAATATGTAACTGAACAGAGGATTTCTTGGGAGGAAGGATGCAGTGTGTTACCTTATGTGTAGAGTCATAAGAAAATATTGAAGTAACTTTGGATGCACCCCAAGAAATGTGTTGGGGCCCTTCTATTCATATTGCATGAGAGGCGTTCAATAAGTGATCCAGCACATTTTTTCCTGAAAGCAGGTTGGTTCTATTCAGGATTGTAGTACGCCAAATAATTCGCCAATCTTTTGGCTACAAAAGCCTATTTTTCAATATAATCTTCATTTGATGCAGCGGACTTATGCCGCCTTACTTGGAGGAGCTGTACACCCACATGATACCACTTTACTGGTTCACATCAGTCAATGTCTTGTTGCATCAATTACCTCCCTATCATCCATTTACTGTTTCCCATGGAGTGCATTCTGCATTAGGCCAAACAGATGGAAGCCAGATAGGGTGGATGAGGAAGAACAGCCAAATGAAGTTTTGTGAGCCCTCCTCCAGTGCTCAGATTTGTATGAGGGCTAGTATTGTCATGGAGTAGCTTGACTGTGATCTGTCAATCATCTTGAATGAGAGTCTCTGCACGTTGTCCCAATGCTGCAAGGCCCACAGCTGTATGCAGCCAGTGGGCACAGGGATATCAGACAGGTTTGCATACCCTTGTTCTGATGATGAGAGGCACTTTGCTGACTGCCAGGTCTCCATTGACATTCTGTAAGCACCCATGAATATCTGTGATGCTCTGATATTCCGCCAACAGGAACCCAATGACAGCTCTCTGCTTGGAACACACCTTCGTTACAGACGCCATTATGAAGGCTATTTATAGTGCTGCCACCTATTACAACTTCGTGAAATTAGAGAGGCTGAAGCGGGAATAATATATGATGTCCCCAACAAATTCGGCATATTTTCAACTGATACTGACCAAGGAAAAAATGTGTTACATTACTTGTCGTGACGGTCCTCATAGTAATGACCTGCTGGACAATATTAACTGTAACTTTAGTCTTTCCGAAGATAATGCAGTTACCTACTCTGAAGTATAGTCTGAAAAATCTGCACAAATATTCTACATCTACGTCTACATGACTACTCTGCAATTTACATTTAAGTGCTTGGCAGAGGGTTCATCGAACCACAATCATACTATCTCTCTACCATTCCACTCCCTAACAGCGCGCGGGAAAAACGAACACCTAAACCTTTCTGTTCGAGCTCTGATTTCTCGTATTTTATTTTGATGATCATTCCTACCTATGTAGGTTGGGCTCAACAAAATATTTTCGCATTCGGAAGAGAAATTTGGTGACTGAAATTTCGTAAAAAGATCTCGCCGCGACGAAAAACGTCTTTGCTGTAATGACTTCCATCCCAATTCGAGTATCATATCTGCCACACTCTCTCCCCTATTATGTGATAATACAAAATGAGCTGCCATTTTTTGCACCCTTTCGATGTCCTCCGTCAATCCCACCTGGTAAGCATCCCACACAGCGCAGCAACAGAGGACGAACGAGTGTAGTGTAAGCTGTCTCTTTAGTGGACTTGTTGCATTTTATAAGTGTCCTGCCAAAGAAACGCAACCTTTGGCTCGCCTTCCCCACAGTATTATCTATGTGGTCTTTCCAACTGAAGTTGTTCATAATTTTAACACCCAGGTACTTAGTTGAATTGACAGCCTTGAGAATTGTACTATTTATCGAGTAATCGAATTCCAACCGATTTCGTTTGGAACTCATGTGGATCACCTCACACTTTTCGTTATATAGAGTCAACTGCCACCTGCCACACCATACAGCAATCTTTTCTAAACCGCTTTGCAACTGATACTGGTCTTCGGATGACCTTACTAGACGGTAAATTACAGCATCATCTGCGAACAACCTAAGAGAACTGGTCAGATTGTCACCCAGGTCATTTACACTCCTAGAAATTGAAATAAGAACACCGTGAATTCATTGTCCCAGGAAGGGGAAACTTTATTGACACATTCCTGGGGTCAGATACATCACATGATCACACTGACAGAACCACAGGCACATAGACACAGGCAACAGAGCATGCACAATGTCGGCACTAGTACAGTGTATATCCACCTTTCGCAGCAATGCAGGCTGCTATTCTCCCATGGAGACGATCGTAGAGATGCTGGATGTAGTCCTGTGGAACGGCTTGCCATGCCATATCCACCTGGCG
The DNA here is from genome assembly GCF_023897955.1 of Schistocerca gregaria. Classification (NCBI taxonomy): domain Eukaryota; kingdom Metazoa; phylum Arthropoda; class Insecta; order Orthoptera; family Acrididae; genus Schistocerca; species Schistocerca gregaria. The sequence goes on along the minus strand of NC_064922.1, from coordinate 520,185,348 downwards.
CCTCAGTTGGACCAGCGTTCGTGCTGGACGTGCAGACCGCGTGAGACGACACTTCATCCAGTCCCAAACATGCTCAATGGGGGACAGATCCGGAGATCTTGCTGGCCAGGGTAGTTGACTTACACCTTCTAGAGCATGTTGGGTGGCACGGGATACATGCGGACGTGCATTGTCCTGTTGGAATAGCAAGTTCCCTTGCCGGTCTAGGAATGGTAGAACGATGGGTTCGATGACAGTTTGGATGTACCGTGTACTATTCAGTGTTCCCTCGACGATCACCAGAGATGTACGGCCAGTGTAGGAGATCGCTCCCCACACCATGATACCGGGTGTTGGCCCTGTGTGCCTCGGTCGTATGCAGTCCTGATTGTGGCGCTCACCTGTATGGCGCCAAACACGCATACGACCATCATTGGCACCAAGGCAGAAGCCACTCTCATCGCTGAAGACGACATGTCTCCATTCGTCCCTCCATTCACGCCTGTCGCGACACCACTGGAGGCGGGCTGCACGATGTTGGGGCGTGAGCGGAAGACGGCCTAATGGTGTGCGGGACCGTAGCCCAGCTTCATGGAGACGGTTGCGAATGGTCCTCGCCGATACCCCAGGAGCAACAGTGTCCCTAATTTGCTGGGACGTGGCGGTGCGGTCCCCTATGGCACTGCGTAGGATCCTACGGTCTTGGCGTGCATCCGTGCGTCGCTGCGGTCCGGTCCCAGGTCGACGGGCACGTGCACCTTCCGCCGACCACTGGCGACAACATCGATGTACTGTGGAGACCTCACGCCCCACGTGTTGAGCAATTCGGCGGTACGTCCACCCGGCCTCCCGCATGCCCACTATACGCCCTCGCTCAAAGTCCGTCAACTGCACATACGGTTCACGTCCACGCTGTCGCGGCATGCTACCAGTGTTAAAGACTGCGATGGAGCTCCGTATGCCACGGCAAACTGGCTGACACTGACGGCGGCAGTGCACAAATGCTGCGCAGCTAGCGCCATTCGACGGCCAACACCGCGGTTCCTGGTGTGTCCGCTGTGCCGTGCGTGTGATCATTGCTTGTACAGCCCTCTCGCAGTGTCCGGAGCAAGTATGGTGGGTCTGACACACTGGTGTCAATGTGTTGTTTTTTCCATTTCCAGGAGTGTATATAGATCAGGAACAGCAGAGGTCCCAGGACGCTTCCCTGGGGAACACCTGATATCACTTCAATTTTACTCGATGATTTGCCGTCTATTACTACGAACTGCCACCTTCCCAACAGGAAATCACGAATCCAGTCGCACAACTGAGACGATACCCCATAGGCCCGCAGCTTGATTAGAAGTCGCTTGTGAGGAACAGTGTCAAAAGCTTGGAAGAAATCTAGAAATACGGAATCAACTTGAGACCCCCTGTCGATAGCAGACATTACTTTATGCGAATAAAGAGCTAGCTGTGTTGCACAAGAGCGATGTTTTCTGAAACCATGTTGATTACGTATCAATGAGCGTTTCCTTGGAGGTGATTCATAATGTTTGAATACAGTATATGCTCCAAAACCCTACTGCAAACCGACGTCAATGATACAGGTCTGTAGTTCGATGGACTACTCCTACTAACCTTCTTAAACACTGGTGCGACCTGCGCAATTTTCCAATCTGTAGGTACAGATCTATCGGTGAGCGAGCGGTTGTATATGAGTGCTACGTAGGGAGCTATTGTATCAGCGTAATCTGAAAGGAACCTAATCGGTATACAATCTCGACATGAAGACTGGCCAGTATCAAGCGATTTGAGTTGCTTCGCAACCCCTAAGGTACTTACTTCTAAGAAACTCATGCTAGCAGCTGTTCGTGTTTCAAATTCTGGAATATTCCATTCGTCTTCCTTGGTGAAGGAATTTCGGAAAACTGCGTTCAATAACTCCGCTTTAGCGGCACAGTCGTCGGTAACAGTACCATCGGCACTGTGCAGCGAAGGTATTGACTGCGTCTTAACGCTTGTGTACTTTACATACGACCAGAAATTCTTCGGATTTTCTACCAAATTTCGAGACAATGTTTCGTTGTGGAACCTATTAAAGGCATCTCTCATTGAAGTCCGTGCCAAATTTCGCGCATCTGTAAATTTTAGCCCATCTTCGGGATTTCGCGTTCTTATGAACTTCGCATGCTTTTTCCGTTGCCTCTGCAACAGCATTCGGACCTGTTTTGTGTACCATGGGAGATCAGTTCCATCTCTTACTAATTTATGCGGTATGAATCTCTCAATTGCTGTTGCTACTATATCTTTGAATTTGAGCCACATCTCGTCTACATTTGCATAGTCAGTTCGGAAGAAATGGAGATTGTCTCTTAGGAAGGCTTCTAGTGACACTTTATCCGCTTTTTTTAAATAAAATTAACTGCGTTTGTTTCTGGTGTATTTGGAAGAAACGGTATTGAGCCTAGCTACAACGACCTTGTGATCACTAATCCCTGTATCAGTCATGATGCTCTCTATCAGCTCCGGATTGTCTGTGGCTAAGAGGTCAAGTATGTTTTCGCAACGATTTACAATTCGCGTGGGTTCGTGGACTAACTGCTCGAAATAATTTTCGGAGAAAGCATTTAGGACAATCTCGGAAGATGTTTTCTGCCTACCACCGGTTATGAACAAGTATTTTTGCAAACATATCGAGGGAAAGTTGAAGTTCCCACCAACTATAACCATATGAATGGGGTATTTATTTGTTACGAGACTCAAATTTTCTCTGAACTGTTCCACAACTGTATCATCGGAGTCTGGGGGTCGGTAGAAGGAGCCAATTATTAACTTAGTTAAGTATAACCTCCACCCATACCAATTCGCACAGAGTATCTACTTCGACTTCACTACAAGATAAACCACTACTGACAGACACAAACACTCCACCACCAATTCTGCCTAATCTATCTTTCCTGAACACCGTCTGAGACTTCGTAAAAATTTCTGCAGAACTTATTTCAGGCTTTAGCCAGCTTTCTGTACCTATAACGATTTCAGCTTCTGTGCTTTCTATTACCGCTTGAAGCTCAGGGACTTTCCCAGCACAACCACGACAATTTACAACTACAATCCCGACTGTTCCTTGATCCAAGCACGTCCTGTATTTACCACGCACCCTTTGAGATTGCAGCCCACCCTGTACTTTCCCGAGGCCTTCTAACCTAAAAAAACCGCCCAGTCCACGCCACACAGCCTCCGCTACCCGTGTAGCCGCCAGCTGAGTGTAGTGAACTCCTGATCTATTCAGCGGAACCCTAAACCCCACCACCCTATGGCGCAAGTTACGGAATCTGCAGCCAACACGCTCGCAAAACCGTCTGAGCCTCTGATTCAGACCCTCCACCCGGCTCTGCACCAAAGGTCTGCAGTCGGTTCTGTCGACGATGCTGCAGATCGTGAGCTCTGCCTTCATCTCGTAAGCAATACCGGCAGCCTTCACCAAATCAGATAGCCGCCCGAATCCAGAGAGAATTTCCTCAGATCCAAAGCGACACACGTCATTAGTGCTGACATGCGCCACCACCTGCAGATGGCTGCACCCTGTGCTCTTCATGGCATCCGGAAAGGACCCTTTCCACATCAGGAATGACTCCTCCCAGAATGCACACAGAGTGCACACTGGATTTCTTCCCCTCCTTAGCCGCCATATCCCTAAGGGGCCCCATTACGCGCCTAACATTGGAGCTCCCAACTACGAATAAGCCCACCCACTGCGATTGCCCAGACCTTGAAAGCTGAGAATGATCCTCTGAAACAGGGCAGGCATCTGCACCTGGCTCAGCCAGAGACAGTGCCTGAAACCTGTTTGTCAGACGCACCGGGGTGGCTTTCTGATCAGCCTCCGGGGACGTCTTTCGCTGCCTGCCACGCCTTGGAACGACCTCCCAATCAACCACAGGCGAGGGCTCAGCCCCACTGTAGGCAGCAACCAGGGCAACCACAGCGACAGACCGGTCTGGGGACAGACGGGACGAGGTTGACACTATCCCCATGATACCCAAGTCCAGCTCCCCACAGCGGTGCCCATTGGTAACAGCCTCCAGCTGCGCGACCGAAGTCAGCGCCGCTTGCAGTTGTGAGCGAAGGGATGCCAACTCAGCCCTCATCCGAACACAGCAATAGCAGTCCCTGTCCATTCTAATCGATGTTGAACAACAGTTACTGAAACACGAGTCTGTGCCTAGATAACGCAAGCGAAACACGCTAAGAATGTATTAACTAACCTGTACAAATGCCTAACGACTGCACTACAATCTGCCTGAATTTACGATTACAGTAACTAAAACTCGAAATTACACCTCCTATACGAAACTCACACGCAATTTAAGTAAGAATCTACGAACTAAACACTAAATACTATAATACACTACTAAATAATATATATATATATATATATATATATATATATATATATATATATATATATACTCCTGGAAATTGAAATAAGAACACCGTGAATTCATTGTCCCAGGAAGGGGAAACTTTATTGACACATTCCTGGGGTCAGATACATCACATGATCACACTGACAGAACCACAGGCACATAGACACAGGCAACAGAGCATGCACAATGTCGGCACTAGTACAGTGTATATCCACCTTTCGCAGCAATGCAGGCTGCTATTCTCCCAAGGAGACGATCGTAGAGATGCTGGATGTAGTCCTGTGGAACGGCTTGCCATGCCATTTCCACCTGGCGCCTCAGTTGGACCAGCGTTCGTGCTGGACGTGCAGACCGCGTGAGACGACGCTTCATCCAGTCCCAAACATGCTCAATGGGGGACAGATCCGGATATCTTGCTGGCCAGGGTAGTTGACCGACACCTTCTAGAGCACGTTGGGTGGCACGGGATACATGCGGACGCGCATTGTCCTGTTGGAACAGCAAGTTCCCTTGCCGGTCTAGGAATGATAGAACGATGGGTTCGATGACGGTTTGGATGTACCGTGCACTATTCAGTGTCCCCTCGACGATCACCAGAGGTGTACGGCCAGTGTAGGAGATCGCTCCCCACACCATGATGCCGGGTGTTGGCCCTGTGTGCCTCGGTCGTATGCAGTCCTGATTGTGGCGCTCACGTGCACGGCGCCAAAAACGCATACGACCATCATTGGCACCAAGGCAGAAGCCACTCTCATCGCTGAAGACGACACATCTCCATTCGTCCCTCCATTCACGCCTGTCGCGACACCACTGGAGGCGGGCTGCACGATGTTGGGGCGTGAGCGGAAGACGGCCTAATGGTGTGCGGGACCGTAGCCCAGCTTCATGGAGACGGTTGCGAATGGTCCTCGCCGATACCCCAGGAGCAACAGTGTCCCTAATTTGCTGGGAAGTGGCGGTGCGGTCCCCTATGGCACTGCGTAGGATCCTACGGTCTTGGCGTGCATCCGTGCGTCGCTGCGGTCCGGTCCCAGGTCGACGGGCACGTGCACCTTCCGCCGACCACTGGCGACAACATCGATGTCCTGTGGAGACCTCACGCCCCACGTGTTGAGCAATTCGGCGGTACGTCCACCCGGCCTCCCGCATGCCCACTATACGCCCTCGCTCAAAGTCCGTCAACTTCACATACGGTTCACGTCCACGCTGTCGCGGCATGCTACCAGTGTTAAAGACTGCGATGGAGCTCCGTATGCCACGGCAAACTGGCTGACACTGACAGCGGCAGTGCACAAATGCTGCGCAGCTAGCCCCATTCGACGGCCAACACCGCGGTTCCTGGTGTGTCCGCTGTGCCGTGCGTGTGATCATTGCTTGTACAGCCCTCTCGCAGTGTCTGGAGAAAGTATGGTGGGTCTGACACACCGGTGTAAATGTGTTCTTTTTTCCATTTCCAGGAGTGTATATATATATATATATATATATATATATATATATATATATATATATATATATATTACTAAATACTATAATACGCCCGAAATTTATGAATTAAACAATTCAAATACCCAAAGACACGCAAAGAAATTAAGAATTAAACTATGTAACAAATAAGTAAGCTAGGGGTATACTACTTGCTACTGGCAGCTGCTTATCCAATGGCGGCAGGGAATGAATATTTTGTCAAATCTTCATAAGTTTTCAAAGTGATGCAAAGACTGGGAACTTCCTTTAAATGTTCAGAAATGTAAAACTGTGCACTTCACAAAACGAAAAAAAATGTATAGTATGAATATAATATCACTGAGTTACAGCTGGAGTAAGTGAACTCATACAAATATCCAGGTGTAACAGTTTATATGGACATGAAATGGACCAGTCACATACACACAGTTAGCAAGTAACAGGTTTCAGTGTACTGGTAGAACACTAGGAAAATGCAATAAGTTAACAAAGGAAATGCTTACAAATTAGTTGGCAACCTATTTTAGAATATTGCTGCAGTACATAGGACTCATACCACGTAGGACTAGCAGGGGATATTGAACACTTGCATAGGAGGGAAATGCAAATGGTCATATTTTTGTTTGACCTGTAGGAGAGTATCACAGGGATGATGAAGAAAGTGAAGTGGCAGATCTTTGAAGAAAGAAAAAAACTATCCCAAAAAATACTACTCATGACTTTTCATGAACCACCTTTAAGTGACGACTCTATGAATATATTCAGCACCCTCGGATATCACTCCCACAGGGATTGTAAGGAACAGAGTAGATTAATTACAGCTTTCATAGGAGCACTAAAAAAACATTCTTTCTGCCCTCCCTATGTGAATTAAATAGAAAAAAGCCCTAATAATTGTACAGTGGTACATCCACTTCACAGGTGTTCACACATGATAGATGTAGATGTAGCTGTGGATGTATTTCTAATGTTATACATTTAACGAACTCACATAGTATGATTGCTGTCATAGCTTTACTCACAAGGGTTACTTACAAGTGTAAGTCCCTACATACATTGAGACAGAATACATGCTCAGGTATAATAAAACACCCTGATATTGTAGCGATCAGCACTTGGAAGTATGTGCTTGTGATTAAATAATGGAAAATAGTACACTTGCAATTGTAACTGTGTTAAATCTCCAGATGGATTATAGAACTGTTGATAAGGCATATGAACACACTACTATGCTTTCTGTCAGACTGCAACAAACAATTAATGATGTGCGGTCTTTTCAATGTAGATTTTGTAAAAAAAATTGGATAGGGAACATTATTTTGAAACGTGATTTGAATGTTACAATTTGATTTTAGTATTTAACATTACAACACAGTTGGATAAAGACTGTAGGCCTCTACTGAAAGGAAATAATAAATATACCTAGATGGTAATGCTCTCTCTGATTATGATGCACAGTTGATTAGGATAAAGATGATAGTACCTTCATAGTGCTGATATAAAATTTCATAAGTTCCATGATAAAGTGATATCATTTTTTGAGATCAGGGAGGACATAAAATAGTTGTGTCAAAAACCATGGATCACTAAAAGGAGCTTGTCAAAGGGAAAGGAAAATGTAGCTGTTGGTAAGAACATACACTCCTGGAAATGGAAAAAAGAACACATTGACACCGGTGTGTCAGACCCACCATACTTGCTCCGGACACTGCGAGAGGGCTGTACAAGCAATGATCACACGCACGGCACAGCGGACACACCAGGAACCGCGGTGTTGGCCGTCGAATGGGGCTAGCTGCGCAGCATTTGTGCACCGCCGCCGTCAGTGTCAGCCAGTTTGCCGTGGCATACGGAGCTCCATCGCAGTCTTTAACACTGGTAGCATGCCGCGACAGCGTGGACGTGAACCGTATGTGCAGTTGACGGACTTTGAGCGAGGGCGTATAGTGGGCATGCGGGAGGCCGGGTGGACGTACCGCCGAATTGCTCAACACGTGGGGCGTGAGGTATCCACAGTACATCGATGTTGTCGCCAGTGGTCGGTGGAAGGTGCACGTGCCCGTCGACCTGGGACCGGACCGCAGCGACGCACGGATGCACCCCAAGACCATAGGATCCTATGCAGTGCCGTAGGGGACTGCACCGCCACTTCCCAGCAAATTAGGGACACTGTTGCTCCTGGGGTATCGGCGAGGACCATGCACAACCGTCTCCATGAAGCTGGGCTACGGTCCCGCACACCGTTAGGCCGTTTTCCGCTCACGCCCCAACATCGTGCAGCCCGCCTCCAGTGGTGTCGCGACAGGCGTGAATGGAGGGACGAATGGAGACGTGTCGTCTTCAGCGATGAGAGTCGCTTCTGCCTTGGTGCCACTGATGGTCGTATGCGTGTTTGGCGCCGTGCAGGTGAGCGCCACAATCAGGACTGCATACGACCGAGGCACACAGGGCCAACACCCCGGTATCATGGTGTGGGGAGCGATCTCCTACACTGGCCGTACACCTCTGGTAATCGTCGAGGGGACACTGAATAGTGCACGGTACATCCAAACCGTCATCGAACCCATCGTTCTACCATTCCTAGACCGGCAAGGGAACTTGCTGTTTCAACAGGACAATGCACGTCCGCATGTATCCCGTGCCACTCAACGTGCTCTAGAAGGTGTAAGTCAACTACCCTGGCCAGCAAGATCTCCAGATCTGTCCCCCATTGAGCATGTTTGGGACTGGATGAAGCGTCGTCTCACGCGGTCTGCACGTCCAGCACGAACGCTGGTCCAACTGAGGCGCCAGGTGGAAATGGCATGGCAAGCCGTTCCACAGGACTACATCCAGCATCTCTACGATCGTCTCCATGGGAGAATAGCAGCCTGCATTGCTGCGAAAGGTGGATATACACTGTACTAGTGTCGACATCGTGCATGCTCTGTTGCCTGTGTCTATGTGCCTGTGGTTCTGTCAGTGTGATCATGTGATGTATCTGACCCCAGGAATGTGTCAATAAAGTTTCCCCTTCCTGGGACAATGAATTCACGGTGTTCTTATTTCAATTTCCAGGAGTGTATGTAGTTCTTGTATTAGTTGCACAATGCAAACACTGTTCAAAATTAGTAAGAAACGTTTACTAAAAAATCAAGAAACATGCTCTTTACATCAAATAACAGTAATTTCAACGACAGACTTCAGCCTATTTGTAACACAGTGAACCGAGAGATAGGACAATGGGTCACTGAACAGGTTAACATCGTTACTGATTTACATGGATGGGATATAAATGATAAGTGACTGGTAGCAGTTATATTTAACAGTCGATTTTTAAATGTAGTACAAAATAAATGGACAAGCGTTTCAGGAGAAAAATCAAAGCAGTAAGTTGAAAAAGCAACTGATAACAGATTCAGTCATATAGATGCCTATCCACTTTTCCTTCTGAAATTATTCTTTCAAAAATGAAAGCTTATCTTGATTGATGATGTTTCCAGCACAGCGCTAAAAACTTGTTCCAACATAATGAGAGCTGTTTTTCTGAAACATGTAATGCATTTTTTGAGAAGGTGATGTATTCTAGAATACATTACCAGGGCAGCAATTATATTCACAATTAATCACAGTTTGAATTTTGGAAGAATTGTTCAACTGGGAATGCCATTACCATCTTCACTCACCGGGTTTTGCAGGCATTAAATAACAAAACAGCGCTATTTGATATTTTCTGCGACCTATCCAAGTCATTTAACTGTCTGAATCACAATAGTCTCCTAGGTAAATTGAGGTCCAATGGGTTTGATAGTGTAGCCAACCAGTAGATAATGTCAAACTCATTTAAAAGACTGCAAATAGTTCCAGTTAGCAACTCATCAACTGCCATTAGGGGAGATTCTCCTGACTGGGGAGAAATCACATATGGGGTTCCCCAAGACGCAATCTTAGGTCCACTGTCCTTGTTCCTCACATATGTAAACGATCTTCAGCAATATACAACAAGCAAACTTAAAAATAAAATATTGCGAAAGATACAAATATTGTAATCAATCCAAAAATACAAAGAGCAACAGAATAAAGGATAAATTATGTTTTAAAAGTACTGTTAAGCCGTTTTCTGCAGACTGTCTGGCTCCCTATTTCAAAAAGACACAACATTTTCAGTTTAGCATAGCTAGAGGTGTTACACCAATGACAAGTACAGGGCGTGATGAGGAAACAATAACTAACACAGAAACCAGAAAATTTTTAGGTATCTAAATTAATGAGAATTTAAATTGGAAAAAGCACATTCGGAATTTCTAAAAGAACTTAGTTTAGTCACATTTCCCATTTCAGTCATTTTAAATCTGACAGACAGACAAACCAGTAAGTTAACATTTTTCATTCAGCCATGTAGTATGTAATAATGTATGGAGCAACTCATTTTTAATAAAGAAAGTCTTCATTGCTCAAAAACATGCTCATCTTGTTGATATCTGTTTAAGGAGTTAGGCAGCTTGGCTACTGCTTCATGGTACATTTACTCCTTCATTAAGTTTGTTATAAGTAAACCATTACAATTCAAAAAGAACAATAATGCATATAATTATAATAACACAGGAAAAAGTTTCATTCATTATTCCATGTATATGTTGACTGTAACAGAAAATGTGGTGCACAATGCTGCTATCAAAGTTTTTGATCACTTATATCTACATCTACATACATACTCCGCAATCCACCGTACGGTGCTTGGCGGAGGGTACCTCATGTCACAACTAGCATCTTCTCTCCCTGTTCCACTCTCAAACAGAACGAGGGAAATATGACTGCCTATATGACTCTGTACGAGCCCTAATCTCTCTTATCTTATCTTTGTGGTCTTTCCGCGAAATATAAGTTGGCAGCAACAAAACTGTACTCCAGTCAACCTCAAATGCTGGTTCTCTAAATTTCCTCAGTAGCGATTCGCGTAAAGAACGCCTCCTTTCCTCCAGAGACTCTCACCCGAGTTCCTGAAGCATTTCAGTAACACTCGTGTGATGATCAAACCTACCAGTAACAAATCTAGCTGCCCACCTCTGAATTGCTTCCCTCAATCCGACCTGATAGGGATCCCAAACGCTCAAGCAGTTCTCAAGAATAGGTCGTATTAGTGTTTTATACGCGGTCTCCTTTACAGATGAACCACATCTTCCCAAAACTACCAATTAACCAAAGACGATTATCTGCCTTCCCCACAACTGCCATTACATGCTTGTCCCACTTCATGTCGCTCTGCAATGTTACACCCAAATATTTAACCGATGTGACTGTGTCAAGCGCTACACTACTAATGGAGTATATAAACATTACAGGACTCTTTTCCTATTCATCTGCATTAATTTACATATATCTATATTTACAGTTAGCTGCCATTCTTTACACCAATCACAAGTCATCTTGTATCCTCCTACAATCACTCAACGACGACACCTTCCCGTACTCCACAGCATCATCAGCAGACAGCCGCACATTGCTATCCACCCTATACCCTATCTAAAAGATCATTTATGTAGATAGAAAACAATAGCGGACCTACCACACTTCCCTGGGGCACTCCAGATGATACCCTCACCTCCGATGAACGCTCGCCATCGAGGACAACGTACTGGGTTCCTTTACTTAAGAAGCCTTCGAGCCACTAACATACTTGGGAACCAATCCCATAAGCTCGTACCTTAGTTAGGAGTCTGCAGTGGGGCACAGAGTCAAATGCTTTCCAGAAGTCAAGGAATATGGCATCCATCTGATACCCTTCATTCATGGTTCGCAAGATATCATGTGAAAAAAGGGCGAGTTGCGTTTCGCAGGAGCGATCCTTTCTAAAGCTGTGCTGGTGCATGGCCAGCAACTTCTCTGTCTCAAGGAAATCCATTATATTCGAACTGAGAATATGTTCGAGAAACCTGCAACAAACGTATGTTAAGGATTTTTTTTTGTCATCAGTCTACTGACTGGTTTGATGCGGCCCGCCACAAATTCCTTTCCTGTGCTAACCTCTTCATCTCAGAGTTGCACTTGCAGCCTACGTCCTCAATTATTCGCTTGACGTATTCCAATCTCTGTCTTCCTCTACAGTTTCTGCCCTCTACAGCTCCCTCTAGTACCATGGAAGTCATTCCCACATGTCTTAGCAGATGTCCTATCATGCTGTCCCTTCTCCTTATCAGTGTTTTCCACATATTCCATTCCTTTCCGATTCTGCGGAGAACCTCCTCATTCCTTACCTTATCAGTCCACCTAATTTTCAACATTCATCTATAGCACCACATCTCAAATGCTTCGATTCTCTTCTGATCCTGTTTTCCCACACTCCATGTTTCACTACCATACAGTGCTGTACTCCAGACATACATCCTTAGAAATTTCTTCCTCAAATTAAGGCCGGTATTTGATATTAGTAGACTTCCCTTGGCCAGAAATGCCTTTTTTGCCATAGCGAGTCTGCTTTTGATGTCCTCCGTGCTCTGTCCGTCATTGGTTATTTTATTGCCTAGGTAGCAGAATTCCTTAACTTGATTGACTTCGTGACCATCAATCCTGATGTTAAGTTTCTCGCTGTTCTCATTTCTACTACTTCTCATTACCTTTGTCTTTCTCCGATTTACTCTCAAACTATACTGTGTACTCATTAGACTGTTCATTCCGTTCAGCAGATCATTTAATTCTTCTTCACTTTCACTCAGGATAGGAATGTCATCAGCGAATCGTATCATTGATATCCCTTCATCTTGTATTTTAATTCCACTCCTGAACCTTTCTTTTATTTCCATCATTGCTTCCTTGATGTACAGATTGAAGAGTAGGGGCGAAAGGCTACAGCCTTGTCTTACTCCCTTCTTAATACGAGCACTTTGTTCTTGATCGTCCACTCTTATTATTCCCTCTTGGTTGTTGTATATATTGTGTATGACCCATCTCTCCCTATAGCTTACCCCTACTTTTTTCAGAATCTCGAACAGCTTGCACCATTTTTTACTGTCGAACGCTTTTTCCAGGTCGACAAATCCTATGAACGTGTCTTGATTTTTCTTTAGCCTTGCTTCCATTATTAGCCGTAACGTCAGAATTGCCTCTCTCGTGCCTTTACTTTTCATAAAGCCAAACTGATCGTCACCTAGCGCATTCTCAATTTTCTTTTCCATTCTTCTGTATTTTATTCTTGTAAGCAGCTTCGATGCCTAAGCTGTTAAGCTAATTGTGCGATAATTCTCGCACTTGTCAGCTCTTGCCTTCTTCGGAATTGTGTGGATGATGCTTTTCCGAAAGTCAGATGGTATGTCGCCAGACTCATATATTCTACACACCAACGTGAATAGTCGTTTTGTTGCCACTTCCCCTATTGATTTAGAAATTCTGATGGAATGTTATCTATCCCTTCTGCCTTATTTGACAATAAGTCCTCCAAAGCTCTTTTAAATTCCGATTCTAATACTGGATCCCCTGTCTCTTCTAAATCAACTCCTGTTTCTTCTTCTATCACATCAGACAAACCTTCACCCTCATAGAGGCTTTCAATGTATTTTTTCCACCTATCTGCTCTCCCCTCTGCATTTAACAGTGGAATTCCCATTGCACTCTTAATGTTACCACCATTGTTTTTAATGTCACCAAAGGTTGTTTTGACTTTCCTGTATGCTGAGTCTGTCCTTCCGTCAATCATATCTTTTTCGATGTTTTCACATTTTTCCTGCAGCCATTTCGTTTTAGCTTCCCTGCACTTCCTATTTATTTCATTTCTCAGCGACTTGTATTTCTGTATTCCTGATTTTTCCGGAACATGTTTGTACTTCCTCCTTTCATCAATCAACTGAAGTATTTCTTCTGTTACCCATGGTTTCTTCGCAGCTACCTTCTTTGTACCTATGTTTTCCTTCCCAACTTCTGTGATGGCCATTTTTAGAGACGTCCATTCCTCTTCAACTGTGTTGCCTACTGCGCTATTCCTTATTGCTGTATCTATAGTGTTAGAGAACTTCAAACATATCTCATCATTCCTTAGAACTTCCGTATCCCACTTCTTAGCATATTGATTCTTCCTGACTAATGTCTTGAACTTCAGCCTACTCTTCATCACTACTATATTGTGATCTGAGTCTATATCTGCTTCTGGGTACGCCTTACATTCCAGTATCTGATTTCGGAATCTCTGTCTGACCATGATGTAATCTAATTGAAATTTTCCCGTATCTCCCGGCCTTTTCCAAGTATACCTCCTCCTCTTGTGATTCTTGAACAGGGTATTCGCTATTACTAGCTGAAACTTGTTACAGAACTCAATTAGTCTTTCTCCTCTTTCATTCCTTGTCCCAAGCCCATATTCTCCTGTAACCTTTTCTTCTACTCCTTCCCCTACAACTGCATTCCAGTCGCCCATGAATATTAGATTTTCGTCCCCCTTTACATACTGCATTACCCTTTCAATATCCTTATACACTTTCTCTATCTGTTCATCTTCAGCTTGCGACGTCGGCATATATACCTGAACTATCGTTGTCGGCGTTGGTCTGCTGTCGATTCTGATTAGAACAACCCGGTCACTGAACTGTTCACAGTAACAGACCCTCCGCCCTACCTTCCTATTCATAACGAATCCTACACCTGTTATACCATTTTCTGCTGCTGTTGATATTACCCAATACTCATCTGACCAGAAATCCTTGTCTTCCTTCCACTTCACTTCACTGACCCCTACTATATCTAGATTGAGACTTTGCATTTCCCTTTTCAGATTTTCTAGTTTTCCTACCATGTTCAAGCTTCTGACATTCCACGCCCCGACTCATAGAACATTATCCTTTCGTTGATTATTCAATCTTTTTCTCATGGTAACCTCCCCCTTGGCAGTCCCCTCCTGGAGATCCGAATGGGGGACTATTCCGGAATCTTTTGCCAATGGAGAGATCATCATGACACTACTTCAACTACAGGCCACATGTCCTGTGGATACACGTTACGTGTCTTTAATACAGTGGTTTCCATTGCCTTCTGCATCCTCATATCGTTGATCGTTGCTGATTCTTCTGCCTTTAGGGGCAATTTCCAACCCCTAGGACAAGAGAGTGCCCTGAACCTCTATCCACTCCTCCGCCCTCTTTGACAAGGCTGTTGGCAGAATGAGGCTGACTTCTTACGCCGGAAGTCTTTGGCCGCCAATGCTGATTATTTATCATAATTTAGGCAGTGGCGAGGATCGAACCCGGGACCAAAGACGTTTTGATTATGAATCAAAGACGCTACCCCTAGACCACGGGTTAAGGATATTGATCTCTAATTTTGAGGATCCATCCTTTTACCCTTCTTATATACAGGCGTCACCTGCGCTTTTTTCCAGTCGCTTGGGACTTTACGTTGGGCAAGAGATTCGCGATAAATGCAAGCCAAGTAAGGAGCCAATGAAGTAGAGTACTCTCTGTAAAACAGAATTGGAATCCCATCAGGGCCTGGCGATTTATTCATTTCAACCCATTCACCTGCTTCACAACCCCAGGTATGTCTATCACTATGTCCTCCACACGGGAATCTGTACGAGACTCAAACGGCGGTATGTTTGTGCGATCCTCATGCATGAAAGCTTTCTCAAATGCTAAATTTAAAATTTCAGCTTTCGTTTTGCTGTTTTCCGTTGCCAGGCCAGACTTATCAGTGAGTGACTTGACGGAAGCCTTGGACCCACTTACCGAGTTTACGTTAGACCAGAATTTCCTTGGCTTTTCAGTAAGATCTTTTGCTAAGGTATGACTATGGGAATGGTTGTATGCTTCGCGCATCGCTCTTTTTACAGCAGCACGAATCTCTACTAACTTTTGCCTGTCCTTATTCTCCCGATCTTTCTTGTACCGCAACTGTCTTTGCTTCCTGAGCCTCTCGTCTGTAACCCACTTTTTCGGCACATACTTGTCCAATGCGTGATTTACAATGTGTTTAAAATTTTCCCGTAATTCTTCCACGTCCATCGTATCAGAAGTACATGAAATCGATTCATTTACTGAGTGGGATGCTAACAACTGCTTGTCTGCTCTTTCTGGTAAGACTACTCTCCTAGCCTTCTTGACCAACTTTTTAACTTTCGTAACCATAGTCTTAATGACAACATCATGATTAATAATCCCTGTCTCAACATTGACACCGTCGATGAGGTCTGGTCCTTTTGTGACCACAAGATCTAAAATATTTCCATTATGCAGTGGCTGTCGATTTAGCTGCTCAAGACAGTTTTCGGATAATGTGTTCAAAAGTAATTCACACGACAGCTTGTCTCTAATGAATCCACAGACATTCCAGTGTATACTAGATATGTTGAAGTCGCCTCCGACTATTATAGTGTATTGTAGAATCACTTTGAATGATTCTAGAACTGTCACGGTGGAACCTGGTGGTCGGTAATAACACCCAAAAATTAACTTTATTCTCCTAGCCCTGTTAAACGTGTCCAGATAAATTCACAATCACACTCTACTTCGACCTCAGTAGACACAATACTTTTGTCAGCTGTAATGAAGACACCACCTCCTACAGTGTCTAATCTTTCTTTCCAATACACGTTCCAACCCTCATTAAATATTTCAGAACTTCCTATCTCAAGGGTTCAGCCAGGTCTCAGTCCCAAGAATAATTTGCGCGCCACACGCTTCCTGGAGGACAGTAAATTCAGGAACTTTATTCCGAACACTCTGAAAATTTACTGCTAATATCTTGATAGCTGAAGTGTCTTTACACTGAGTGTGTCCTGATTTCCCTGCCTGCACGTCGACTGGTGAGTGTTCATCAGGACACCTCACACTACTGCCTAGCATAAAAAACCCCCATGTTTACGCCACAAGTACTCTGCTACACGAGTAGCCGCTTTCTTTGTGTAGTGCACCTCTGACCTATCTGGGGCGTCCTACAAATCCCCACCCAATAGAGTAAGTCTATAAATCTGCAGCCAAGACCGCATAGACTTAACAAAGCCTCTGGTTGAGACCCTCCACTCGGCTGCCAACCAAAGGACCCCGATCCACTCTAGGAATGATGCTGTATATAGAGAGCTCTGCTTGCAATACGCCAGCCGACCGTACGAACTGAGGATCGCTTCAGAACCCAAGTGAATGGCATCATTGGTGCCGACGTGAGCAACTACTGCACTGAGCAACTACTGCACTGCATATGCTCGATAGCCGCAGACAAGACCACCTCCACATCTTGGATGAGGCCCCCCAGCATGAAAACCGAGTTCACGTTGGGATTCTTTCCAGCCCTGTACGCTATTTCTGTAAGGGGCTCCATCACCTGCCTAACGTTGGAGCTCCCAGTAACCAGCAAGCCTTTGCCCCCTGTGCCTGCTCGGGTCCTGCTGAAGGAGTGGCCATCTGTCCACTGACAGGATTAACGGGCGAGGCCAGCCGACCAGCCTCCACATTGACGCTCTGCCTCGAGCGACGCGAATACGTTGCAGACCGTCACTCAGCCTGAGGTGAGGGCGGCGCCAACGCGCCGGGTACACTAGACGCGCCAGACCCTCCGCCGTCATTGCACCTCGAGGCAGCAGCCTGAAGGTGAGTGACCGTGGCCAACAGCACGCTCAACTGCTCGCAAACTGCGGCCAGTTCCTCCTACACCCGCACACAGCATGCACACACCCTATCCATCGTACTGCTAATATCTGGACGTATAGAGTTGTGAAAAATAAAACAGCAATTTGCGGCTGCACAGTTGCATTACCAGCGCCAGATTGAACTGCGATATATGAAGAATTACTTACGAACTAAGCAATTAAATGACCACAGCTACGTCACTATATAGATATTACAATGCGATCCTACCCCTGTCTTAGTACAAATTAAAATTTGATAGTACCCCTTCCTAATTCGAAAATACGCAAAGATCCGAAAAATTTCACCACGCAAGCACACAAAAATACAAAGTAATTTGAATTAAACCTGCTGAATTAATATGAAAAAAATGAATATACGACTAGTTTCTGCTACTGCTGCTCGCACACGTCACTCTGCAAGCACAGATGAAACTGCACTGGCGTCTGTCAGCTGCTACCTGACTCTACAAAATAAACAGAAAGTACTGGCTGTCCAAAACAACTGACTAACGACTCCACGAATTTATACTTTACAGCTATCAATAAGCAATATAACTCCTCTCAAATACGAGAATATGCAAGGATTTTATGTAATTAAATATGCAAGCGCAAATGCATATGTGTGAAATTCACAGTTAAAATATTCAAAAAAGGACAATACAGACATCCTGAGTTGTCGATTATCTAAAGCATGTGATATTTATTGTTGTCACTGAAACTGTATAATGAGTTGCCATCTGACAAACAACCACTTCCAATGGAAAAGTTCAGCATAAGAATACAGAATACGCTAAGACTGCAACCTGTGCTTTCAGATGACGAATTTTTGTACATTGATGTTGCAAGATTGACAGTTGGAATGGCTAGAACATGAAGCCAAACCATACGGTTTTTTAGAGTGCAGATTTCACTGGTTTCTAGTATCAGTGTCTGCCCACATTACTACATGCTGTAGCACAATGTGTCTTTTACTAAAACATTTTCATGATGTGAACCTTCCTCATGCATCAGCACTCCCAGCTAAGGGAGTATAAATATGCCTGGCTTAGCCAGTGAAATCATCTTGCTTGTTGCATTCAGCTGGTGCAGTCCACTACCAAGTCGTCAGTTGAATGTAGGTGTAGACCAAACCAATCTTCACCCAGTAGCAATGGCTATGAGCTAGAGCCAATGGCTGGCATGATGGATCAGGGCTTTGAACTGCATCCACTGGGGTGATGCTGCTTAGTGGCTGCCATTACTTGCCACAGCAGCTAGTAACCAAGGATCCTGAGTTAACTCCAAGAGTGTGAATGTTTTTCACCAATCATTAGCGGTGCAGGTGTTGCATACCAACCTGCCCCATGGCCTTGCATTGACTGAGCTGACAGACAAGAGATCTGCAAGGATGCTAAAACTGCTAATCAGTTGTGCTGCATCAGCATTCCACCAAAGGTGACAAAACACACTGCTTGTCATGTATAGGCAACTGTAACATCTCAATATATTTGTTATGCAGTGGTGTAACATACATGACATAGAAGCTCAAATATGTCAAACACTAACAATAAACAGTGAAGAGACAGTTGTATGAAATGGAAACAGATTTTGCTATATGTGGCAATCAGTGGGTGTCGAGGCTTTTAATCCATAACAGGGAATAACTAGTAATGAAGATAAGATATAGAAATATATTTTGGATTAAAAATTGTAGGTGGACAAGAGGGTCATGCATTGCTACTAATGGCCCTGAACTTGAACATAATTTGCAAGGTCACTTGGAGGTTAAAGTGATTTTTTTAAAAGAGTTCCTATTATTTGAGTCAAGATTTTAAAAGAGTGGCAAGTTTTATGTTTAAAATGATAGATTATTCAAGGTCATGGCTAGTTCAATAAAGGTCAAACAACTAAATATGATTTTAGTTCTGATAGGAATTAATTTGAATAGAGGAGGTATACAGCAAAATACAGCCTTACATACAAATTGGATGAGGTATCCTGGGGAATGGGAGGTGAGGGGCCTCATTCAATGATAATCTACATTTTACTTATTATGTATTTATTTGTTCTCTCTTTCAGCTGCCACAGTAACACTTACAATCTACCATGTATTTATTTTTGCCAATAAACACGTTAATTAAAATTCAAAATTTCAATCTGTGTTTTCTCTTTCCAAATCCAACATCAAAAATACTGATTTCAAGGAAACAATACTCAACCTTCGAATGACTTTCGACAATTTCCCCTTATACCCCTTCTAACCTGCATCTAACATTGTATTTTGCTGTAGCCCTACTCTACTACCATTTAATCTCTACGAGAACTAAAAACATATTCGCTTATTTGATCGTGATTTAACATTACCATGACATTGAGTAATGCATCATTTTATACTTAAAATTTGCCACTCCTTTCAAATCTAAAAGCAAATATTAGGGTTCCACTTTTAAAAAATCATCTTGAAAATCAGTTCAAGATCATGACCATTAGTAGCAATGTTTGACCATCTTTGCCATTTCTAGCTTTCATGTAAATCTCAATCACAATTTATTTCCCATTAGAACCACTTGTATGAATATCAAGAGCTCAGATGGAAACCCAGTTCTAAGCAAAGAAGGGAAAGCAGAAAGGTGGATGTGTATATAGAGGGTCTATATAAGGGCGATGTTCTTGAGGTCAATATTATGGAAATGGAAGAGGATGTAGATGAAGATGAAATGCGAGATACGGTACTCCCTGAAGAGTTTGACAGAACACTGAAAGACCTGAGTCGAAACAAGGCCCCAGGAGTAGACAACATTCCATTAGAACTACTGACGGCCTTGTAGTAGCCAGTCCTGACAAAACTCTTCCATCTGGTGAGCAAGATGTATGAGAGAGGCGAAATATCCACAGACTTCAAGAAGAATATAATAATTCCAATCCCAAAGAAAGCAGGTGTTGACAGATGTGAAAATTACCGAACAATCAATTTAATAAGTCACAGCTGCAAAATACTAACGCGAATTCTTTACAGACGAATGGAAAAACTGGTAGAAGCCGACCTAGGGGAAAATCAGTTTGAATTCCGTAGAAATGTTGGAACACATGAGGCAACACTGACCCTACGACTTATCTTAGAAGATAGATTAAGGAAAGGCAAACCTACGTTTCTAGCATTTGTGGACTTAGAGAAAGCTTTCGACAATGTTGAATGAAATACTCTATTTCAAATTCTAAAGGTGGGAGGGGTACAATACAGGGAGCGAAAGGCTATTTGCAATACATACAGAAACCAGATGACAGTTATAATAGTTGAGGGGCATGAAGGGGAATCAGTGGTTGGGAAGGGAGTGAGACAGGGTTGTAGCCTTTCCCTGATGTTATTCAATCTGTATATTGAGCAAGCAGTAAAGGAAACAAAAGAAAAATTCGGAGTAGGTATTAAAATCCATGGAGAAGAAATAAAACTTTGAGGTTTGCTGATGACACTGTAACTCTGTCAGAGACAACAAAGGACTTGGAAGAGCAGTTGAACGGAAGGGATCATGTCTTGAAAGGAGGATATAAGATGTACATCGACAAATGCAAAACGAGGAAAGTAGAGTGTAGTCGAATTAAGTTGGGTGATGCTGAGGGAATTAGATTAGAAAATGAGACATTTAAAGTAGTAAAGGAGTTGTGCTATTTGGGGAGCAAAATAACTGATGATGGTCGAAGTAGAGAGGATATAAAATGTATAGATTGGTAATGGCAAGGAAAGCGTTTCTGAAGAAGAGAAATTTGTTAACATCGAGTATAGATTTAAGTGTCAGGAAGTCGTTTCTGAAAGTATTTGTGTGGAGTCTAGCCATGTATTGAAGTGAAACATGGACGATAAATAATTTGGACAAGAAGAGAATAGAAGCTTTCAAAATGTGGTGCTACAGAAGAATCCTGAAGATTAGATGGGTAGATCACATATCTAATGAGGAGGTACTGAACAGGATTGGAGAGAAGAGAAGTCTGTGGCACAACTTGACTAGAGGAACTGATCCGTTGGTATGAGATGTTCTGAGGCATTAAGGGATCACAAATTTAGTATTGTAGGACAGTGTGGAGGGTAAAAATCGTAGAGGGAGACCAAGAGATGAATACACTAAGCGGATTCAGAAGGATGTAGGTTGCAGTAGGTACTGGAAGATGAAGAAGCTTGCACAGGATAGAATAGCATGGAGAGTTGTATCAAACTAGTCTCAGGACTGGAGACCACAACAACAACAACATGGATTAAAATAGTGCTAGCTAGAAATTCCCTTGGTGTAAGGTCACAACACAACTGAATTGGCTGATATTGACGACAAAGGAGCGATAGAAGGTAGATGAGTGTGGAAAGCGTAAGGAGGCAGTCACTGGCTGAAGGATATGGCTATATAGCAGAGGAGGTGGATGAAGAATGAATAATTGGAAAAAATACTGTAAAGGAGTTACGAGTGGAGAAATGACATGTGATTCTAATGCTGTGAGCAAGTTTATTTTTAAGTAAGTGAAATGAAACAGGGTCCAATTAGGTAATAATGTGTCTGAGGAATAGTTAGTGTTATAACTAAAGAGAAACCAGAAAGAAAATAATAAATGGAGTTATTTTGACTATTTCTTATATTTATCAACTAAAAACCCAGAAACACAGTGCTAATTGTTTAACAAATTATTTTTAATATATTTATAGGTCAAGAGGATGACGTTTTCTGATAATTTGAATATAGATAAATTGTTTACATGGTGCAGGAACAATAGTTACGTTTCATTTGCAAGGAAATGCAGTTCAGAAAAGTAGTCAGTTGTCATTAAAGCCACAATCAGATCAGCCAATGCAAATAGTTATGAAAACTTTCCATTGTACACAGACTGTAATAACTTTTGGAGATAGTGGCACAAAACTGGAATTCCAGAATGATATTTTCACTCTGCAGCCGGGTGCAGCTGATAAGAAACTCCCTGGCAGATTAAAACTGTGTGCCGGACCAATACTCGAACTCGGGTCCTTTGCCTTTCGTGGGCAAGTGCTCTACCAACTGAGCTACCCAAGCACGACTCACGCCCTGTCCTCACAGCCTTACTTCCGCCAGTACCACGTCTCCTACCTTCTAAACATTACAGAAGCTCTCCTGCGAATCTTGCAAGGAGAGTGAACCTTCGCAGGAGAGCTTCTGTAAGGTTTGGAAGGTAGGAGACGAGGTAATGACGGAAGTAAAGCTGTGAGGACGGCGCGTGAGTCGTGCTTGGGTTGCTCAGTTGGTAGAACACTTGCCCGTGAAAGGCAAATGTCCCAATTTCGAGTCTCGGTCCGGCACATAGTTTTAATCTACCAGGAAGTTTCAAAACTGGAATTAGTTTTAATGGCAACATTGACTAGTGGGCAGAAGTTGGTTACAGTACAAAGCTATCACTCTACTGTTTTGTGGAGTCAAAAACCAGTGAATAAAGTACAGATTGAAACTTCCTGGCAGATTAAAACTGTGTGCCCGACCGAGACTCGAACTCGGGACCTTTGCCTTTCGCGGGCAAGTGCTCTACCAACTGAGCTGCCAAAGCACGACTCACGCCCAGTACCCACAGCTTTACTTCTGCCGAGTTCGAGTCTCGGTCGGGCACACAGTTTTAATCTGTCAGGAAGTTTCATATCAGCGCACATTCCGCTGCAGAGTGAATATCTCATTCTGGAAAGTACAGATTGTTCATAAATTCCTAACTAAGTGCCTACAGCAGTACTGGTACTAGATACCTCAACCCACTTGCAGCACTGAAGTCCAAATTGTCTATGCCACAACAATATGTATTCTAATGTTGATTAGTAAGAAATTGTTAAGCTGTCAGGAACCCAAAGATTGATGTGAACGCTTCATTGATTTATTAGGCATGGTCCTTGTCTCACTGAGTTAACTAGCCAGTAATAGGGGGTCCTAAAATTCACTGTGGACCCTGAACCACAGAGAAACTCAGTATTTATCACACCAAAAACAATTCCCATGAGTGAAAGAAGTGATTCCTTACCGATAAAAATCCTATGACCGACCAGCAAGCAAACAGGATACCTTTGGTTCCACAGCAAGAGATAATGCGTAATGCTTTACTCTATAAAAATATAACAAATCTTACTGACTTCCTAATAAAGATTTTAGTAACTTTTTGATATACACCTACATGCAGTTATGTTGTATACATTAACATCACTTTCTCTGACACTTTAACTGCACTAACAAGAGAATGATCCAACAAGACATGTCGAAACCTACCCGAAAATTTTTTACAGTTAGAAGACAACGAAAGAAATGCTCTGCCAAAATTTTAACTGCTTAGAGGTATTGTAAGTATTTTGTAAAAAAAAATGTTACACATTTTTGCCGTTCCAAGAACAGCTTATAACAGCAGTTCGTGCAGCCCTGCCTGCCTAGCACACGACTTGGCGAATGACTCACACAGCGCCACATAGCGGAATTATCTGGAGTTCACAGATAGCAATTTTAAGCACCTAAAGCCTGGTTTACGATGGAGCGAATGGAAGTGAACACATGCGAATTAGCATTTTCAGAAAATTCACTACCATTCGCTTATATATGGGTAGAATCGTTTATACTAGAGGGATTGGAAGAGAACACGAGGTAGCGAACATTGCCTATGAACGCTGTGTTATTAGTTTTTAGTCTTTGGAGCTAATATTCGGCATACAGGGTACAATTCTTATCTTGTTAGAGCCACAATGCGAAACATTACTATTCAGTGAGTTATTTTGCATGGCGAGCGCACTGTTTTTGATGGAGTATGCAAAATGTCGCAGGGAAGGAAGAATTTAAGTGTCTCAATGTGTGTGAAAGTGTCACATGCGTAGAGATTGTGCACTTTACACGGGATGACATCTCCATCTCTCCTTAGCACTGGTCGCTATTGGAATTTAACAACTCATCCAAATACCTGGGTGTAACACTTTGTAGAAATATGAAATGGAATGATCACATGGGTTCATTTGCAGGTAAAGCAGGAGGTAGACTTCAGTTTATTGGTAGAATACTGGGAAAGTACTATCAGTTTCAAGAACTGGCTTTAGATGATGACTTTAGGAATGTATCACAACCCACTATGCATCGCTCACATACAGATCATGAGGATAAGACTAGAATAATCACTGCACACACAGAGGCATTCAAAAAATCATTCTTCATGCACTCTATTTGTGAATGGAAGGAAAAGAAAACCTGATAACTGGTATAATGGGATGTACCCTCTGCCATGCACCTCATGGTGATTTGATGAGTATAGCTGTAGATGTAGGTCCAAAAGTTTCCTTGTATGTTGGCTGCCATTTCACCCTAGCTCATCATTACCATTGAGGGGAAATTTACAAACAGAACACTAATTACGAACGTCGAAATCTTCTGAAGAGGTGACAAACAGCTAGCGTTTCCACTACGCGTGTAAGGTCTTAATGGTCATATTGTTTGTTTTTTTTGCATTTTTTTCTAAGACAAAAATGGTCTGATGATGCTGGCACAGTAGCTCAGCGTGTTCAGTCCGATGTGTAGCTGCCCTTTGTAATGAAAATCTGAGTTAATGGATCACCAATGGACTTGAACAAGCATCAGGGGACATCTGCCCTGAACAAACAGAATCAACACTAAGGAAAAATGAGATTAAAAAAATGTGAAAGCTCATGATTCGTGATCCAGAGAGCCTGAGATAAAATCCCGTTCAGAATACAATTTTTTCACTACGATTTTTAACCCAGCATCACTTCCCACTGATGTTGTAGTGGCCACGAAGGACATGTGGTTCGGATTTCAGGTCTTCACATTTCATCATTGCTAAATTGAAAACGTTAATTGGATTCCACATTACTATGAAACTGGAAAGAAGATATTATTAGCAAGCATGCCTTACGAAAGCACAGTAAATATAAGCACAGCTTTATCTGTATTGTCAGTACTTATAAATACTGCAAAAAGCAACTGATAATTTGTAACAGATGTTACTTGAGTGCTACTTGTGTTCTGTAGTGTCAGAGAAACTATCAACAAACGGTAACCTGAAAAGGGTCTTCACAGATTTCGATCGTGTTTCCTCTCTCTCTCTCTCTCTCTCTCTCTCTGTGTGTGTGTGTGTGTGTGTGCAACACCAGTAGTGCTGTACATTTCTATTGCCACCTTGTGTGCTAGGAATTTGGTAATTTTCAGCCATTTTTTTAAATACTTGTAGTGCTTCTTAGCAGCTAAAATTGTGACAGTTGATTGCCTTCTTCCTGTGTAAAAATATTCAGAGTAGGTTTCGACACGTCTTATTGGACCATTCCATTGGAAGAATGGAGTATTTTAACAACCTGGTCAATATTGGCATTTCAATTGCAAACTCGGTTGAAATTTTAATCATATTATAAAGAATGTACTATGATCACCTGACGTTTTAGAAGCTTTTCAGTAATGCATCGCCACAACAAGCACTATTTTTGGGGGAAGATGGCGTTTTGATGAAATATTCATTGCGCTGTAACACTAAAACTATTACCTTTGTAATACACAAGAAAACTATTTTCGTGAAATGTGGGGAAAGGTAATGGTGGAACTTGATTTCACACACAAAGATGAAACTTCGATATCTCCATGGTTATCTCTTTGCATGGTAGATCTCTGACGGTGAACTTTGTTCCACACTATTTTTTTTTTTTTTTTCCCAAAGTAGATTTTAGTCACTAAACGCACATGACAATACCGTTGTAGCTTAATTGTTCTGTAACTATAAATTAAATTACACACAGCTCACATATTGACATTATTGATAAAACTAGAGGTTGGGGCACACTGGTGATGACCAAAGTTCGATTCTTGTACCACTCCTTGCGAGGCACGATGGACCATCAAATTAAACATTCCTACATGTGAATTACCTGTATCACTTACCAAAATACACACAGTTCACTTATTGTACCATTCAATAATTATCAAAATACGTCAAAAAAATTCTATAATGTTATAAAACAGACATGGTAGCTGCTGCAAATCTATCTTCCAGTTTAAAATGCACGTGTTGATAAGAATGTCTAGATATTACTACTAACGTAAACAAATCTAAATTCGTGAAAAACTCATCTTAGTTTTCACTGTTCTCAGAATCCGCCAGACATTACAGTGGACCTATTATAAAGTATCAATTTCATCTTGCAGTAAACAACGTTAATAATCGTGTAATGATAATACTAACTTATGCTTTCATACAGTGGAGACTACAAGATAATTTATCCTCCGTAGACCACTGTAGTGTTGCTAAATTGGTGTAGGTTGCGTTATACAACATGGTATTGCATCAGAATTTTAACAAAGTACTTCATGTTGCAGATAAAGGCATCAAAGAGACCCATACACAGATAAGTCATAGCCAAATTGAAACAAATTTAACCGTAAGACAAAAATGTGATAAATTGTCCCATACACTGTTATGGTGCACCATGTCTATAAAAAGTTCTCCATAAATTGGTATGTTCCGTTAAAACTGTAACAAAATTGTGCATACATATATAGATTACAGCAAAAATGTAACAGATTGGTCCCATGTACTAAGTAAGAGCAAAATTGTAAGAAACTGCCTCATAAATCCGAATATCACACCAAATATTTATCATTTTTTCCAGGTGTCAATACAGTGTTGCAAAATTGTAACAAATTTTCTCATGTTGCAGTAAAAACGTAATAATTTGTGCCACAAATCGCTGTGTTACAGCAAAAGTGTACAAATTTTTCCATAGATTGCCTTGTTGCATCAAGAATGTAACAAAATACCATATACATCAACATGCTACAGTAATACTGTGGGAAGCTGCCTTCAAGTTACACTCAATTTGTACAAATTGCCCCAAAACTACACAGTTCCAGCAAAGTTTTAATGAACTTCACAATATTACGGCAAAAATGTAACAAATTGCCAATACATGGGCATACCACAGCAAGACTCTAACAAATTACCCTGTACAGTGACATGTTAAGGCCAAATTGACACAAAATCTCCAGAATGGACATCTTACAGTTAAATGTAACAAACTGCTCCACACACCAACATGTTACAGCAAAACTGTTAACTAATTGCTCCATGTTGTGCTACTTGCTGCAAAAATGTAACAAACTGCTTAATCTTACTGCACAATCCTTCTTAGTTACCTCATGCGCCATAAATGCACAGTGGACACTATAGAGACAAAAGTGGCTGGTTTATATGTTGACTGCCAGTACGAACACCCCCCCCCCCCCCCCCCATATTGTTGGAGGCAATGATGTTAATTTTATATGGCGACTGTCATTACCCCATTCACAAGTGGGAGCAATGATGGTCAGTTAATGTGTCAGTGATAGCATGCATATCGTAATTTGACTGTGGGTGTCGGCTACTAGATCTTAAAACAGTATTCTAACACCAGCACCTAACAATGTGTTTGTGTCATTGCTGTCAGCTATTGGGATATCACCTACTACAGGCGTCAGCCATTGGGGATGTCAGCTACTGGTAGGTGTTAGTCGCCAGGTTTGTCAGCTACAGGGAGTGCCAGCTACCGGGTGTGTCATCTACTGTGAGAAGGGAGGGGAGTGGGGGGGGGGGGGGGGGGGAGAGTTTCAGCTGGTTCTTAAAAACTTAAAAACTGTGTTGTAACACCAGTAGCTGACAGTGTTTATAAGCTACTAGGGAGCCAGCCTCTGTCCATTAAGACAGTATTCTAACACAGTAATTTATGGGGCATATGTGCTGTGGGAGTCACCTAGTGAGTGTGTGAGCTAGTGCGGGTGTCAGCTACTGGGGATGTCAACTGCTGACAAATTTGAGCTACTGAGGGTGTCAGTTAATAGGGTATCAGCTTCTGTTTGTCGTTTACTGGAGGTAACAGCTGCTCGTTCTTAAAACTATTTTATAGAACTGCCTATTTCTAAATGCAACAATATTAGAGAGGAAAAGTTGCTACTCACCATATAGTGAAGATACTGAATCGTGATAGGCACAACAAAAAGATTCTCATAATTATAGCTTTCCACTATTAAGGCCTTTGTCAACAGTAGACACACATACACACTCGCACACACACACTCACGCAAACGCAACTCGCACACAAGGTGGGGGGGGGGGGGGAATAGCAGAAAGGAGAGAAATAAAAAGGAATTAAAAGACCGGTTGTGGTGGTGAAATGACGGCTGTGTAGTGCTGGAATGGAAACAAGGAGGGTGCTGGATGTGTGAGGACAGTGACTAACGAAGGTTGAGGCCAGGAGGGTTACAGGAATGTAGGATTATTGCAGGGAAAGTTCCCACCTGCGCAATGCAGAAAAGCTGTTGTTGGTGGGAAGGATTCATATGGTACAGGCTCTGAAGCAGTCACTGAAATGAGGGATATCATATTTGGCAGCTTGTTCACGAACAGGATGGTCCACTTGTTCCCTGGCCGCAGTTTGTCAGTGGCCATTCATGCAGACAGTCAGCTTGTTGGTTGTCATGCCTACATAGAATGCAGCACAGTGGTTGCAGTTTAGCTTGCAAATCATATGACTGGTTTAACAGGTTTCTTTGCTTTTGATGGGATAGGTGATGTTAGTGTTTGGACTGGAGTAGGTGGTGATAGGAGGATGTGTGGGATGGGTCTTGCATCTAGGTCTATTACAGGGGTATGAACCATGAGGTAAGGGACTGGGAGCAGGGGCTGTGTAAGGGTGAACGAGTATATTGTGGATAGGGGACTACCACTGTAGGAGGGGTGGGAAGAGTAGTGGGCAGGACACTTCTCATTTCAGGGCATGATGAGACATAATCGAAACCCTGGTGGGGAATGTAATTCAGTTGCTCCAGTCCTGGATGGTATGGAGATATGAGAGAATGATCCTCTGTGGCTAGATTGTGGGACTTTGGGAGGTGGTGTGAGACTGTTAAGATAAGGCACAGGAGATTTGTTTTTGGAGGATAATTACAGTCAGTGAAGGCTTCAGTGAGACGTTGGTGTATTCCGAGAGGGACTGCTCATCACTGCAAATGAGACAACCATGGGTGCCTAGACTGCACGGAAGGGACTTCTTGGTATGGAATGGGTACAGCTGTCGAAGTGGAGGTATTGCTGGTAGTTAATAGGTTTGATATGGACACAGGTACTGATGTAGCCATCTCTGAGATGAGATCAACATCTTGTTGGGTTGAGTAGTACCAGGTGAAGCAAATGGGGGAGAAGTTGTTTTGCCTAAGATCACCTAATACCAGTAAAGCTTTCTGATCTGTTTGTACAAGCAAAGATTCATATCCCAACATTTGATTGGCAGTTTGTTGCATCGCTAACTCTTCCTTTATGAAGGGCATAGTATCAAGTACTGTGTTAATCACTAGATGATGTGAGGTATACCATAGACTTTTGAGTTTCTCAAACATGATGCCTGACACCGATGGGTGGTTCGTAAATGGTGGGGTACTGGCAACCATACAAATAGCTGACAGCAGAAGTATCCTTTTCATGATGAGGCGATAGTTGAGGCCAATGAAATGGCAAATGTAATAGGCCAGGTAGCAGAGCACTTGTGTCCTCGTAAATCCAAACATCCAAAATGTAGAAATAAACGATGGTCTAAAATCCTTCTGGCAGTCCAGAATGGCGAAAATACATTGCATGAACAACAGAAAGAATGACAATCATTTGTTTTATTACCTTGAGTGTAGAGTAGTGAACGAAGTTAGAATATGCACGCCAATGGGACTTGCAGACACAGTTCGAAAGAGGTGACTGAAGATTACAAGGAGAGCTGATCTCCCTTTATATTGGGGAACAAAGATAGTCATGGAAGTGAAGGCAAAGTATTTGCTGAGCAGTGAGCTAGGTCAGCGATTCTTCAAGTCAATGGCCTTTTCAACTGCGAACTACACAGTACACAAAGTGTTCGACATCAAAGTTGATGGCGGTAGCACAAGATGTGCGATGGTAAACGCCAGTGTTGTGCAATAGGTGGAAGCGTTACTTTGAAGGGAATAAGGCATGGTTGCGAATATGTGTTTGTTATTTTGGAACATGATGAGTGAGATTACATGTGACATCACACTGACAACTGGACTGGGTAGCGTTTACTACCAATGGGCAAGATTATTTATGACAGTTGCCTCTCAGTACCAGTAGTAATAGTTGGTTGACCTATAATTTGTAAAGTTGTAGTTGGTATCTTTAATGGGAAGTATAAGATGAGGCATTCGGGATGTTGTTGTGCCATCTATATAAGTTACTGAAGGAGTATTGGTCTTCACTGTGCAAAGAAAATGCTAGACTAGACAGGTAATGATAAATAGTGTGTGGTGTATCCGGAAGCACGATGGATGAGCAAACCAGTGTATTGCGCATTTACACCAGGTTGCATCCCGTGCTCGAATCGGTACGATCACACACTTGAAATTCTCTAATGAGAGTAGAATTAGCATTTCTGTCAGGAGTTTGGTGTTTGCTGCCATGTTACGTCATGACAAGCAGGGACATAAATAAGTGGAATTTTTGTTTGAATGGATCCGGGCTAGTACTGCAAAGACACGGCCCAAATGGCTGGTAAACTAGGTTGTGCTGCTGTGGTGTTACTTCTGAGTGGTCAGCGAGAGTACAGATGCTGTTATGGGACAAGCAAAATTTGAGACATAGGTTAGAACTGCTCATAACACTGTAGATGTAAGGATAGTGTGTAACACTGTGGTAGCACTAATAATGCAGGTAGGGGTCAACACGGCAACTACGTCAGAGCGGCGCACGGCAGATGACTTCAAGACCGATTCTCGCGCTACGTCAATGCGCTATGCAGGAAGTAAGCAGCAGGTTTAAGAACAAGAGGGAAATTAAGCATACTGATGCTGCTTACTGTTCTGACTGTACTTTGCACTCTCAATTACTTGCAGAACGGAAACTCCACATGTTTTTGGGCTCCTGCACCCGATGAACGTATTTATGTGATTCAGAGTGAGAAGTGGTGAATATAGCTGTAACAAAAGGGGTATAATATTACTGAATAAGAAGAATAGATGAGCGCAATTGATATGGTTCATTCAATGGTGACCAACAACACAATAATTATAAGGCATGTAATTATGGGTTCATGCACCCATTGAATAGACAAGTTCATCAGCTAGGTTGAGATTCATTTTCTTGGACACGAAAATTGTGCTGTTGAATGTCAACATTGTTGAAAATGAGAAGAGAAAAACATAACTTGACAAGAATCTAGAAACTTCCACAGTGGACACAGAATGTGTGAGGGATTGAGTTAGAGAAGACTAAATTGAGCGTAATTTCTGATGGGCTTTTTCTTTATGAAGGTAGAATGTATGGCACATTGTTGACATGACGGTATCGCCTACTTAACCATTTATACAACAGTACTGTGATTCAGAGATAACTGCTACATACCAAATTCACCATCTTCATTCTCTCACCATTTTGTGACTGAATTTGCCGTCTCTGTAACTCCTTGGTGCTGGCCTCATCGGGCCCAGCTATTTGCTTAAAACTCACATCTATCCTTGGATATATCACAGTGCCCTGAGACATGTCATGCAGTTAAATACTACTGCTTCAGTAGTCGGTGATCATTCAGAAAATACAATGGAAGAATAATGTCAAAGAATGCACAGGTTTTGAACTGAGAATACTGCTTATTGGCAGTTAAGCTGCGGGCTATATGCGGTCCGCCTCTGACAGTGCTTGAACAGCGATCATCAGAGAGCACGGAACACTGTTCTCATGAACTCTTCTTTGACATGAAAGATTAAAATACATGGGCTGGGCTGTGGCATGAGAACTAAGGGTGCAATGAACGTTGTGGTTAGCTGAACTCTGTGCAGTTGTTGGCTGCTTCATGCAAGATGCATGACTCTTCAGGTGTTGTTCTGTTGAAAATTGAAACATGAAAGTGGGTAGGACAGACTATGCTACCAAATTGAAAAGTTAAGGAACAACATGGACAGCTGGGGATCCATGCGATTGCCGGTCGAGTCACTCAAGGTGCGTGCCCTTGCGGGCTGTCCTCTTGAAGTCAGTTGAACTAGGTGTTGTGGCCAGTACTGGTTAGTGTTTGTGTAGAGCAACAGCAGCATCCAATGTTACTTATCAGTGGCAATCACCTCTTCCACATGATAACCCATGAACAATGAACAACGCTGCTTAATTGTAAGAAGGCAGGAACAATATCTCATTTGATGTGGCTGGAAAGGTAGATTGGACCGGTACTGTCAGAACGAACTAGCAGGCTGTTCGCTCCTTGATGGAAGAGGAAAAACAGGATAGCTTCCACGATTCGACAGTAGAGTAAGTTATACAGGGGAGGGCAAAACACCTTGGCAGACATCATTTTTGGTTCTCAGCTGGGTTGGTTCCCAGCAATAGCAGATCATTCACCTTAATGTGTCATGGAGGTGGAGGGAGGGGGGGAATTGCAGAGGGCACCTTCATTAATCAATTAACATCAAGAGGGCAACACAGTAGGTTGACACAAGAGCTGGAGGGGATTGGTTGCCCTCTGGTTTATCTAATGAACAAGGCGTATGCCCAAAATCTCTTGACCTGTGGGGTTATTTACTCTGTATAATTACCTACAGTAGGGAGGCATGTGGCATGTCCCTCCAAATAAGCATTCAAACACAAATGAAATAAAGCGTGATTACCCTTCCAAAGTAGTTTTGTATCTAGAACATTATTAGTAAAAACTTAAATAATGGGCAATACTCCAGAACTTACTCTGGCATAATTGAAATCCCACAAAATAAATAACTACCCTCAAACTTGGGCAACAAATTAACACATGGAAACATTAGGTTCATTGACACAAATGCTAAATTACTGGTGCTGACAAAACTCTGGGGGATTGCCTTGGTAAATAATTGATAATAAAACATAGACAGAGTGAATACTTAAAATAGTATATAGAAATAAGTAATTGGCAACCCATCGCAGTGACACACACACTGGAAAAACCGTGATGGAAACAAAAGTACAAAATACTATCTCCCTTACACAAAACTCCCTTATTCTCCAGTTATATTTCGTACCAAAATAAGTATAAGTATTCTCTATTATTCTCTTTATGCTCTTGTTTGTACCTCCATACTGATTGACATGTCTTTGGTGCATCTATCTACATGAGTGCTGTTGTTAGGTTGTGCCAATGTTATTAATAATGCTGTATAATAGTACAGTGTCAATCTAATACTTTCTCTAGCAATGCTTTAGTTTAAAGTGGTTTCACATCTCCTTCAATTTTCAGATCGATAATTACCAATACCCTCCTCGATATTATTAAATGTTAACCTCTTTTGTATATTTCCTGCTTTAAATTGTACTTCTTGTCTTGTAACAACATAATGTTGGTTGTTGGCAGTGTCCTAACCAATTGTGCTGAGTTATAATTGCTGTTTCTTTGTTGATTCTCTCACCTACCTGCTCTCTAATACTCATTGACGGCAGTTCAATGATACTAGTTGCCTCTCAATGATGTTGACATAACTTACCTGTCGGCCTTTTCATTTTTGAATAAAATTAGAGTCCATTTGCCATATGCAGAGTGTATAGGAAGGAAGTTAATTTCCTTAGTGTTGAAAATGTGTGTAAAGTTATACAAAATATTCGTTGTATAGTGGTTAAGAATTCTATCTTGAGAATCAGTGCTGCTTGAGGTGCTAAGATGCAGCAGGTGTCATGCTCGCAAGATTGCAGAGTGCTGACATTATGGATATGGCTGGATTTAACCAGTGCAGGAGCAGCGATGGCATGCACAGCTAAGGGGTCCGCCCTACTGGCAGTATGTTGAGCACTAAATAACTCCAGAATAATTCTCTGCAAAAGACAGCTTCAGTGATTGTTTTATAGTACTAACGGTGACTGCCAATGTAATTTGTATACCTAATGTTGTAGATTGAGACATAGATGACTTCTCAAGTAACTCTTTGTAGGTCATGGGTTCAATGCTAGTAGGAACTGTCTCTTTCCAACTGAAGTATGCGGCAGCTTTGTGTTTTACTTTGACTATTACTCTGTTGAAAGTTACTTGCATGGTGTTCAATAGGAGCTTTTATCTCTCCCTTCTTAACAACTCTTGATTAATATGTACATAAAACACTCTCAATGATACTGTTGCAAGAGATTAAAAATTAACTTTAATAGTAGTAGTATTAGTGAAGGTAAAAATGGTCTCATATAAGGTGTGGATGTTTCATGTGCTTCTTGCTTTTGCTAACATTTTCATAGCCATTGTTTTATACTGCACTAAGTGACATGGCTTAGACGCTCCGGAAATGCAGGAGTGTGTGCTTTCTTAGCAGTTGTTTCTCTTGCTTATAAATACAAAGCAGGTGGCTGGGCTTGGTCCCAACAGGGGGTGGGCTGGTGGTGGAGAGCAGAAAAGGTCCTCCATATGTGGAGGCAGGGTTGCTTTTCTTGCTACGTGCTGAGTTAAATTCCTCTGGGTGGTTACTAAATTTCTTCCCGGTTTACCTTATGTCATTCGCAACATTTATTCATGGAGGGCCTTCTTTTCAAGGGACGCGGACAACTCAATCGTTAAAATTCACAGAACTGTCATGATTCATTTACTCACTTACACACTCTGTTCTTCTAAAATGTACATAATTGATAGGTTTTATATTTCTGCATGAACTGTGATGATGACATGATTCTCTTAAATATCGTTTACTTGAAACTCGGGGCTAATAACTTCTCAATCTGACAGTGGTTTATGCAGTTAGGAGTGTTATTCTGGATTGGTATTAACTCAGGTGTTACTCTACTTTATTTTATGATGGCATTTCAAACTCAATCCTTTTGGCTGCCATGTTTCCCACACAGCAGTCACTTTACGGAATAAATATCATGGCAATGGACCGGCTTCCTTGACGCCATATAGACCTGTTTATAAGCTGTGAGAGTGCCAATAACAACATAGCTGGAGACCAATTTGAGACACCAACATCTTCTAGAGTAAAACTAGTAGAATCTGTAAGTCAATATTAGGCCGGTGAGTTTATTTTTATAACTATCTTCTTCAGGTCTGTTGGTTACATTGCAACCGTATGGTGGAAGGTGTGGAAGCATATGTGGTCACTTACTTCACCACGGCAATGGCGCATGGCCTTTGGGGAGGAGTGAGGGGTACCACATCACAAGGCAGAGGGGAGGGGTGGAATCATAATGGCTGCTCGCTTGGCAGGGAGGACAAGGCTTGCGGTTTGTAAACAAATTGTGTTCGTCTATCTTGCCTGACATTAACCAAGTGAATTACTCTTTTGCATTTGGTGTACAGAAACACATAGTATCATGAAAACTTACCTT
Organism: Schistocerca gregaria; assembly: GCF_023897955.1. NCBI lineage: Eukaryota > Metazoa > Arthropoda > Insecta > Orthoptera > Acrididae > Schistocerca > Schistocerca gregaria. The sequence continues at coordinate 520,149,624 of NC_064922.1, read as the reverse complement.
GTTGTCTCTCCAGTGGCATATTAAGAAACAATATAATAGCACTTGGGGGGGGGGGGGGGGAGGGTCCTTTTACTTTTAAAGTAACATATTTCATGTTTAACTTGAACAAATGTATTCTTGTTAATTGAAGACACTGTCTCTCTAGTCTGATGCTCAAATTCTTTTTTTCCCTTTTTAACATTGTTGTTATGGGTGTCTGAGCACTTGGCATAAGCATACGCGTAATGTGGTGTATCCCGAACTGTAAGTAGAGGGCGGCAGGTTGTCACTGATCTTGTGCTAATGGCAGTTACGAATACATATTACTAACATGCTTTTATGGCAAAGCTGTAACAGCTGTTCCTGTTCAATGTTCACTGAATCAACATGTGAAGTGTCATTCCATTTGACACATAAAAGATGTACTGATTCTTACTCTGTGTGTTCTACTGACAAGGACAACTTTTCCCCTTAATTCCATTACTAATCAGTGATTGTGTTTCCAGCTCTTTGGCGGTGCAACAACATTACTGGAGACATTGAATGATGCAAGACAAAATGATTATGAACAACTTCAATCCCTTCCCATTAACATATGACATCCTAAATTCTATTACAAATGAGTGCCAATACTTATGAATATTTACAAATAACATGCAGAACTTAAATGAATACATTGCAATGATGGCAGTGTCCCGTCAGTGAATTCTTTTGCTTCACTGAAGACTTTTCAAATTAAATACATGGCATGCTGGACCTAGTCCCTGGATCATAATCCATAGGGGTGTTTTGACCTTAGAGCATACCTAGATTGTGCTATAGGCAGTTGCAATACTTTCTTTCTTGTCTTCTTGGCTGGGGCTACTTGTGTGGCAGCCTCTGATTTACTGTCCCCGGAGGTGGCTCGGAATTTGCATTAGTATTTTGCAGCTGTGGCTTATTAAACTGATTGTTCGGTAATTTTCACATATGTCAATACCTGCTTTCTTTGGGATTGGAATTATTATATTATTCTTGAAGTCTGAGGGTATTTCGCCTGTTTCATACATCTTGCTCACCAGATGGTAGAGTTTTGTCAGGACTGGCTCTCCCAAGGCCATCAGTAGTTCCAATGGAATGTTGTCTACTCCGGGGGCCTTGTTTCAACTCAGGTCTTTCAGTGCTCTGTCAAACTCTTCTCGCAGTACCGTATATTGCATTTCAACTTCATCTACATCCTCTTCCATTTCCATAATATTGTCCTCAAGTACATCACCTTTGTATAGACCCTCTATATACTCCTTCCACCTTTCTGCTTTCCCTTCCTTGCTTAGAACTGGGTTTCCATCTGAGCTCTTGATGTTCATACAAGTGATTCTCTTATCTCCAAAGGTCCCTTTAATTTTCTTGTAGGCAGTGTCTATCTTACCCCTAGTGAAATAAGCCTCTACATCCTTACATTTATCCTCTAGCCATCCCTGCTTAGCCGTTTTCCAGTTCCTGTCAATCTCATTTTTGAGATGTTTGTATTCCTTTTTGCCTGCTTCATTTACTGCATTTTTATATTTTCTCCGTTCATCAATTAAATTCAATATTTCTTCTGTTACCCAAGGATTTCTACTAGCCCTCGTCTTTTTACCTACTTCATCCTCTGCTGCCTTCACTACTTCATCCCTCAAAGCTACCCATTCTTCTTCTACTGTATTTCTTTCCCCCATTCCTGTCAGTTGCTCCCTTATGCTCTCCCTGAAACTCTGTACAACCTTTGGTTCTTTTAGTTTATCCATGTCCCATCTACTTAAATTCCCACCTTTTTGCAGTTTCTTCAGTTTTAATCTACAGGTCATAACCAATAGATTGTGGTCAGAGTCCACATCCACCCCTGGAAATGTCTTACAATTTAAAACCTGGTTCCTAAATCTCTGTCTTACCATTATATAATCTATCTGATACCTACTAGTATCTCCAGGCTTCTTCCATGTATACAACCTTCTTTCATGATTCTTAAACCAAGTGTTAGCTATGATTAAGTTGTGCTCTGTGCAAAATTCTACCAGGTGAATTCCTCTTTCATTTCTTAGCCACAATCCATATTCATCTACTACGTTTCCTTCTCTCCCTTTTCCTACTACCGAATTTCAGTCACCCATGACTATTAAATTTTCATCACCCTTCACTATCTGAATAATTTCTTTTATTTCATCATACATTTCTTCAATTTCTTCGTCATCTGCAGAGCTCGTTGGCATATAAACTTGTACTACTTCATCGACATGCGGTAGGGGATATGTGTTCAGTTCACTGCCCTCATATCAATGCATAGATGATAGTCTTTCTCACCATTTACTGACTTCTTCAGCACAACGACCTTGGACGATGCCCATGAGCTTGAGGAAGGCTGAATAATTCATACTGCTAACTGCTGCTATATCGTATCTTCGACTATTGATTGCAAATGATACGGTAAACAAAAGTGCTTTTGTGCAAGCGGCCGAGATTCACCGATTGTAATTTCGTGTTGAACCAAAACAGTAGCTAGTAGAAACTGCCTCTCTCCAAACAACCAAGAAAACTCCTCTAACACTAGCTGTAACATCTTTTTCACATTGACACATAAATGACTTAACTTTTCTGACAACTGATTCCGTAATGGCAATGCTACATAACGCACTTTTGTAACTGGAGATTTCTCTTTCTTCCATCCCTTCTTGTCTTTACTTCGTTGAATCTCGGCTCATCCTACTGCTCCTGTCCACTAGCGACAATAGTACCTTCTGGTATTATAACGTCTTTCACGCCAAAATTACCTATTCTCACAAGTATTGCTAAACCTTTCTGTTTTCTTTCTGATCAACAAATACTTCTCTTAATATGAACTTGTTGATGATTTAACACATCATTCTGGGTGAATGGATCCCCCAGAATGTCTGTCTTTGACTGCCCCCAATTCTGGACATCTATCCAAAGAATTTTTCCACTTCTGCCTCTTATCCTTACAGGGTCAGTAGTTCACATTTGCAGTTTTTATGGGAGGCTGTGAATGGTACCTTTTACAGCTTCCTCTTGTCTGATGGGTTGGTGCACTGCCGAAATGAATTGCTTCACTTAACTGTACAGTTCGGGTTCAATAATTCACTATCTCCTGATAACAGTGCAGGAAGTCATTCCCTAATATGATGCCGAAATCGCGTTTCTTTAGCCTCACTACTTCCATCTCCTGACTGCAATTATTCTCATCTATTTGCAGGTTCACCACACACATACATGCTGGGGCAATTGTTTCTTCTCCAAGACGAATAATATGAAATCGGGGTGGCTGCAGCACCCTTCGATCATTTTTATCTACAAATAACACACTAACTTGTGCACCAGTATCAATTGGAATCTTCACTAATTTGTTCCCAAGTATGTCACTTACACTAATATGTTCCACCTTGTTACTCTCTCTGATCCTCAGTGGGAGTATTAATCTAGTCGGCGGTGAGGGTAGTTGGTGGAGCCGTGCATCTACATCTACATGCATGACTACTCTGCAATTCACATTTAAGTGCATCTGATAAGAAAATAGCAACTTTGTTGGTCAAACATTATTGAGATGGCCTACAGTCTGGCAAATAGCGCAGAGAGGTGCACGACAGTGCATTGCCATGTGGTTAGGTTTCCCACAACGCTGACAAATTACTTCCCTTGCTAAAACTGGTAATGGCTCTGGCAGACGCAGTGCAGAAGCGCAATACATCTTTGCGTGCTACTGCCAAATGAACAGCATCAAGCAGAGAGGCGGGGGAGGCCACTTTAATTTCTCCACCAATGCGGGGGTCAATACCGTGAATAGACACATCAATAGCATAAGCTTCTGCTTCCGAGCGCAAAATCCTATACTCACTGGCATTTTCATCGAACCTGTCGGTATGAAAAGATATGGCTCACATGCCATCTGCAAAAGCATCAAAATCCTCACTAGGCTTTTGCCTAAGAGATGATAACTGATCTCAGTAATATCTGATACCTCTGGTGTCAGAACAACGCGTAATTAATCCTTGGGCCAAAACTTCAAAATCATGCGTATCACGCAATTCGTCCACTGTCTCTATGAACATTCTTGCTTCCTCTGTCAACTTCAATCTCGCTACGTTGACGAGTAGATCATCCAGCCAAGCACAAGTACAACCCACATCACGAATATTCTGTACGAACATATCCACATTTACGTGGGACTTTCCAGAAAAGGTGGAAATGAAAGAAGCCGCAGAAAAATTGCTTACACTTGCCATGTTAGCTGAGGTTATGGTAGTTGTATTAGTGACAAAATTAGTATTAGCTGTCATGGGTTGTACAGTTGTTATGGGTGTGGAGCTAGCCACAGGTACAGAAGTTTGCATGCTGGCTTCCAGCGTCTGTTTCAAGACGTGGTTTTGATCAATTAACTCTTGATTTTGTATGAACAATTGGTTCATTCTAGCATTGATAGCCTCGAGTGGGTCTTACAAGGCAGCTGCCTCTCCGGGAGTATCCTGTTCCATTGCTCAAGTTCCTATCAGCATGTTTAGAAAATCAGGGGGCTCTAGTGACCGTAAAATGAATGTTACAAAAAAAAGAGGAGCCGCAAAATAACCTAGTTCAGTGGTGGATGGCCTGCGATGTTAAGGTTTGAAGTGGCGCTGCAACTTATGTTGAAGGTGAGTCGGCGCGACGTGCTGGCGGTGGCGACAGCGTGATGGAGTGGCAGACGGCAGGTTCGTCGGCAGCTGCCATAGATGCAGGCTGGCTGCTAATGGACCCTCGGGCAGTGGCGAATGTGTTGGCCGCTGATGACAGTGGCTTTCCTGGCACTCGGCTGCATCCCCCTCACGTAGCGGTGGATGGCGTGACGATGTCCATCTTGTGTCGCTGGTTTTCTCGGACTCAAGCGGCTGTAGAACTCCAGTGCACACCCTGTGTGTTTCTATTGACACAGCCATGTCCTGTGCAGTGAGAACGTGGTACCTGGCTGGCGCATTCTATATGCGCGAAATGCTCGGTGCTAAAACCAATGAAGTGGAGGTGTTCCGCCATTGTCCATAGAAAAGTGCTAATGATGTTATGGCATGGAGCTACTGGCAAGATACCTTCGTCAGAAGAATTTAAATTAGTGACAAAGTCGCTATGGGAATGAATCCCAATTCTGGCAGCAGTTTGTGCAGAAATGTCGCTGTTAGGAGTGGCTAAGGCGGTGGACGAATATGTTGGAAGAAATTGTTCTGACACCTTTTCTTGAGATGAGGCCATTTATTGGCAGAAAGACCAACAGATGGGAATTCAAATGGGCAACATGAGTCACGCCTGGGGAGGTAAGGGTGAGCCAAGATATAGTGGTGAGCGAAACATATTTGGCAGGAAACTTAGGCGAAGTTAGAGAAAAGTATTGGTTGCCATTCAGACAAGTCCAAATGTCATGGCAGCTACAGAAACAAAGTCCTCGGCACTCCAGCACTGGGAAGAGAAGATGATGTTCACAGCCACTGGGTGCACGGCAGAGAGCATTTTCAGCAGACGAGCAGCAGTGTACCTCCAGCACGGTTTAAAGGCACATTTTTAGCCATAGCATGTAAATCTATTTTTTCTTAATCAGAGAACCCTGTTTAATAAAGCATGAAAGCCAATGCATGTTATCTTGTGTAGCATAGTGCACATCAGCAATTATAGTTATGATTAACGCTATTGTGATTTCATTATTTGTTTAATCCATGATCCTAAAATTTCAACATCATATGTAAACTATATTTTCAGTATTTATCCCTTTTTAGCTCAAAAATAACGTGGCCCACGAACCTCCTCCTTACGGTGACAAAATTCTCAAAGTATATGTCCGATGCCACCTTATCATGGTTTAAATATATTAATTGATTTTAAAATATTTCCATCCATCTCAATTCAGTTCAACAAAAAATTAAAATAATATAAATAATGATTTATATATATGTCTAAAAATAAAGATGATGTAACTTACCAAACGAAAGAATTGGTATGTTGATAGACACACAAACACACACACACACACAGAATTCAAGCTTTTGCAACCAACGGTTGCTTCATCAGGAAAGAGGGAAGGAGAGTGAAAGACGAAAGGATGTGGGTTTTAAGGGAGAGGGTAAGGAATCATTCCAATCCCGGGAGCGGAAAGACTTACCTTAGAGGGAAAAAGGACAGGTATACACTCGCGCACACACACATATCCATCCGCACATATACAGACACAAGCATACATATGTAAAGGCAAAGTATTTGGGCAGAGATGTCAGTTGAGGCGGAAGTACAGAGGCAAAGATGTTGTTGAATGACAGGTGAGGTATGAGCGGCGGCAACTTGAAATTAGCAGAGGTTGAGGCCTGGTGGGTAACGGGTAGAGAGGATATATTGAAGGGCAAGTGCACGTCTCCAGAGTTCTGATAGGTTGGTGTTAGTGGGAAGTATCCAGATAACCTGGACGGTGTAACACTGTGCCAAGATGTCCTGGCCGTGCACCAAGGCATGTTTAGCCACAGGGTGATCCTCATTACCAACAAACACTGTCTGCCTGTGTCCATTCATGCGAATGGACAGTTTGTTGCTGGTTATTCCCACATAGAAAGCTTCACAGTGTAGGCAGGTCAGTTGGTAAATCACGTGGGTGCTTTCACACGTGGCTCTGCCTTTGATCGTATACACCTTCCGGGTTACAGGACTGGAGTAGGTGGTGGTGGGATGGTGCATGGCACAGGTTTTACACTGGGGGCAGTTACAAGGGCAAGGCTTTGCCTTTAAATATGTCTGCTTGTGTCTGTATATGTATGGATGGATGTGTGTGTGTGTGTGTGTGTGTGTGTGTGTGTGTGTGTGTGTGTGTGTGTGCGCGCGAGTATATACCTATCCCTTTTTTCGCCTAAGGTAAGTCTTTCCGCTCACGGCATTGGAATGGCTCCTTACCCTCTCCCTTAAAACCCACATCCTTTCATCTTTCCTTCTCCTTCCCTCTTTCCTGACGAAGCAACCGCCCGTTGCGAAAGCTTGTAATTTTGTGTGTGTGTTTGTGTGTTATTTTATTGTGCCTGTCTACCGGTGCTTTCCCGCTTGGTAAGTCTTGGAATCTTTATATATTATTTAAACGGCCATGCGATTTCCTCCACCCTGACTGGCCAGGAGCCAAGAAAACCGCAGGGGTGGCATGGAGAGTTCCGAAGCGTGGCCTGGTCAGCTTCGCCTAAGTGAAGTGGCATTACCTCGTTAGCACATGAGGGAGGTACATGATTGAGATTGCCCACTTCCTTGCTGACTTGCTGCTGCCAGACCATGGGACAAGAAAATTATAGGCAGCTGAAGCTACCGGCTAATGCTTGACCATAACAAGAAAATGAAATAAACTTTTTGAAAGAAAATAAAGGTAGAATCCCCTATTATCTGGCTCAACCTTTCATTGCCATGGAGTTAATCTTAGGACATATGGCTAGTTTTGTCATCTTGCATTTTTTAATTTCCTGCCATGGGCATCTACTATTTCATCATCTTGGGTTGCGACATCAGTGCCTCTACAGATAGGAAACCTGCACATAACAGCTTTCTGTCAAGGTAAATGGCCAAGCAAATGGCATTGTGAGCATTCAAGCACAGTGCAATTTTACCAGATAGTACACTGCTGTACTACTAATGTCTTTTTACATTCAGGAGGACAACAGTCCAATCCCGCGTCTGGCCATCCTGATTTAGGTTTTCCATGATTCCCAAAATTGCTCCAGGCAAATGCTAGGATTGTTCCTTTGAAAGGGCACGGCCAACTTCCTTCCCCAATCCGATGACCTGGCTGTCTGGTCTCCTTCCCCAAACAACCAACTCCTCCCCCCCCCCCCCCCCTTTGCATTACCTGATGTCTGAAGAACTTTACTTCACTGTGAGCAGACTTGGATATTCAAGGTTAGAACTGACCACTATCATCAGAAATTGAAGTTGTACAATCACAGTATAAAACTATGAACAGCAGTTTATGGAATAGGCTAATGAGAGTGTAAAGTAAGTGTTGTATGACACTATTTTGTTCCCCAGTTTGCTATTCCAGGAACAGAATTCCATTAGTTAGATTGGTCTTGCAAATCGAACTTGGAGTATTTTGTTGATCAAAAGTTAATATATTCATTTGTTTTCACTGTCATTTCAGAAAAAAGAAATCAATTATAAACATGAGTGAGAAACATTCAAAATGTTATCATTACACTTTTGAGGACATGGCAAGGCTGGTGGACTTAGTGGATAACTGTAAGGTTGGTATCAACATATACAGTGAATAAATTCATGATAAACATTTTGCTAAGCTTCAATGCTATGCAGACACACAATGCATATTGTATATTGAAGGTAGTTAAATAAAGAATCAGATATATGCTGTTTGGAAAGTAAGAGATATGTTGTGTTTTTAAAGCTCAGAATAAAACATGGAAAAAAGTGCATGAAGATTTTCAATATCCAAACATTTCTACACACATTGAGGCTATGGTTGATGTCTCATAATGTAGAGAGCATTGAGCTAAACGTATTGGCTCATAATTCTGAGGTTGAGTTGTTGTATTTCCATCACTGAATGGCCAATTAATGGAAATAATTCTAAAAATGGAAAGTCCAGACTGGGATACCAACAATATTATGAAAAGGATAGATTGCTACTTACCTTAAATATGATATGTTAAGTTGTAGACACGCACAACAAAAAGACTATTACAAATTTAGCTTTTAGCCAAAGCCTTTTTCGGAAAAGGAAACACACACAAATTCACACAAGCAAGCACAGAACATGACCACTATCTCTGGCAGCTTAGGCCACAATAATTCTAACTTAACTAATTAATGGAAAATCTCATATAAAGATGTGAAACAATTACTAACAAAGAGATAGAGGGGCTGGCCAGTACTTACCTCAGCTCAGTACAGCCGATAGAAACACAAAAAACAACCGAAAATTTAAGCTCCTAGCTTTCGGAATAAATGTTCCTTCATCAGGGAGGAGAGAGGGGAAAGAAAGGGAAGAAGGGAAAGTGGATTTAGTTACTCACAACCCAGGTTATGAAGCAACCTGTTCTAACTTAGAGTGTTCCAGTGCTGCCCCATAGAGCATGGGCACTGCTGGATGCCCCTCAGCTAGCTCATGGGCAGGTGCAGCTAGTATAGGATACACACCATGCGACCCTATAACACAAATTCCGTGCATACACTAACCAACTGGGAAGCCCTGCCCATGTGCCTTTGGACAATATGGGACTGTCACATAGGTTCCAGCCCAGCTACTTGGCTGCCTCTCCATCAATTTTTGCTAAAACCCATCCTGCCTGTGCTTATGGGTGCCCAGTTGTCCACCAATGGGCACATGAGCTGAAACAGTCAACTCTAGGCAGTCAGTTCGTAAATTTTTGTCTCCTGATTGACATCCACTCTTTCTACACTTTTGCATCCTGTACATACGCAGAACCAAGTCTTAACAAGCAGTGCTAATAAATAATTATATTGAGACACACAAGGAGAAGAACGACACTTGCCACTATTTTCAATAGATGACCGACCACAAATCTGCTTACATACCTCAGGTAAAAATATACCTATATCAAACATTGTTCTTAATGTCTGTTAGTTCAACAAATTGCTCCATATGTCACCACATTAGAGCAAAATTGTAAGATATTGCCACATATGTAATATTGCTATAGCAAAGTTTTAACAAATTGCCAAATATATTGATGTACTACAGCAAAATTGTAACAAAATACTCCATACATCACCATTGAAGATCAAAATTATAACAAATTTCTCCATACATGGCCATGTTACATCACATATGGCCATATTATGTGCTCATGTAGGGATATATTTGCTAGAATTTTGATGTAAATAATGATGTACAGCTTTCAACAAATTGTCCAACTCACCACTACATTACACCTAAATTGATACAAATTATGCCATAGTACAGCAAAAATCTAGCAAATTGCTAATGTTACAACAAAATTGTTACTAATTGTTTCATACATTGTGAACATATAATGGGTACCATTGGAGCAATAATGGAAAGTTGGTGTGGTGACTGTTGTTACCTTGGATACTGTTGAGGATGTGACAGTTCCTATTCCATGGCAAATTGCTGGACAGAGGAAATCAGCAACACACAATCAAAAATAGAAATGAAGCACTTTATTACCATTAACAACACATACTATTACAAGTATGTGAACACAATGGATGTTCGTACCACACTGAGTCAAAGAACAGAGAATCATGAATCAAAGTAGCTCTTGTCAAAGTTGATAAGCACATTTTCAATGTTCATGGTCTTCACAGAGGGCAACCCCCCCCCCCCCCCCCTCCTCTTTTTCCCTCATCACTGTGGACCGCGTGGAAGAAGTGAGGTAGTGGAGCCAAGTTCAACAAGGCACATGGCAGTCAATAGGCATCTGGTGCTATGTGTGGCAAGTGCACCTGATCAGCTGCATTGTAAGAAACCCATGAGGGAAATGCAGCTGGACTGTTTCTCATAGCGAGGGTGGCCACGAAGCAGAGTAGAGTTGACATGATGTAGTATTCACACCATGCCAGAGGGTGGTTGGCAAAGGAGATGAGAAATGATTGGTTCTGCGTTGTGGCAGCTGTGTGTGCAGCAAGAGGCACATGGATCATAAGGTGGCTGAGGGCGTCAATTGAGGTGGCGATGCCATCTTGTTTTGCATCAGGAGGAAGGTTGAAGGTGTGCTGGAGTGTGACATGATGCATGGAATTGTCAGGGAGGTGAGTGAAGCAAGAAGAGAGTGCTGTCATGTAACTTCAAGGAGGAGTCATTGACTGATAGAGAAGAGATGTCAGCATAGAAGTGTACAACAGAGGAAGGAGCAGGCAATGTGGAAATTTCAGGATAAGCGATCGTGGAAACAATGTTGGAGGAACAAATGGCATATGCAGTACCCGAATCAGCCAGAACTTACAAATCACAGGGACCACACACATTATCAGTACTGGGAGACAACAAGCAGGGGAGAGGAGCTCACTCGGCAGCCAGAGGAGATGCTGATGTATCAGTGGTGGGGAGGTCATCATGAAGCATCCAGGCTGGTTTAAGTCTGTTGATGGAGATGGTTTGTGGCTTACCATGTAAGAGGATGTTGAAAGTGTGAGTGGAAAGACGGAGCACTTTGTGGAGTCTCATGTGAGGCTGTTGGAAAGCAGGCTGCATGGTGCCATCATGGAGCATCACATAGTTACAGAGCTCCAAGGTTTTATGGATAAAGACCTGTGGGGCAGTGTGGGCTCATAGAAGTGGGATGTGGTAGTGAGCAATGTGAGTGAGGACACACTCAACCAAAGATGAGAGCTTGGAAGGGAGTGAAGGCTCGAAGCCTTCAATGAATTCAACAGGCAAGATCAGGGGTTAGTTTTAAAGCATGTTGACCAGGGAAGCCTGTAAGTTATCCTTAAGTACCATGAGAATTCTGAACAGATTTCAGAGGAGCACCTCAGACCAGGAAGTAGAATTGAACATGGATGCTGCCTTAAGTATGCAGTGCCAGCACTCGACCAACCCATTACTCTGGGTATAGTAAGCTGTAGTGTGGAATGTATTGGCATCACACAAGTTGCACAGCCTGCTGAAAAGGGCAGATTTCAACTGAGCCCCTGATCAGCAGTACCATAAGAAGAGAAACTGAAGCAAGTAATCCAAGAGGCAACAAATGCATGAGTGACAGTACCTGCAGTAATGTGCAGCAGAGAGACAGCCTTGACCTACCTGGCGACACCATTGGTAATGGATAGAACATATTTGCAACACTCTGAGGAGAGAAGTCGACCAATGAGATCGAGATGAAGATGTCAAAACTGTCCTTTGGGGATAGTGAATTGATTCAGGGGAGGGGGCATGGCATCCAATGTTACTTCTGTTGGCATGGGAGGCAGGTGCGTGGCCATGCACGACAATCCAACTTACTGCCTGTCGGCACAGAATGTTCAGTAACAAAGCAAGTAGTTGCCTTAATACCCAGATGGGCAATGTTGTAGATCACTGAGAAGACTTTGTGGTGTAGGGAGCAGGGAAGAGTGGGCGGAGAGTACCTGTGGAGGTGTCACACAGCACCAAGCACAAAAAGTGAAGTAGATGGTATGGCTGAGTAACCAATGAGGTATGTCATCTCAAAATAAATGGCCTATCTCAGTATCATCCTTTTGGAGCCATTTTATTCAATTCAAACAGTGAAGACGTGGTGTGTATGCAAGACATGTAGCTGACGACAATGTTCTCACTCATTTTATATATGGGCATCACAGGTGGGTGCTGCCAGATGAGATCCACGTGGTGAAAGCTTCAAGGTGACAAGTCATTAGCAAAATTATGGATGCTGACTGCGAGATGTTTGTGATCTGTGTTAATGGTTACAGACTGGTGTTCTATATCTATGCAAAAGTGGTGAACTGAATTGTCTCGTCAATTGCCAACAGTTCCCTATCAAAGGTGGACCACTTACATTGTGGAGCGGAGAGTTTCTTGGAAAAGAAAAAAAAGGGGTTGTGTTGAGTAACCCACATACTGTTGTAGGACAGTGCTGATTGAAGACTCACTTGTGTTGGTGCTGATAGAAAACTGCACTTCGGTGATGGGTTGAGCGAGTGTGACAACAGTGACCACTGCAGTTTTAAGTGTATCAAAAGCATGCCACATGTCATCAGACCATAGTACTTTGCAGCTGCTGGAAGTTTTCTTGCCTGTCAGAGGAACTTGTAGGGATGCAGTGCGATGGACATACTGACAGAGGGAATTGATCATGCTGATTAAACAACGGAGGTTGCACAACATCTTAGGTAATGGCAGATCACGGATGAACACGATGCAGTTGGACATAGGCCAAATACATCCGTGGAAATGGTATGGCCCAGAAAAGTGACACTGTAGCACATAATTGAGATTTATCACAGTTTATTATTATGCTGTTGTCAGCAAGCACCTTGAAACTCTTCAGCAGAAGGGGAATAGATGAGAATATCATTAAGGTAAGCATAACAGAAAGGGAGAAGGAACAAGACTGAGTCAATAAAACACTGCCACATCAGCACAGTGCTTTTAAGACTCTAAGACATATAGCAGTATTCAAAAAAGCCAAATAGTGTAATAGTGGTTGTTTTAGGTATATCATCACGGTGCATAAGGATTTGATGATAAGTCTTTAGGTAATCAATAATGCTGAAAATCTGAGCACCTGTCAAGGATCGTCCAAGCATTGAGCTTGCAAATGTCTCCACAAAAGTGCAAAGTATGTTTTTTAAGGAAAAGGTGTATAGGTAATGACAAATTTCTGTCTGAAGGATGCACAATCCTGGAATCCAAAAGGCCCTGTATTGTGTCCATAGTGAGATGGAGGCTGATGGCTCTGAGGCTGCAAGCTTGATAAAGGACAGGGGGGGGGGGGGGGGGGGGGGGACTTGGAAGTAACTAGTCTATAGCAGGTGCCATTGGTAATAGTGCTCATGACGATAGAGAGGGTGCACATGTGACAACACTGAATAATGATGGTAAGATATATGAAACACTGTGAGTTTGACTGCTGCTGACCTATGAAGATTGAAACAAAGGTGGAGGTGGGTGGGTCAGGAGCAGGCAAGACATCAGCAACATCGTATGGCTGTAAAGCAGTGCAGTCAGTGACCGTGCAAAGAGCATCGCCAAGTTGGCTGTCACATCAGTGGTCAGCTGATACAAGTTTTGTTGTCGTTGTGAAAGTTGTCGATATCTTGGCACTGAATTCTAAGCAAGACCAACAAGTTGACAAGATCTGATGTCAGACGTGAGCACTCAGAGGTAGCACAGATGAGCACAATGTACTGAGAGGCAGTGGAAGGGGGCTGTGGAGCAATGATACCCAAAATGCAAGAGCCTGATGTACGGTGAAGCAGAGTGGCTGAATGGAGGTCTGGCAAGAGGCCAAAATGTTTGAGGAAGTTGATCCTGAAGATGGGGCAGTCGACATCAGTCACCTATAAGGCTTGAGAGAATATCAGGTCCACTGCAAGTTGGAGATGAAGTCCACCAAGCCATGGGCGGGTACGTTGGAATTGTTGGTTGCACAGAGGGAAGTGACACATGAAGAAGACTTGAAGAAGTACACAATTTGTTGGAAGACACTGGCATTGGCCAAAGTGTCAATGAGAAGTGAAGAGTGATGGCAGGATTGAAAATGTAGAGCCTACCTATAGAAGAATCAGAATTTTTGACAAGTGAATAAAGGGGAGGTGTCGTACAGGACTGCTGTGAGTCATGATATGAAGGCAGAATTTGGGTCGAAGTTTATGTATGCACATGGTGGACGACAAGACTGTGAAGAGTCACCAAAAGTTATATGGTACCACCATATTAAGTACGCAGGATTCGGTATCTGCTGTGCATCACCTGTGCTGTTTGGTGCATTGTGTGCTCACTTGGCCACAGGAGGAGAGCGTGAGTTAGGTGCTGGTGGCAGGTCCAGCAGCAGGTCACTGATGAGGTCTGGTTTGTCATGTAAGTGGGTGACCAGGCATATGAAGAGTATGTCATCACCTAGAATTCTGTGAATGTCCAACAGGGGTTATTGACCAAAATGAACCATGTTTTTGGATGCTCCTTCTGCAGGTGAGTTAGTTTAGGGGAATGTATGACAGGTGCCTGTTGTTGCATTGCAGGACAAGGTGAGTGACAATGTTGTGAAGGCAATGGTGTCGTGGACGCAGGAGGCAGTACAAGTGGTTGTTGCAGATGAGAACACAGTTGTCACAGATGATATGACTGTAGTTGCGAATTGACAAATGGGAATTTGTCGGTATGAGAAATGTATGAAAGTACATATACACATGTAATGGAAGGAGGGAGTAAGTCCATGTTCTGTACAAACGTCTGCTCCCATGGCACTAAGAAAGGTGAAGATCTCTCTTGCTTGATTTGGTATAGTATTAAATCAGGATATTGAGGCAAGCTGTGCAAGTGAACACATTGTCCAGCATGCAGATCCTGCCAAGGTGGCTGTGACCTGGAAGTTTAGAGTTTGCATTCGCAGATCGATGTGAGCTGGTAGGCGCACACAAGTGCAGAATCAATGAAGGTTGAATGGAAGGGGTGTCACTATCAAAAAATGCTGTCTGTGTGCCCATGACAGAGTGCGAATCACAAAACTTTGGCTGGTCCTTTGTGTAAGTTTGGGTGAGAAAGCATAAATGTCTCCCATGAAAACATGATTGAACAGAAGATGTCAGGGTTCACCAACGTGGCAATTCCTATTCCTCGGTGAAACCCACAATCAAACACAGAAATGAAGCACATATACACCAAAACAAATGAGCAAACACAATGGACATTCATTCCAGACTGAGTCAAAGAACATAGAATCATGAGTCAGAGTAGTTCTTCTCAAAGTCAATAACCACATGTTTGATGCTCACAGTTGCCACCAGGGCAATATTGGTCAACTGGTATAGTGGCTGTCAATACACTAAATACAAATGTCAGCAGGTATGCTGACTGCCATTACCACAAATGTATGTTGGATATTGTTCTTGGGCAATGATGATTGGTTTAATGGAATTATGATGGTCACTTGACATATGATGACCATTGTTATTGCAGATACTATAGTCAGTTGACATGCTGGCTGCCATTACTCCACATACTGTTATTGTAACATAGGCCACTGACAGTATATGTGACATAACTTGTCAGTGAATGCCAGCCACCAAGTCCTTTGCTCCCATACATTGTTGTGTTACAGCAAAAATTGTAAGAAATATCCATACACATAGACACATTACAACAAAATTGTAAGAAAACTGCCACATGCATAATCTGCTGTATGAGGCAATTTTGCTGTAACATAATGATGTGTATGGTGATTTGTTACAAATTCTGCTACAATTAATGTTAACTGTGGTAATGTATAGGACAAACTGCTGCAATTTTGGTGTAGCATGACAGTTTATAGGGCACTGTGATATACTTTTATGTAATGTGTTGTCATATGAGGCAGTTCATACAATTTCATTTGATTCTTGGCTGCAAAAAATATAAAATGAGAGATATTCAGTAACTGAGACCCACTGCCAAGTTATTGCTGTATGTTGGCAGTAGTAGATAATTGGGTAGCTTTGAGAGGTGAAATATTGAAGCCAGCAGTGATCAAATAGATGAAAATCCAAGGCCTAGTAGAAATCCTTGGATAACATGGGATATATTGAATTAAATTAATGAAAGAAGAAAAATATGAACATGCAGTAAGTGAAACAGGCAAAAGGCAATTCAAATGTATAACAAATGGGACTGACCGGAACTGCAAAATGACTAAGCAGGAATGGCTAGAGAGCAAATGTGAAGATTTAGAAGCATATTTCACAAGATAATAGTAGATCCTGCCTTTAGGCCTTCGGAAAAAAGAGAAGCAGCAGTATGAATAGCAAGAAATCAAATGTAAAACAAGTCCTAACCAAAGAAAGGAAAGTTGAAAGGGAGAAGGTGTATATAGAGGGTTCGTACAATGGAGATGAACCTGAAAGCAACATTATAGATATGAAAGAGTGCATAGATGAGGATGAGATGAGAGATATGGTACTGCAAGAATTTGACAGAGCACTGAAAGACCTAATTCAAAATAAGGTCCAGGGAGTAGACATTCCATCAGAACTGGTGATAGCCTTGGGAGAGCCAGCCACGACAGTATTTTTCCATCAGGCGAACAAGACAGGTGAGATACCCTCAGACTTCAAGAAGAATGCTATACTTCCAAATAAAGAAAGCAGGTGCTGACAGGTGTCAAAGTTACTGAACTATCAGTTTAATAAGTCATGGTTGCAAAATACTAAAATGTGTACAACTTTGCTTCTGCCGTTTGCTGATAGGTGGCAACAACGGTAAGTAGCAGATAGCAGATGTCAGGCAGTTAGCTTGGACCTCAGTCAACATAGCCTCATTCAAACATTAGTTGATATGCGTCTGCATCATAAAGTTGTTCTTGATTGAAAATGTCAGTTTACAAGCCTAATTCTCATCATTTGCAAGAAGTGTTATTGTTTTGTTTCAATATGCATAAAACAGTGGCTGAGTCTCATCGAATGCTCTCAAGTACATATGATAAGGAGGCTATTAGTGAAAAAACGTGTCATGAGTGGTTTCAACGCTTCAAAAACAGTGATTTTAATGTCGTAGACCAGCATAGAGGTGGAAGAGAGAATGTTTTCAAAGATGCAGAACTGGAGACATTGCTGAGTGAAGACTCACGTCAAACTCAAGAAGATTTGGCACGATTAGTGGGAGTGACACAGCAAGACATTTCAAAATGTCTCAAGGCTATGGGCATGATTCAGAAAGAAGGAACTTCGGTTGAGCTGAAATCAAGAGACGTTGAAGAGCGTTTGTGTGTTTGCGAACAGTTGCTTCAGAGGCAAAAATGGAAGGGATTTCTGCATCGGATTGTGGCTGGGGATGAAAAATGGGTTCATTATGATAACCCTAAATGCAAAAAATCATGGGGATATCCCAGCTATGCTTCCACATTGATGACCAAACTGAATATTCATGGCTCCAAGATCATGCTCTGCTTTGGTGGGACCAGCTCGGCGTCGTGTACTATGAGATGTTAAAACCAAGTGAAACCATCACAGGAGCTTGTTATCAAACATAATTAATGTGTTTGAGCAGAGCATTAAAAGACAAATGGCCGCAATACAGTGAGAGGCACAATAAAGTGATTTTGCAGCACAACAACGCTCGACCCCAGGTTGCAAAAGAGGCCAAAATGTACTTGAAAACGTTAAAAGGGAAGTCCTACCCCATCCACCATATTCTCCAGACATTGCTCTCTCTGAACCATCTGTTTAGATCACTGGCACGTGGCTTGGCTGACCAACACTTCCAATGTCATGAAGAAGTCACAAATTGGATTGATTTGTGGATCGCTTCCAAAAGATGAACAATTTTTTTGACACAGGAGTCATACACTGCCTGAAAGATGGGAGAAAGTAGTGGCCAGCAATGGAAAATACTTTGAATGATATATGTATAATCAGTTTGTATCATTAAAGCCTCAAATGTTGGAGAACAAACAGTGGAAACAAAGTTGTACACCTTGTAACACAAATTCTTTACAGGAGAATAGAAAATCTGGTAGGAGCCAACATCCAGGAAGATTAGTTTGGATTCTGAAGAAATATAGGAACACTCAAGGCAATACCTATAAGAAAAATTAAGCAAACACAAATCAACATATACAATCTTTGTAGAGTTAGAGAAAGCTTTTGATAATATTGACTGGCATACACTCTTCAAAATACTGAAGATATCAGTATAAATTACAGTGAGAAAAAGACTATCTACAACTTGTACAGAAACAAGACAGCAACTGCAGTGGCTGAGAAGGGTTGCAGGCTATCCCCAGTGTTTTTCAATCTGTACATTGAGCAAGCAATAATAGAAACCAAAGAAAAATTTGGAGTAGGAATTAAAGTTCAGGGAATAAAAATACAACTCTGAGGTTTGCACAATGAAATTGTAATTTTGTCAGAGACAGCAAAGGACTTGGCAGTTGAACACAATGGACAGTGTCTTGAAAGGATGATACAAGATGAACATCAACAAAAGGAAAACAAGGATATTGGAATATAGTCAAATTAAATCAGATAATGCTGAGGGAATTAGATTAGGAAATGAGGCACTTAATGTAACAGATGAGTTTTCTATTTGGGTAGCAAAATAGCTAATGATTGGCCATATCAGAGAGGATATAAAATGCAGAGTGTCAATGGTAAAAGAAGTGTTTCTAAAGAAGAGACATTTGTTAACATTAAATATAGATTTAAGCTTTATAGACATAAGTAAATAAATATAGATAAATATAGAATATATAAATAAATAGATTTAAATATAGAGAAATATAGATAAATTAAAAACAAAGATTCCAAGACT
The DNA here is from genome assembly GCF_023897955.1 of Schistocerca gregaria. Lineage (NCBI taxonomy): Eukaryota > Metazoa > Arthropoda > Insecta > Orthoptera > Acrididae > Schistocerca > Schistocerca gregaria. The sequence goes on along the minus strand of NC_064922.1, from coordinate 520,130,717 downwards.
TACCAAGTGGGAAAGCGCCGGCAGACAGGCACAATGAACAAAACACACAAACACACACACAGAATTACTAGCTTTCATGAAAGGATGTGGGTTTTAAGGGAGAGGGTAAGGAGTCATTCCAATCCCGGGAGCGGAAAGACTTCCCTTAGGGGGAAAAAAAAGGACAGGTGTACACTCGCGCGCACACACACACACACACACACACACACACACACACACACACACACACACACACACACACACACACACAGACACAAGCTGTGTGTGTGTGTGTGTGTGTGTGTGTGTGTGTGTGTGTGTGTGTGTGTGTGTGTGTGTGTGGGCGCGCGCGCGCGCGAGAGCGTACACCTGTCCTTTTTTTTCCCCCTAAGGGAAGTCTTTCTGCTCCCGGGATTGGAATGACTCCTTACCCTCTCCCTTAAAACCCACATCCTTTCATCTTTCCCTCTCCTTCCTGAAGAAGCAACCATCGGTTGCGAAAGCTAGTAATTTTGTGTGTGTGTTTTGTTCATTGTGCCTGTCTGCCGGCGCTTTCCCGCTTGGTAAGTCTTGGAATCTTTGTTTTTAATATATTTTTCCCATGTGGATGTTTCTTTCTATTTTATTTACATCATCGAGAAATATAGATAAATATAGATTTATGTTTTCCTGGAGGTATTTGTATGGAATGTAGTCATGTATGGAAATGCTAGAAAAGAATACTGAAGATAAAATGAATATGTCACATAACTAACGAGGAGATACTGAATGGAATTGGTGAAAAAAGAAATTTGTGGCACAACCTGACCAGAAGAAGGGCAGAAAAGGAGAGAAATAAGAAGACTGGGTGTGATGGTGGAATGATGACTGTGTAGTGCTGGAATGGGAACAGAGAAGGGGCTGGATGGTTGAGGGCCGTGACTAACTAAGGTTGAGGCCAGGAGAGTTTTCTCCACCAGGTTTTTGATTACCTCTTATTGTGCCCTGAAATGAGAAATGTCCTGCCCACCATCCTTCCCATCCCTCCCACTGTGGTATACCTCCATACACCGAATGTACACAATATACTTGTTCATCCTTACACAACTCCTGCTCCCAATCCCTTACCTCATGACAAACACCCCTGTAATAGACCTAGATGCAAGATCTTTCCCATAAGTCCTCCCACCACCACCTACTCCAGTCCAGTCACTAACATCACCTATCTCATCAAAGGCAGGGCTACCTGTGAAACCAGTCATTTGGTTTACTAGCTAGGCTGCAAACACTGTGCTGCATTCTATGTAGGCATGACAACCAACAAGCTATTTGTCCGCATGAATGGTCACCAACAAACTGTAGCCAAGAAACAAGTAGACCACCTTGTTGCTGAACACACTGCCAAATATGATATCCTTCATTCCAATGACTGCTTCACAGCCTGTGTCATAAATTGAAATAGTTATAGATCATGCATCCTTGAAGTGGTTATTGGAGCTAAAAGACCTTAAAGTTGACTATCAAGATGAACATTGAAATTAAGTGAGTTTCCATATGAAGTAGTTCCAAGCCTGAAACTAAACACCCTAATGCAGACATGCTTAGTAGGAAAATTGCGATGTTGCAAGTATCTCAGTTAAATTGATAGATTTGAAAAAGACACAAGCAGCAGGCAAGGGATGTCAATTGTAGAGCAAGCACCCACAGTTTTTTATGCATGAAAGTTTACTGTGTAAATCAACAAAATGTGAAGCATATATCAACATTCCTGTAGCACTCCAACCCAAAGTTTACAACATGCACATGACCATATGCTGTCAGGTCATGGAGGTAAAAGAGCTACTGGCTGACAGATTGCAGAGAACACAATAATACGTTAGAAATTGCATTCCTTGTGCTCAATGAACAGATCTAAGTCACGTAAAGGGAGAACTCTAGAGGTTACCATACTCAGAAAAACCTTTCCAAATGGTAAAAATTGACATGTTAGGATAACTTAATAGAAGTTTAGCAGGTAATAAGTGTGTACCGACTATGATCAATAGTATTTTTAGATACCTAGTAATGACAGCAATATCAGATCAAAAAGTGAGCTCTGTAGCTCAAGACATGGTTAAGAATGTGGTACTTACAGCTGGAGTACTGAAAACTACAGTCACAGCTCAGGGAACTAGTTTTGTGTCTGATCTAATGAAGCAGTTATGCTGCCTGTTACAAGTGAGGAAGCAACATACTATACCCTTCAACCCATGTGCAAATGGTCATCCAGATCCTGACCACTGTACCATAGCAAAAATGTTAAGTCATTACATGAAGAGCCAACACTTAGACTGGGATAAGTTTTTAAGACATGTGATGAATGTGTACAGCTCTAAAATCCACACAGGAATTGTTTTTCACCATATGAAGTAGTGTATGGGCAAAAGGTGTCTTCACATTTTGATGTGATCCAGCCAAAGATGGCTACACAGTGTGAGTGTGTAAAGCAATTCATCAAACAAAGGAGATGAAGCAACAGGTAAAACTTGCTTGCCTAATACAAAAGCATTGAGGTGTCAAGAACACATTGGGCAGGGTATGAGTAAGTTACTTCAGTACAGAGCAGGACAGTGGCTCCCACTGGGCAATTATTTATCCCAAAGGCTAAAACTATTAAATTCTTGACAAGGTTTCAAGGACTTTATAGGTAGTGGAGGTGACCTCACCAGCCAATGTTAAGTTGCAGTTGCCAATGAAAACAAAGTTAGTCAGATAAAACCTTTTAAGGGTACCATTGATATGTTGCAGCTAGTACCATCACTACTACCACAAAATAAGAAGTTACAACATGGAACAGAAGTAGCACAGAATGTACCATATGGCCTTAGGTCTAGGGATAAATGATAGAGTAACAATATACTGTGGTTAATTTTCTATTGGATTACCTAGGTTATTTAGTTTACTGTAGTATGTGTAGTTTTTGGCAAGATACAATTCCCTTCTAACGAGGAAGCAATTCATGATAATTCCTCTCTCCCAGGTAGTATTGAAAACGAGGGCAAAATATATTATTATGGGGATAGTGTTTTTATGTGCATGTGAAGCAGATGTAATTAAGACCCAGCCACTGAAAAATGGAATCTTATTCTCATGACAACCAGACATGCTTCTCACAAATCACAAGTGTGTTCATGTTCAAACTCCTTCAAAATTGTTTTAGAACAAAGGGATACACATGTTTTTATGCCAGCAAGAGATCTTAGCAGTTGTGTCAAGGAATAGTTACCATTTGTCCAGTTCACGTGGTGTGTACCAACAAACAGTCATGTGAATTTCAGTTATCCCTATACCACAACAACACTTTCAGTAGACTGGTAATCATTGGATTTATTCCTTGTTCTTACCAGTAATAGCAAATTGCTACACCAATAAAACATTCACAAGTATGACAAAACTGGAGTTAAGACAGAGTGAGCTATTTGTTAACAAACCAAGTGTGACATGGCAGAACTCAGTTTCACCTTCCTGCTACAATTACAGTTATCATGATAGTTACAGAAATTTGACCAGTGCTGTACTGGCTGGAGAAAACTTTGAATGTTTTACCCAGACAAAACCTAACATTCCTGAACTGTATCTTGGGTACCACTTTACTGCTGACAATAGCTGAATTAATCATTTCAATGAAAGGACAAATTTCAGTAAATGGAATGTTACAGCATGTACAGAAATATCAAAAGAAATGTAGGTGGAATATCTTTGGTATCAGTGTACTAATTACTAGTGTTATCAGGATACTAGCATTTATTAGTGCAGTTTATTTTTGTCTAAGAAGAAAAATAACTCATGCAAAAGAAGCAACTATTCACAAAATTGCCATGGAGTGGATTTACAATAGTAAATAAGAGATTTGAGAGGACACTATACATGAAGAGGAAAACTAGGAAGATAATATTAAAAGCTGGACAAGCAACCAAAGGTTCAGAACAAATGTAAATAAGCAAGGTAATTCATTACTGGTATCAGAAGGAATAGAGTTCAGGATGATTTTTATTAATGTGGAAGGATATGTTATGCATCAAGAAAGTAAGGGAACAGGAAAGTGAAGTTTTCAGAATCTGAAAACAATGGCATTGCTCAAGCATACAGAAGAATAAACATGTGGCAACTGCTAGGCATAAATATTTTGACATAGTCAGTCAGCCACTGGAGTGTGGCATCAACATTTCTATGTATCACTGTGAGTGAGCTCAGTGAAAAATTGTTAGATGAGTGCAGACTAACCTGTTTCTGTCACTCTTGTAACATTAGGTAAGGAACACCAAGGAGGATGCAAAAATATCTATCAGGGTTTTCACAAAGCAATTAAAAGACTGAAACAAATTGGTTAAGCAAATGTAGCAGAACAGGAAATTGCTGACAACCTGTAAAGAGCAGAACCAATTCAGTCATGACAAATGACATCAAAAGGCAGAGCCTCTCCTGAGTGACATAATGCGCTTCCCCACTAGGCTAAAGGCAATTGATCAGTGGGATTGATGGTATCCAACATCTTGTGTATGGGATTGTTCCAGTAATGGTCATACTCCTGCTGGCTTATGAAATGACCACTGATCCATTGCCACAGTTAACAGAATTCAACCTCCAGTACCAGCCACCACTGATGGATTGCCAGGGGCATACCAGCACCATTCCAACCTGGAACGCCAGCTGCTCTAAATTCAAGCATCACTTGGGCAGATGGTCTACAGAACAGGAGCCCAGGATCAGCATTCCACACAACTTACGGCATATGACATCACTGTCCATTTGGTAGCACAAAACTGGCAGTGACCTGGGAGGGACTCAGTACTCCCACAATGGTGTGTGAGACACAACACATGTGCACTGTAGACACCTCCATTTCCATGTAGAGCTTCCACACCTTGGGCAGCAAACCACTTGCTAGAAGTTACCAGCCTGGTCACAGGGCTGATGCATAGAACTTAACAGTAGCCTGAGCCAGCCATTGGATGCTGCTGATTCTTCATCAGCTTCCTAAGCCACCAAAGATGTGGCAACAAGTTGTGTATATAGACATAAATGGAGTAATATTTAATTCTGTTTTATTGCTTCTAGTGATGCTATACAGGTTCCTCAACCTTCATCCTGGGAAAATAGTAGGGGTTTGCTTCCTGCATACAGTGCATTCCTTGAAGTCTTTCATAAACAAATAGGCAGTAATAGCTGACAACAGACCTCCGATTGCAACTCCACTTGTCTGCTCATAGTACCGGACATTGAGCAAAAAGTAAGTGGAAGTAAATACCTGTTGAAATAGGTTCATTACTCCAGTACCAAACCTAATCTCAATTAACCCTAATGAATCAGACTGAGGGACATGAGTGAAGAGAGAGAGCACATCAAAACTTAGCAGAATATTAGAGTCATTCAAACGCATTCTGGCTAATCAATGTAATAAATGTGCCAAGTTCTTAATGTAATGCTTGCAGTGATCTATTAGTGGGCTAAAGAGAGTACCAGGTTGTTCTGCTACATGATATGTTGGAGCACCCATGTTGCTCACAATTGGCCTAAGAGGAACCGCTTCCTTGTGGATCTTTGGAAGGCCGTGTAACCTATGAGGTACAGCACAACAAGAATTAAGACTCTTGATAGCCTACAGTGATAAGGAATTTTTCTTCTGGAAGCTCTCAGCCTTATTCTCAATACTTTTTGTGGGGCCAGCACCAATCCTGCTATGTGCTGAATCAGACAGTAAACACTGTCTCTTGAATGTAGTTCTGCTTATCCATAATAACTGTAGCACTTCCCTTGCCTGCTGATAAAATAATGATATATGGATCAACTGTAAGTGAATGTAAAGCAACTCTCTCAGCTGCTGTTATTTTACTCTTGGGTGGATTTATGCCAGTCAACCCAAGACACGCCTCCCTCCTAACCTCCTCTGCAGCATCAGGAGGTTTAAAAACAATGTCTTCAACAGAAGTAATAAAATCAACCACTGGCAAATGCTTGGGTGTCGGTGCAAAATTTAAACCTTCCCATATTATGGATAAAGCTGTGTCATCAAAGCTTCCTCTATGACATTTATCACAGAACATCAAGACATAGTATTAAACTCTGAGCTACAAAAATGTTCAAACTTCACCAAATGCTAGTCAGTTACAGAATAAAATTCTCAGTCAGACTGTGACCATGAAGCACCAACCAGCCAATCCCATGACAAAGGTGAAATTTTTGAAGCAATTGTTGAACAAAGTGAAAACAATTCCTTTGAAACAATATCTAACTGTCAACAAGTGTAATGGATCCTTTCATGAACAAAGCTAGGCCAATCCATTGTCTGATGCAAAGGGTGGCAGGAGTATTAGAATGAAGCACAACTTCAACAAACATTACAATATTTTCAACATAGTACCTCAATAAAAATGACAATGCTCATTGTCGTCATGCTGCACTGTTGCAAAGTTTATCCAACCTCTGCAAGCAGTTGAACATTTTCTCCCGATAGAGGTAAGCAACATGCAGCCTGAGTTTTGCCTTGAAAATGACATTGTGTACATATGCCAAAATATTGTTGGTTGTTGATAACATCACCCAACTGTATTCCTATAATTTATCTGAATATTGTATACACCAGAAGAAACTCAGGTTTCACACCGTTTATCTTTGTGGGGAGGACACGTATTACTGCTTCTGAAGGCTGGATAAACTCTGCAGGAGTACAGCAAGAGTTCAGTGGTTGTTGCCATTTTTGTTGAGGTGTCATGATCAAGATATTGTTACAATGTTTGCCAGAGTTGTTCATCATATTAATTTTTCTGGCACCCGTCACATCAAACAGTGCATTGCCCTAGCTTTTGTTCATGAAAAGGATTCATTCCACTTGTCAACACATGGGTTTTGTCATCTAGGAATTGTTTTGGCTTCATTTAAAGATTGCTTCAAAAATTTTGTCTCTTTCTTGGGAGTGGTAGACAGTGTAAAGTGTGACATAACATTGTTATGAAATGACTGGTCCCACTCCTATGCTTCTGGGACAATGAAAGATGTTCGTGATCTTCCAAAGAAAGTAAGTGTCAGCACATCCCATTGTGGGAGATGTTGTTATCATATGCACAGTTGGGGGAATGTCTTGAACTCTTCACATCTACAAGGTGGGACCATGAGTGAGCATCTAAACCTGCTGTGTTGAGTTGCTGTTCCTTGGTGTCATGGTTTGAAGGTGTTTAGAAGACAAGAAGAAAAAGAGAAGACAATGGCTACAATCAATACCAGGGGAAATGACTGATGAATTGGCTTATGTAGAGAATACTTGTTGTCTTGATCTTTTCCAAATTACATCAGTTTTAAAAATGATCATCAACCTGCGATGTACATGAAATTGTATCCTGAGATATGATGTTTTTGGAACGTAAAGTGTTAATACAGAAGGTTTAAAATTCAGTCATTTATATCACTCAAGTAGCTTGGAAGGATATTAATGCTCTTTTTCAGGGCCCATACACATACAAGTAGATGAAGTTCTGTGAAGACTGCTGCAACACAATTTGTTAGAATCGAGTAACAGATCCAGCGCATTGAACATGAGAAATGGCAACCAAAAGAAATTTTACTAAATATGTCTACTGACATTGAACATAGGAGGGTTACAATTCATGCACAGGTCATGTAACATTGATGTCATACCAAAAACATCTGTGTTGAATTTCAATATGGTGACTACAGCAAGACTCAGATTAGCAGTACTAGAAAAAGAGAGAATAAGATGATTTTACACAAATTTCATCAAAATAACTTGGCAAAATACATTATTGTCATGGACAAATAATATCAGCAACAAACAATAAAGAAGAATAAACAAATCCAGGGTTGCAAAACAAACTGAACTGCAAGAAGGAAAGTAACTTCAACTACTATCTAAAAGAAGAATTGAAGAATATTGAACTAAAAAGGAAATTTCAAGATAAAACATTGTTGTCCATATCAACCCAGACAAAAGTGTTAAGTATGGTCATATAAAAGTCAAATTAGACATGGCAGTAAAAGAAGATTTTGTCATCTTACTAAGATTTCCTGTCTTGGGTCGGAGAGCTTCAACTGTCTTAGAAATCCAATGTGCAGTCACAGCAGCCAATGATTGACATTATGGCAGTTCTTCAACAGTTCTGCTGCTTGCCAGTATCACAGCACAGTAAAAAAGATCTATATAGCATCCAGTGAGCTGTACTCATATCAGAATTTAGATTTCTGGTGCTTTGTTTGCGTTTAAACTTTCCAGAAAGTGAATTGATGTAGGGGGTCAAAACAATGTGATGTTATTTAAGTATTTTTAAATCTAATTATTTAATTTTGGTCAATAATGTATGCCCTTGGTCACACAAGGCATGGAAAGGAATGTGATGGCCTTTATCTGCAAAGCTGGAGAGATGATGATTGAGATAAGAAAGAAAGAAATGTCGTGTGGCAAGGGCCTCCCAGCAGGTAGACCTGAATGCCTGGTGCAAGTGTTTTGAGGTGATACCACTTTGGCAGCTTGCACATCAATGAGGATGAAATGATGATGATGAAGACACAAACACCCAGTCCCTGAGTGGAGAAAATCTCAAACCCAGCTGGGAATTGAACCCAGGCCCCCCGGCATGACAAGCCGGCATGCTGTCTACTCAACTACGGTGGCAGACATGACTGAGATTAAAACCACTAAGACAGAATTAACTCCTAGCATTAATACACAGGGTGATAAGATTTCTAGTTCAGGAACAATGATATCCAATTTGCCTAAGAAGCTACAGACTGAAGTAAATAAACAGTGTGACATAGTAAGAAAGAAAATGAATGAGCAGTTTAAAGAGGTACAAAATGAGCATAAGACATTAAATGATCAAATCTCAGACACTTGATGGCAGGTAGAGGTGTTAGAGTAGGATAGGGTATCTACTGAGGCACAGAGTGCTCAGGACACATTGACTAGTTTGGAGGAATGACCGCAGCAATTAGTGGAGCAGGAAGTACAAGAGAAGAATTTGTATCTGCTTGCACTACATCTAATTCCGTGGATGATACAGCAGAAAACCAAAAACAGTTTCAAAAGTTGTAGGAAGAAGTAGAAAATACTGATCTAGAACTTTATGGAAGGTCAGCCACCAGTAACAATGAGATGATGAGTGGTTGGTTAGAAAAGCTTCAACTCAGGACTGGTATGAATTTATCAAAACTGTTTCCTAAGTTCAAACTGATAGGGAAGTACATACTACCAGTTTTTCAGGGTATTCTCCAGATCATTACCTGAGAATGGGAGGACTCTAGAAAGAAGTTTTTACTCTCAGTTACCTGGTGAGAGACTCTGGAGAAAGTGGATCAGCCCATTTGGAGAAATTTGAGTCTTAGGATGATTTTCAGGAAAATATTAAAAGAAAGTACTGATTGACAGGCACACAGGAATAATTGGCATTAGAATTATTAGATCCAAAATATTCTAATAGTTTGTGAGGAAGCTGTAAGAAATGTACTGTACTCACAAGATCAAAATATATACATAGCCCCTGAGAAGAAAAGAAGAAAAGTCCTAATCCATAGACTTATATAATATATTACAAAAGAGGTCAGTTGGGGGGGGGGGGGGGGGGTGAACATTCATTAACAATTTGTTAAACTTCATTGAGGACCTGGACACAATAAGAAAAGAGGAAATTTTACACAATAAGAAAATTGCAAAGTGACACTAATTGGAGGAACTATTATGCAAACAAACTCATAATAAAAAAGGAAAGCAATTTCTCTTGCGTTAACAGTGAAAACAGTAATAGAGGAAATCAAGGAAACTGTGGGCAAAAGAACATGAAGTCCCAGGTATTTGTCCCCAGTACCACAAATACTATTAATGCTACTGTTAATCCTAACATGTCTTTTCCAAACCAAGGTATAGTAAAGGCAATTATTCCATTCTGGTAACAGGAAATAGAGAACATCTTGAACAGGGGGCAGGATTAAGGATGTAACTAAACAATCATAGATCCATATACAGAGAAACTGATTGCTTTCACTCAGGCTATCCCTACAACTTAATGGTTACTGGAAGAAGATAAAGTATGAGAGAAAGAACAAAAATGGCATATAATTATAGGGAAGATGTGGGAAAAGAAGGTAGACATTTACATCAACTTGGAGAGTGAGATATCTTTGGTATCCCAGTATTTCTTATAGATAAGTAAAAATAAGAATCCTTGTCTCATATTACCGGTGACTGTAGTCTATATTGTTGAAATAATTGGAAATTAAGAAAAGTTAACAAAAGACGAAACAAAGTTATCCCTAGATACAAAATAAATAAGTTCATGCATACTTTATTGGTGGTACTAAATGTAAATTTGCAAATACTGCTAGGTGATGACTGGTTACTAACATATAAGGGGAAATCAGGCTTTGGTGCTAAAGTATTGTCCTAGAAAGTTGAAGATTCTAACTATGTTTTATAAGATAAATCATCTAGCAAATAAGAAAAATGCATTTAGTTGCTACTATTCAAGCAATGAATAAAGAGGAATTTGTAACAGACTTTGATGAATTCAATGAACAAATATGGGTTAAAGCTAATGAATTCAGCATTTTAATTCAGCAAAAAGAGCACAATTTACATAATATCCTGTTAAAGCATAGCAGAGCATTCTCCAGTAAACCAGGAGTAATTAGCGAATATGACTGCCAGTTTAAAACAAAATAATAAAACTTTGTTTTGTAAACCATATCCCATTCCCTTAAGTTTAAGACCTGTTGTACGAAAAGAGATAAATAAAGTGGTGGAAAATAAAGCAATAGGAAGAGTAGTTATTAGTAGTAAGAAAATCTACAGGAGAGGTGTATTTGGTATTACATGAACACTCAATAGACATATAGAAACAGTGTGAGACAGACCTGTCTGTATTGATGAGTTGTTAGCTAAATTTTAACAGGCAAAATATTTTAACTCTATGGATTTATCTGTCAGATACTGTCAGGTAAGCCTGTGTGAGAATTAGTGGCAGTAAACTGCATTTTTATTTGATAGAAAGTCATATCAATTTAGAGTGCTATCTTTTGGGTTAAACATCTCAGTCTGTGTTCATATCAGCACTGGATCAAACTTTAAGTAAGGATTTATTGCAGGAATTAATCATTTACATAGATGATATTTCACTAGTGTCAAAGCCATGGGGAGCATTGCATATGGTTAACCAATACTTTATGAAAATTTTACGATATGGGCATTACCATAATGTTATCATTATCACATTTTGAAAGAGAGGAGCTCAAGTTTTAGGACATCTCATATGAGGAAACTATAATGTAGAGTTACTGCTGGAGGAACATCTGTTCCGGGTACTAATATAATCGAAAATATTAATGTGAAAGGACAAGAAATTAAGAGAAGCAATAACTTAGTACTTGTATACTCTTTAGGGTTTTTTAAGGTATTTCGTTCCGACTAGTAGAGTTTAAAATATATAAAATAAGTGCAACAATATTTTAATATAACGCATAGGAGTAAAAATTTTACAGATGTTATCACATGCTACTAAAGTTATCAGTGGTCTGAAAAATGGTAATATAAATAAAAAACTATATGTAATATCAGCACTGAGATACCAAATGAAAAGAAGTATTGGTGAGAATGTAAATTTAGAGAAACATGGGAATATAAATGTATAGTAACCAGATATGAAGTTACCTTGATTGGGATTGAAAGAGGAGAGCTACTTTCTAAGTTTTGAATTACAAGATATCTTTCACCTCAGTGGGGGGATATGAAATGACATGTCATACTCCCATGCTTCCATGATGAGAAAAGTAAACGAAGTTCATGATGTTCCATAGTAGATGGGTGTCAGGGCATCCCACTGTGGGATATATTGTTACGATATGTGCAGATGTGAGAATGTCTTGAACCCATCACATCTACAAGGGGGGGGGGGGGGCGGTGAGTGAGGGTCTACATCTCCTGTGTGAGGCTGCTTGTTCCTTTGTGTCATGTTTCAAAGGTGTTAAGAAAATAAGGAGAAAAAGAGCAGACTGTTGCTGCAATGGGCACAACAAAAAGTAACTGTCAAACTGGCTTGTGCAAAGACTATGTCTTGTTTATATCTTATCCAACCTGCATCAGCATTAAAAAGATCTGACAACCAACATTCTACATGAGACTGTATACTGACATATGATGTATTTGTAACAGAAACTGTTAATATAGATTTTTTAAAGTTCAGTCATTTATGTAACAATTTCTTTCAGCACTCATTTAAGCACAAGGAGATGAAATCCTGTTAAGACTGCTACAACATGGTTTGGTGGAATTGAGTAACATAACCACCTCAAAAAACATCAAGAATGGCAACCGAGAAATGTTACTAAGTAGGTCTGTTGACATAGAACATAAGAGGGTTACAGACTGCACACAGAAAATGTGACAATCAACCATATATTTAAAAAAAATCTGTGTTCATTTCACATATTTCATGGTCACAGTCTGACTGGGAATTTCTCTTTGTAACTGCCTGAAATTTGGCGAAGTTTGAATGTTTCCTTGGCTAGGAATCTAGTAATATATCTTGATGTTATGAGATAAAATTCAAGGAAAAAGCTTTTGGCAAGAAGCTTTATCAGTGCTATGGAAAGTTTAAATTTTGCACAAATGCCCAAACATTTTCCAGTGGTTGGTTTTATAAGTTCTGTTGAAAACAGACTGTTTTGACACTATCTGCTGAGGCTGCAGAGTACATTCAAAGGGAGGCATGTCCTTTATTGACTGGGGTGCATCCATCAAAGGGTAAAATAAAAGTAGGTGAGAGGGCTGCTTTACATTCAGTTAGAGTGGATCTGGATATTGTTATTTTACCAACAGCCAAGGGCAATGCTACAGTTGTTCAGGGTAAACAGAATTACATTCAAGAGATGCAGCATTCACTATCTGGTTCAGCGTATCATAGGATCAGTGCTGACCCCATAAAAAGTGTTGAGAGAAAGACTAACAGCCTTCCAAAGAAAAGTTCCTCATCAAAGGAGACTATCAAGAGTCTCAATTCTTATTATTCTGTTTCCCCTAGCTTATATGACCCATCAGAGACCCAAAGGGTAGGTGGTCCTGTCAGGCTGATTGTATCATTGGTTCTCCAACATACCATGTGGCAAAACACCTTGCCACTCTGTTGAGCCCACTGGTCTTTCTCTTCACTCGTGTTCCTTGATCACTCATGTACCTCAAATTGAAGTTAGGTTTGGTGTTGAATTAATGAACCTATTCCAAAATGCATTTATTCCAGTACTATGAGTGGACAGATGAAGTATTGATCGAAGCCCGTTGTTGTCCATTGTTGAAACTTTGTTTATGGAAGACTTTGAGGGATTTGCCTTGGAGTAGGCAGCTTTGAACCTGTGTGTGTGTGTGTGTGTGTTTTTTCCAGATATGTAGATGATACTATTGTTGTTTGGCCTCATGGCAGTGAGAACTTGAACAACTCTTAAGAACAGCTCAGTTTAATCCACCTCAATATTCTTTTCATGTTGGAAGTGAGAAACAAAGGCTGTTTTCCCTTCCTTGATGTGTTATTCAGGAGGAAGGCTGATGTTACCTTTGGAAATTCCATTGACAGGAAGCCTACTCCCACTGATTTGGTTCTACAGGCCGATAGTTATCAGCCAACTCTGTATGAAGGTATTCTTTGTCCCTTGGTTCAGAGGGCCAATGTATCTCAGTCCCTGAAAGTTTGTCTGCTGAGTGGTCCCATTTTGAGGTCACTTTTTGTCAGGATGATTACAGTGCAAAATAGGTCAGATATGCTGTCAACCAACCATGCACCACATAGTTGATGATAATTCCAAGGTGGTACCAAAGTCTATGGCCTTAACACCTTATCCAGTGAGCATTTCCAAAAGGATTGGTCATATTCTGTGGAAATATGATCTGGAATGTGTTTTCCAACCAATATCTAAGATTAGCGTCCTTTTAGGTTTCCTGAAGGATGATCTTGTTGTCATAAGATGGGTGTCATATTTCATAGGATGGGTGTCATATTTCTTGCAATTGTGGCATGTCATATACTGGTCTGACTATCAGGACCACGGAGGACTATGTATTGAACATATGTGTTACAAACACTTACAACAGCCAGGCTTGTAGGCCAAAAGGATGTCAGCTGGCTGCCACGTCATCCTCTGGTTTGCAGTGTCATGCAGATGTGGTGTGGAGGGCATGTGGGCAGCATACTGCTCCCCTGTCAGTTTTGTCAACCTTCCTGACAATGGAGCCATTACTTCCCACTCAAGTAGCACCTCATTTGGCATCACAAAGCTGAATGCACAACATAAAATTTGTCCCATTAAAGAAAAATCCTTGACAGTACTAGCAATCAAACATGGGTCCTCTGCATGGCAGCCATCTACACTGACCATTCAGCTATGAAGGTGGGCAAGATTTTGATATGAGTTATGTAAAACTGTGTGTAAAGGAAAAGGATATAGTGCTGCCTTTTGTAAAGTAAAACTATGAGGAAAACAGAAACTTTGATGTTATGTATCCAGAAGAAACGAATGGAAGGCAAAGGACCAAACTATTTATCAATTAATTTACGAAGGCTGAGAATAGAGGGGAAGGAAAGGGATGATAATATGAGTAAATCTGCATTAGAAACAGAAAAAGTAGGTTTTGTTTAAGAGATAGGATAAGGGATTTTGGTGGAGGAAGTGTTATTCTGATGGAAAACAGTGTAGAAGGTTTTCTGGTCTTTAGGAAACTTCAGAGTGAAGTGACTGTGCGCACTTGACTTGTTTGGAACAATTCTTCCTTTTCTTGTTCTGTTCTCTTCTGTTTTCTTTCTGGATGTATAGTATGTAGTTAATATGGAGTCTTGAGGGAAACTGAAAGGTAAAGAGATAATGTAACAAGAAAATTAGAAAATCTGAGTTGACAGTATCAAAGCCACTGCATCCTGTATTATGAATAAGTTCAGAGTTGCACAAAATAAAAGAGTATGGAAAAATTTAAGTTGAAAAGTTGTGTTGAAACAGGAGAATAAAGTAACATGAGATGTGAAGTTAAAGTAATTGTCCAATGTCCATATGGTGTATTAGCAATTATTGTTTGCACTGAACAGGTATTTGATTCATTGTCCGTTAAAGAAGCCATAATTGGTATTACTTAACATAGGTAACAGAGACTGAACAGGCAAGAGCACCAGTGTACAGTTAATTCAAAATAAGTCAAGATGTTTCTGGTTTCTGTGTGAACACTGGATTGAGCAACTGATGGACATTAGTAATATATACACGGAAGAGCTAAAGAAACTGGTACACATGCCTAATATTGTGAAAGGCCTCCACGAGCATGCAAAAGTGCCACAACCTGATGTGGCATGGACTTGACTAATGTCTGACGAAGTGCTGGAGGGAACTGACACTATGAATCCTGCAGGGCTGTCCATAAATTTGTAAGAGTACGAAGGGGTGGAGATATCTTTTGAACAGCACGTTGCAAGGCATCACAGATATGCTCAGTAATGCTCATGTCTGGGGAGTTTGGTGGATGGTGGTAGTGGTTAAACTCAGATGAGTGTTCCTGGAGCCACTCTGTGGTAATTCAGGACGTGTGGGTTGTTACATTGTCCTGCTTGAATTGCTGAAGTCCATTGGACAATGCACAATGGACATGAATGGATGCAGCTGATCACACATAATGTTTACGTATGTGTCACCTGTCAGAGTCGTATCTAGACATTTCAGGGGTTCCATATCACTCCAATTGCACATGCCCAACACCATTACAGAGCCTCCACTGGCTTGAACAGTCCCCTGCTGTTAAGCACGGTCCATGGGTTCATCAGGTTGTCTCCCTACCGATACATGTCCATCCGCTCAATACAATTTGAAATGAGACTTATCCAACCAGCCAACAAGATTCCATCCATCAATAGTCTAATGTTAGTGTTGATGGGCCCAGGCAAAACATAAAGCTTTGTGTCATGCAGTCGTCAATGTTACACGAGTGGGCCTTCAGCTCCGAAAGCCCATATAGATGATTTTTCATTGAATGGTTCACACGCTGACACTTGCTGATGACCCAGCACTGAAATCTGCAGCAATTTACTGGAGGGTTGCACTTCCGTCATGCTGAAAGATTCCCTTCAGTCATTATTGTTCCTGTTCTTGTGGGCTCTTTTCCTGGCCACAACTACATCAGAGATTTGATGTTTTACCAGATTCCTGATATTCTTGGCGCACTGATGAAATGGTCATATGGGCAAATCCCAGCTTCATTGCTACCTCGGAGATGCTGTGTCCCATCACTTGTGCGCCAACTATAACACCACATTCAAACTCATTTAAACCTTGATAACTCGCCATTGTAGCAGCAGTTACCAATCTAACAGCTGCACCAGACACTTTTTGTCTTATATAGATATTGCTGACTGCAGCACCTTATCCTGCCTGTTTACATCTCTCTGTTTTTGAATACACATGTTTCTTTGGTGCTTCAGTGTAGCCTACATACAGAGACAAGGTAGAAGTGTAATTAAACAGAAAAGTGAACTATTCAATAGACAGAAATACATCAGTACAAAATATGACTGAACAAAGTCAAGAGGTTGATATTTAGGTTTTATTGTAAGGTAAAAACTTTATGATGGGATAATTTAAAGACTCCAAAGTCTTTACAATGATCATAAAAAGAATGGCAATGATAGGCTGGTAAATCAACCAGTGAAACTACACTGGGTCTAGACCAAAAAGAAGTATTTGTAACGTGGAAAGACAACTGGCAGCCATCAGACATTATTGCAAGGCCAGTTTCTGAAGTTTGCCAACCTAGCTCACATTTGTGAAAAAGATAAGTTTGTTGGACAAAGCAGACAGTGGCAATACAAGGCAAGAGGCTACATCATCGCAACAAGGCAACAAACAGTAGGCCCCTTGCTTTTTCAATAACTGTCAATGGACTTCATTAACGAAAGAAGTGGAGCCAATCAAGAGCCCAGGGTCCCTCCACATTCATTTCTAAATAACAAACATGCAAGCAACTGTGGTGAAATAATGTAATGCATGTTAAAATGAGTAAATAAAGTGTATGCAAAAGGGTAGAGGAAAAAATAGAGATTAAAACCCCTAAAGAAGCCATATTAAGGCAAATAGGTAATTTGCTGAATCATGTTTGTGTTTGTGCATAATATACACAAGAGTTAATATTTTTTGTATGCATGTGCATATTTTTGGTCATCATACTTAAAACTGTTGGCAGTAATTTTCAAAGAATTCATAACTAAGAGTATGGATGCAGAATTTCAAGATAAAATTTTGGAGAGAGATCAGAATGAAGTTACAGGTAACAATGTTTAAACATCAGGAGTTTCAAAACCAGTGATGGTGGGATGAAATGTAGCAGTGATATGTAGAATCATTGACCTCACTTATTGCCGATGTACTTGTTTCTTTAAGCACAAGAATTGAGTAACAGGAGAAAGGGGTTGGAACAGAAGGTGTATGAGTGTAATCATTTAAGAGTGTTTGATGAAAACCACATGATGATTAGAGTTATGGATCTCAAGATATTTAAATTTTAGTTAAATATTGAAATCAGCAGTCAAAAGCAACCACTGTTTCAAGTTGGAGTGACAAAGCGCCCAAGGACATCAAATCATCATGGTGGGGAGTAGAGCAAGGCTACAGAATGTTTTTGGATTGCTGATGTAAGAATACCAAGTGAAAAAATTAAAAGTTAAATGTAATTTCCCTTGGTCACAAGCAGATGGACAGGTCCAATGGATGGACAACTCAGAAAAGAAAAATAGCCCTTCAGAAGAACACATTTTATAAGAAAGAACGAAGAAGAATTATTTCAGATTGCGTTGTGCAAGAGTTTCCATTGAGGGCCCCATGTAGGACATCACAGTTTTGACAGAAAAATTTGATAAAGTGGATTTTCTGACATCACAGATATCCCAAAAATTATATATAGAGGTCGAAAACCATTGTGAAGAGGCTTGGGTGAGGGCAGACCTATGTCATATGGCAAGCCACCTTAGTTACATAATCAGCTGTGTATTTGTTCATTTGGCATTGATTAAGTCTGAATATGTACAGTCGCATCGACAGTGCTTTTGATTGGTGCTTCAAAGTATATTTTTGCTGGTGACAATATCTACAGACTTAGATAAAGTCAGGTTAAATGAACAAAGCTTATGGCACATTATACGTCATCACTTACCCAGTTCCTAGAGTGACAAAAGACCCACCTCCATCTGACACCCACCAGGCCAATCAGAGCCGAAGACAGTTATGGAACAAACAGTGTCTTCTAGTCAGCAGATTCAGAAGAGTAAAAGTGAGAGGTCTAAAAATGTGATGGACATCAGTTGGGCCATCAGTAACAAAAACAAGAGGAGGAAATAGGTGAGGCAACAAGGCTCTGCATGGGACGGGAGTCATCCCACCCCAGCTAAAGTGTATTCAAGGCATTAAAGAGCATTCGACAGAGTGCTACCTATAAAATAGAAAGTAAGGCATGGCAGAAAAGGAGATAAATTGCATTTAAAACAATTAACACAGAGTAAGAGAGGAGTGAAGGGTTGAGCTGGTCAGCAAGGTAGGGTTCAGGGATCTCTGGACCTGGTATGCAGAGGGAGACACCCCAAACATGACCATACCACTCCCCTGCCTCAAAGGTAGCTTAAAACCTTATATCTGAAAATAAAAACCACTTTTATGAAAACAAACTACTCATGAATCATCTAACAATACTTGAGACAAAAAATTCAGAAGGTAGCATCGAAGGCTGGAAGAAGGGATCATACAGTTGGAAGACCGGAAGAAGGGAGCATACAATCGGAATATGAGCTACTTGTTTGTCAGACTCCACAGGTACAATGTGGAGGTGGCTTGTTACATAAAATAAAACTATGGGTTAGCTCAGTATGACCGATTTGGAGGTGACATAGGACAGTTGATTCCTTCCAGGAGGAACAGAAGGAACAGCACCCTGCAGCTACAGTTTCCTTAATAGTGTGAAGTTTATTATAGGGGTTAGTAGCCAACCAGATGTCATTGGATGTCCAAATGAGCAGAGGTCTTATTTTCATCTGTAAATCCACATCTGAGATTGGCAGAGTGAATTGGGAGTGTGCAACTGCTCCTATAGCCAAACCATTGGCCATTTCATTCCCTGGGATACCCACAGGACTTGGGACCTAGAGGAAGACAACCAAGCGATGAGTATGACTAAGTTCAATGAAATGATCATGAATAGTAGAGACCACAGTGTGACATGAGTAACGTGTCAGTGGCCTGAAGACTGCTCATAGCCACCACATACTAAGATGCAGTCAAGGGAGGCCCACGTAATAAAATGAAGGGCTTGGATCAGTGCCATTTGTGTACAAAAAGAATGGGATATGTTGAATGATCAAGGAATTGTTGAATGGTGACTGTATAGAAGACTAAGAGTTGCTGACAAGATAAGATCCCCACTTAGGTGAGGAGACTGTCTACGGCACTAGTCCAGAAGGTGCCAGTGGCCAGACAAACTCCACAATGACAGACTCAGTCTACCAGTTTCTGAGCCAAACATGCCACCAAGCTGTAAACTAGCTACCATAGTCCTGTTGGGATGAGACCAGGGCCCAGTACATACAGAGAAGAGTAGCACTATCTGTACCTCAAGATGTTTGAGCAAGGAAGCAGGGCAGTGAAGTTAGTTTTTTTATCAGAGAGGAGGCACAAAAAGTGGGCTCTGTAACAACTTTCAGCTGCTGGGTACCCAAGTAGAGTTCTTTTCCAACCAGGCCAGATGCTTGGTTGTGGATCATCCCTCCCAGAAACCAAACTGATAGGGGAAAAAAAAAAAAAAAAAAAAAAAAAAAAAAAAAAAAAAAAAAAAAAAAAAAAAACTAGATTTGAGAACCCAGCATAATGTGCAGGCAACATCCTTTCAAGCAATTCATAGAACTAGTTAGCTAGGCTAATTGGTTGGTAACTGTTGAGAGACATTGGATTTTTGCCTGGCTTAAGGACTGGGATGACAATACTATTGCACCACTGGAAAGGGAAGACATCTTCAAGCCAAATATCATTAAAGGTTGAAGATCCTGAGCAGATATAGCTTTCAAATAACAGTCTGATGTTGGTCCACTTGATTATGAAATGAATCAGGGCCTAGGGCTATACCTTGAGACAAGGCAATCGTCTGAATCACTCCAGTCAATGAATCGTTGATTATATGATATGGCATGGTAGAAGGTGAAACATAGAAGAAGAGGATACTGCTGCTGTTGCAAAGCATGGTGTAAGTTGCTTAGCAAGAACTAAAACATTGGTACGAATACCAGCCTGAAGGACAAGATCCAGAACAATGGATGACTGTTGATGGTGCAGACAACTATGGAACTTGGTCCACACCTGGAATGATGAGGTACATGTTCCCAGGGAGGAGACATAGCACTCCCAGCATTTTTTCTTACTGTGTTTGATTAGGTAATGTGCCTTACCATGATGTCTGTTAAAAGTAATAAGGTTGGTATGCAAAGTATGTCACTTTGGCGATTCTGAACAGCTAAAATGATGTCTCTGGTGCACCACAGCACCAGCTGGTAGTGGAGGGGTCCAGCAGAGAGACAGGAGGAGCACTTCCAGTGGTGTGGGTGATTGTGTCAGAGACATCTTGCACAATCTCATCGATGAAATCTGGCAGACAAGAGGTGGAGGAACAGCAGAGACAACAGCTGCCAGCTGGTTCTGCAAAGCATTCATTCTGGTAGTCAGTGCATCTGGTGATGGCACGGGAGTGACAGGATCACTGTCACAAAGATCATCATATGGTGACAAATGTAGTGAAGTCATGAGACTAGACCAATAGCTGAAAAGGTGTGATGGGTAGCACTGAAGTGGGTAAAATTACTGCCACTGAGGAGACACAGATCACCGTCAGTAAGAAGTTGGTCAAGCAGAAGGCCCCCACCAAACGAAGTAGTACTTCCTCAGAGGGTGTGCTACCGATTGAATCCCCAGGTAGGGAGGAGGGGAGGGGGCAGGAATTGGATTAAGGAGGTCATCTCAAGATAAGTAAGTGCCCTGTCTGGAGGTAAATAAACATTGCAAATGATGAACTCTGGGTTTCTTTTTACACTTGTACTATTATTGCTTCCAACAAGTTTCACAGGGGAATCCACACTCTCTGACAACATATGTGCAAACAATGGTGAAGAGCCCTCCAGATGCTCTTTCAGTGCGAATGTAGTCTCATAACAGTGAAGTTTTATATATATTTCCATTGAATGATCAGGTCATAGGTTTCAAGGTTAGACGTGAAGGGGCCAGGACTGGTCAGGCTCCAGGAGCACTACCCGTCACCAATGGGGATGGAACCACATCAATGACCATTGGCTTGTGATATGACAGTGTGGGGAGATCTTGCAGCACCCAGATTGCCAGAATAGCCTTGTGCTCATTTCTTCTTTGTCTTCTTCTTCTCCTCCTGCTTGACACCCTTTGGTGACAGGGATCTTGTGAAGTTCTATCTGTGATGAGCATGGGGATGGATGATGAGAGAACAGCCCTGGGACCTATAGGTTCTTTCAGCCATTGACTGGTGTCAGGCCTCTCATCTGTGGGTTTACAGGGAGAGGGGCCCAAGAGAAAACTCTGTCACTGCTAGATGCTGGAGGAGAAAGCTGCTCCTCTGGCCAAGTGTGGAACTGGTTCCAGAAATGGGGCATGGGCGCCACAAGAAAGTAGGTTGGTGGGAGAACAAGTTTAGAAAAAGTGAGGTACTGGGAGCAATGCTTGTGATTTCTGCATAATTGGATGTCATATCAACAGAATGTAGGCATTCATATTTTTTACATCCTGGAAAGTGGATGAAGGAATGCCTTATAAATTCCAAATAAATTGTTGTCATGTAAGAATTGATTTTTTTTTATTTCAGTAAAACAATGACACATCACGTGATTACATCTCTGTCAGCCACAGATAATATTTTACAGCAAGGGTAGGTAATATTGAAATACATCATTTTAAACTGTGTCCTTGTTAAAATGACAGTTCATATCTTCAATGGGAATGTAAGATCTGTTACTCTTTAAAACTTGTATGTCCACTTTTTTTTATCAAATACATCTCTAACCTGAAACAGTCACTAATTAAGCTTCACACAGTCTATTGTTGAAAGTAAAGTTCTTGTAATTGTATTGTTCTAAGATTGCTCATGTATTACCATCAAGGTCAAATTTACACTCAAGCAATAAAATTAAACTATTTTGCCATATTGTTCAAAGTTAGTCACTTTAAGGAAATAAAGTTTACACTCCTTCTAATGGTTCAGAATCCTAATTCAAACACTTCTTCTCAAATAACTGAAACGTCAGCACATATTTCCAAATTAATTTTCTCATTAACTACTTCAAAGCAGCATTCATCATCATGAAAAGGTTAAAACTGCAGAACTATTCTTCCATCAAATGCATCAGTCATTGACTTTTAGATGTTACCTCAAAGTAAGTCAAATTGCAATAACTTCTGTCCTGTTTGTTGGTACAATTACTATGCTATTCACTAGATGTACTTATCACACATTTAAATAACACACTTTTTATTTACAAAATGTTGAGGTAACATACAATGGACATTACGAGCTCAAGACCTTTTGTAAACTGATACATTTACTTAGATTCACTTCAAACATCAATTTTTAGAGATATGCAGAAAAGATGCTGAAATTGGTGAGATGATGTTCTCACCACCACGATCTGGCAGCTTTCTTGTGGGAAGCGACTCACACTACTAATTTTTGTGTCAGTACAACACTAGTGGATCAACTGCCAGGAGCTCCCAAATGTGAAATGAAACAAATGGAGAAAGCAACATTTTAGTACACACATGGTGTCAAAAAGTACATAATTAAATCATACATTTTATGTCCTACCTACTGTTGCTCAAGTCGAAAATAAGGAGGGTACTGCTCACTAAAATCTGAAGCACCACAACATACAAATATGTTTGTTCTCAAGAACTGCTCTCACAGAGTGATCATCTGCAGTTACCAAGTTTTGAGTCTGCTGTGCAATGTGTTGACATATGACCAAAGCACAAGCATTGGAAGCACCTCATGTGTGGTGAGATATAAAGTTTCACGTCCCAGCTGTACACCCTAACTTTAACTTTTTCCAGGAGAACATTCCTCTCAAAGGCTAAGACAAAGGTGCCTGTACCTGTTTATTTGTCTTGGACTTTTCTGAATATATCACTCAAGAGTAGCCTGTAGGTCCTCATTTCTTTGGAGCATAAAGTCTCAGTGGAAGATGATTCCTTGGACCATATTCAAGTCTTGTATTGGTAATGGTCACTGGCATATCACCTACATGTTCACATGCAAAAAGAACTGTAGACTGTGCCACCAGAGGAGGCTTTAATCAACAGCAATCCATTGCACATATTTCCCAATGACTCAACTTCTCCAAATTTATCTTTACTATCTTGCTCAAAAATAATGGCTTTGTTGTACTAAAAGAATCTTTATCAGTTTGAGTACATACTAAGTAAAAATTAGAAATGTGTGGTGAGGTCTTATGGGACAAAACTGCTGAGGTCATTGGTCCCTAAGCTTACACACTACTTAATCTAACTTAAACTAATGTATGCTAAGGACAACACACGCACCCATGCCTAAGGGACGACTTGAACCTCTGATGGGGGGAGCCGCACAAACCGTGACAATGCACCTCAGAGTGCTCGGCTATCCCGCATAACTACGTGCTAAGTATTGGATAAATTGTTTCACTAGTAGATGCCTGGCTTGTCTCTCTTTCAATGGGATAGCCAGAGTAGGGAAATCAGTAGAGTTATAACCAAATGCATTGAATTTTCTATACCTGTCTGATGAGATGGCTGGACCAAAATGGCCAATGTTTCAGTGTACTTTAATATGTTTCACATGCAAAATGTCCCACCTGATGCCACCTACCCCAGTTTCAGGCTCTCCCAAAGGGGCCACCCAGGTGCAGTGAAGGCCTTCTGGCGCTATAGCCATTGCCAGGAGTTCTGATGCCCCAGGAAAATGGGCATCTACTCCTTGGCATGCATGAGGAGCTAACAGCTCAGGCAACAGCAGTGTGATCCTGTGTTCCCTGGGGGCTCAACAGCAAATGTACCTAAGGACCCTACTACATCAGATTGGCTACTGCATCCACTTTGAAGTGCAAGTAAGAGTCTACACTGGTATTGTGCACAGATGATTTTTAGCAATGCATACAGCAGGTGCTATTTAAAAATTTGAAAAATGAAAGTCAAACCCAGAACGAGACCACAAATTACTTCAGCCAAAAGGTGGTGAATGAAATAAGATTCCAAGGAGAAAAAGCAGAACAAACGCAATAATCACATCAATAACAAAGTTTGTCACTGTGAGAAAGAGAGCAACTATAATGTTGTGTGTGAGTAGTTAATCAGTTACTTTTCTTGTCAATGGGAATTAGTTTCAGTCTCTCAAGCTCCCTAAATTCTGATGAGTACTGTGGTCAGTTTTGAATGAATGTCCTAATATACGCACCCATTTAACTGGAGGAAAAAGAGCCTCAGTAACATATTTGATTTTACTAAATTGTCATGTTCTTTCTTTAATGGTGTACTGACCCTTTCTCAGGTGTACTGTTATATTGATGCAAAGTTCAATTAGTTCACGTATTGAAGTTGAGCATGAGGACAACTGCAGCGCAGATAAGGGCAGGTAGGTTAACAGATGGACAACATGGGGCTGGACTTCAAGTATATGGCATCAGAAGATAGATTTGTGTTGTTACTAAGTCACATACCCCAGATGGACCACCACTTAATGTTCCAGGCAAGTTGTTCAGTGCTATATTCCAGAAGTGAGTTTTTGGCTATTTCTCCCTCTTGATGTAAACTGATGTATATATTAATCTCATATTGTTAAATCATGAATTTTGAAACTTCCTGACATATTAAAACTGTGTGCCAAACTGAGACTCAAACTCAGGACCGTTGCCTTTTGCGGACAAGTGCTCTACCAACTGAGCTACTCAAGCGCGACTCACGACCCATCCTCACAGTTTCAATTCTGTCTCTCCTACCTTCCAAACTTCTCATTTTGCACATTAATTTCATAAACCACATTCCACAAATGTGTAAAGAGAGCACTCTAGTTCCTCTGGAGCACTGTAGACTGTGCACAGCTGGTACCAAATGGTCATGTGACCTTGCAATACCAATGTAAGTTTTAATGGCAAAAAGGATCTCTCATGTTTGGATGTGCTCGCAACCACACCCTGAATGATGTCACCTGATTTGTTGGTGTATCAATGCACACAGTCCAAAGTGTCTACAACTAGTTGTGTACCATGTGTAAGAACAGTGTTTGTAAAAAGAGTCTAACCAACAGCGATCAGTTTCAAAGCCAAGACTAATAGCCATTTTCAGTGAATGCAGGTCCATCTCAACCAGTTTTTAAGTGAACACTGGAAAGGGAAACGCATGTAATGGGCATTTTGAAACCCAGTAGCTCATGTAAGACCATTTCCAATAGCAACACATAAAGATTTAGATCTTCTATGGGAAAACAACACAAACTGGACAGCAACTGACTGGAGGCATGCAATGTGGTCCAACAAGTCATGGCTTCACCACTTTTCAAATGATTCAAGGCACTGAGTGCACCAATATTCCAATTAGGCATTTAACCCATAGCGGGTGGAATATATAGTTTACCCTGGTGATAGTATTGTGATGCTTTCTGTACCATGAGTTCAGTGCACTCATTAGGTTTATCACAAACATGAACCAGGACATTTATTTCAACAGTCTCAGTCAGTAACTGTTGCTCTTTTTTCTACATCTTCATGATAGGTTCACTGTGGATGCTTCTGTCTTCCAGGGTGATGACAACAAAGTTTACATGGCTGCACACATATGTTCTTGGTTTGACAAACACTCAGGTGTCCTACTGCACTCTAGTGGCCTACTGTATCACCCAAACTCAACCTGAGAAAAAATGTCTGCGACTATTTGGAGCAATGGGTGAAATGTAGCAATCAACATCCCCAACTTTGTTAACTCAATGAGATCTAATTGTCAATGAGTGGTTTCAGCTGGTTATGGCACACCTCAACAAATGAGGGAAGAGGCCATTATCAAGGTTAGATGGTGGCCCATGTGTTAGCGTATCTTCTAGTGGTGACTATCTTTTCATCCAGTGACTTTGTACATTTATGATGCAATAAGTTAGTTCAAAAAACAAGGTGGCAAGCCCTGCCCACAAAAAGGCTTATTCAGGACACCAGGCATATCAGATTACTAAGGTACAGCATAAGTGTCCGCAGGGAGTGGTGGTCATGGTGGACGGGGACAGGGGGGGTGGGGGGAGAGGAGAAGGCACTTGCCCCTTCTGGAGTCTGAGAATAGTATTTTTATTCACTCCAGAATTCTCTAGAATTTTTTAGCAATGATTGTATGCTGTTCAACTAAACTGTGCCATTATTGCCTGTTGTGACGGCATGTACTGTGACCTTAAAGATATCCTATCTTGAGAATTATTATTATTATTATTCACACCATTCATGAGAAATCATCCTGATAGCTTGGCATGGCAGCTATTTCAGTGCTATTCTACAGTCAAGATGGATGTGTACCTTTACATAACATTACTGAAATGGTGTCACAAAGGTTTCTTCTTTCCCTTCTTTTTACAGCTCTTTTCAAATAGAAGAAAGGGTTTGATTCAGTGTTCTGTGGTATGGATTCAAGAAATACATAAGCATAGCAGTACTGCATATATCTGTCATCAACTTTTTGAAAAATGTTGCCACCCCTTGTTGCGATCTCAACAATAGATTACGTTTTGTCTGTGGAGAAAGGTGACCAGTGACGGCTTTCAAGTTCTACACTCAGTTTAACATGGCAGAGCTACTGCAGTGGACTCCGAGGAACACAGCATTCTGTGTTTAATCTGTGACACTAAATGCTTCTGTCAAAATAGAAAAAAATCTCATTTTATGCACTAATAGTCTAATTTTTAAGATGAAAAGATGTCATCTCCAGAAATTCAAACTTTCTGCAGGCTGTAATACAGCTTCTAATGCAGTCATGGAGCAAGGAATTCTGCGGTCCAGTTGGCCTGGCTGCACAATAATGCGATAGACTAAGAACAAGAAGTGTCTTGGTTCTGTTCTAGGCTGTTAAAAGTAGGTTTTACTGGACATTTGAGTGTAATTTTCAAGGATTTCTCATGTTCATCTAGTCACTTATAAGTCCTAGATTACACTTTACATCACAAACCCCAAAAATGTAGTTTTCAAAACACATTCTGTTTCAGTTTCATTTATGTCAAACAAAAAAAAAGGATGTCATGAACTAAAACCATTAACACGATCAAATGTGTTTTGTAAGCTAAGAAAATGTTACAGATGGCATCAAATCTAAAAAGTATTGTTTCAAAGGTTTTTTTTATTGATATTTAAAAGGTTTTCTCTGTTTCAGATTTTTTTATTTTCATTTTGCACACTGTGGGCCTATAACTAAATTTTTTGTAAACATTTTCAAGCTGTACTTCATAACTTGTCAGATAAACTGGATTTAATTATATAAGGATGGAATTTTTGATTGTCAGATCAAAATACTGGCATCCATTTTCAATTGAATATGGTTACATTAACATACCAACTTTATCTATCTTAAGAATGCTAATTATGTAATTATCAATCATTTGAAATGTAATAAGTTTTGAGTAATTCTTGTAAAATTTAGTTCCCAGGGCACAGCATGTTTTATAGCTCACCTAATCAGTGGGTGGTCCATTGATAGTGACCAGGTCAAATATCTCACAAAATAAGCATCAAACGAAAAAACTACAAAGAACGAAACTCGTCTAGCTTGAAGGGGGAAACCAGATGGCACTATGGCTGGCCCATTATTACATATGCATGTATTACGTAAAGAAAAATGAATGTTTTAGTAGGACCACCTTTTTCTCTTTGTGATAGATGGCACTGTAATAGTCACAAATGTATAAGTACATGGTATCACATAACATTCTGCCAGTGTGGACGGTATTTGCTTCATGATACATTGCCCATGTTAAAATGGGCCATTTTCCAATTGCGGAAAAGGTTGATATCATATTGATGTATGGCTACTGTGATCAAAATGCCCAATGGGCGTGTGCTATGTATGCTGCTCGGTATCCTGGATGAGATCATCCAAGTGTCCGGACCATTTGTCGGATAGTTACGTTATTTTAAGGAAACAGGAATTGTTCAGCCACCTGTGAAACATCAACCACGACCTGCAACAAATGATGATGCCCAAGTATGTGTTTTAGCTGCTGTCACGGCTAATTCGAACATCAGTAGCAGACAAACTGCACGAGAATCAGGAATCACAAAAACGTAGGTGTTGAGAATGCTACATCAACATTGATTGCACCCGTATCATATTTCTATGCACCAGGAATTGCATGTCGACGACTTTGAACGTCATGTACAGCTCTGCCACTGGACACACGAAAAATTACGGTACGATGACAGATTTTTTGCACGCGTTCTATTTAGCGACAAAGCATCATTCACCAACAGCGGTAATGTAAACTGGTATAATATGTACTATTGGCAAACAGAAAATCCAAGATGGCTGCGACAAGTGGAACATCAGTGGTCTTGGTGGGTTAATGTATGGTACGGCATTATGGGAGGAAAGACAATTGGCCCCCTATTTTATCGATGGTAATTTAAATTTATGCTGATTTCCTACATAATGTTCTACCGATGTTACTAAAAGATGTTTCACTACATGACAGAATGGCGATTTACTTCCAACTTGATGGATTTCCAGCACTTAGCTTGCATGCGGTTGAAGCGGTATTGAATAGCATATTTCATGACAGGTGGACTGGTCTTCGAAGCACCACACCACGGTCCACACGTTCACTGGATCAGATGTCCCCGGATTTCTTTCTGTGGGGTAAGCTGAAGGATATTTGCTATTGTGATCCACCGAAAATGCCTGACAACATGCGTCAGCACATTGTCAATGCATGTATGAACATTACGGAAGGCAAACTACTCGCTGTTGAGATGAATATTGTTACATGTATTGCCAAATTCATTGAGGATGACAGACATCATTTTGAGCATTTATTGCATTAATGTGGTATTTACAGGTAATCACGCTATAACAGCACGTGTTATCAAAAATGATAAGTTCACAAAGATACATGGATCTCATTGGAACAACCGAAATAAAACGTTCCAACATGCTTACGTTGTGTATTTTAATTTAGAAACCTACCTATTACCAATTGTTCGTCTAAAATTTTGAGTCATATGTTTGTAACTATTACAGCGCCATCTATCACAAAGCAAAAATAGTGGTCCAACTAAAACATTCATAATATGTAATAAAAAATGCAGTTGATATCCGTTTGACCTATGGCAGCGCCATCTAGCAGGCAAACCATAGCGCCATCTGGTTTCCTCCTTCAAGCTAGACAAGTTTCATTCTTTGTAGTTTTTTTGTTTGACACTTATTTCGTGAGATATTTGGCCCGGTCACGATCAATGGACCACCCTGTATATTAAAAATAGCTGTTTCAGAATTTTGCCCCCCCTCCCTTCCTCCTGTTGGAAAAATGTTTGTGTATGCTCATGAGGCACTGATAGATATTACTTTCCCCACAAGGTCACCAAGGCTGTGCAAGCATTTGTTTCATCAGTAAACCAATCTGTCTGGTAAACCAAAAATGCTAATATATAATGCCAATTGAACAGTAAGTTTTTGCAAGATAATGCTGGGTACGACACTGATCAAAACGTGAAATTTCATCATTGGCACTCAGCTGGAAGCTTGAGTGATCAGGGATATGGTAACAAACTCAGATGTTGAATGTATTTTCCAAAAGTTTCCTAGATGAGTGATAAAAGTAGATAACTGTGTTCTATAATGTGACTCCTGGGGATTCTCAGTGCTTTAGTGAAATTGTAGCATCAGAAAAATTATGTGATGACACTTGTTTCCTTTCACTATAACTTGTTTGGTTGTCATCTACAGCCATATTTAGATCTTTGTTGTGGTGAAAGAACGGTTTCAGCACAGAGGTGCATGCCGTTTCACACAATGCTAGTGCCTCTGTGTTACTATGCTTCTTTGCCTCAACAATGATCTGGAGATGGCTGTATCACAGCATGCTACAGAGAATATAAACCAGTGATTGTTGTATGAACCATTAAAGGGTTATTCAATTTATCACTGATTTTATTCCATACGACATATGGCGACTTATAAAAAGGTATTTCACTTCAAACTGATACCTACTCATATTTTGTTTAGATGTTACTCTCTTTTTTGCTTACTTTTAATCCCATTTCAGGATTTAAACTCCAAGGTCAAGTAATGACATTAGGGCTTTTGTTAATATTTGCTGGCCTGAGGATTTGGAGAGTAAAGAATCTAAGAATACCTACATGCCAGCATCCTGAATAATTTTAGGTACAATAAAGTTATCAGATCATCATCTGGCACATAAATAGCAAGTTGCAAAAAGAAGGGTGCCAGAACCAACCCGTGTAGCAGTTTCTTTGTTGAGAAATATCCATCGAGAGGATTCTGTGTAGAAAACTGATATTTATGCCAATATTTTAATCAATAACACATCAAGAACAGACTGAATCAAACTGAACTTCTAACAACACAGTGAAGATATGGTGCACAGTTAAGAATGCTACTCGCACGCACATGTGCACTGGGTCTGGGCACGAGCGCCTGATGAACACGAGCAGCAGTCTAGCTCTGGTGAGTGGTGTGGGTAAGGAAGAGGCACAGGTCAGAGAGAGGGACTGATAGAGAGACAGGCATGGGGAAACATCCTAGTTTTGCCTGAGGGAGTGTACGATAACATGGTGGGGGCAAGTCAGGGCTGCTGGGTGTGGGTGCAGCAGTGGGGCCTCTATGCAGTGGATTGGGGGGGGGATAGAGATCGAGAAAGGACTATACACATGTGTTGGTCAGAGGGAAGAACTTTGTAGTATTGGAATGGAAGCAGGAAAGGGGATAGGCAGGTGGAGGACAGGGACTAGGGAAAGTCAGAGCTATGGGAGAGTTTCCACCTGTGCAATTCATAAAATCTGGTTTTGGTGGGAAGCATCCATATAGTACAGGTTATGAAACAGTCATTAAAGTCAAGTATATTGTGTTGGGTGGCATGTTCAGAAACTGGGTGGTCCACTTGTCTCTTTGCTACAGGTCAGCAGTGGCCATTCAGGCACACAGACAGGCTGTCAGTTGTCATATCCATGTAGAATATGACAGACTTATTGTTATCACATCCTAGTTATCCAATGGTTGATTTTGCTCAATGGAAAGATATTTCCAATGACAGATCTCACTTACAGAAACACAATGCCTTGATTAAATTGGGGAATTATGAAGTAACATCAGGTCAGTATCTTATCAATACTGGAAATTAACAACAGCTCATATAGCACAAAGATGGAAAAAAGAATTATTCTTTTCAAAGGCATCATTCCAGCATTCCTTTCAACCAGCTTATGAAAACCAAGAAAAACCCAAATTTGAATGAGGATTTGCACCCTAATTGTCTCAAATGCAAGTGAATTCTTAAGCTCTGTGCCACTTCAGTGTGGTCCAATAGTACAAGTCATGAGATATTTCTTGACAAAAATAGTAATTGCAGTTTTTTCTTTGAAAAAACTGCAATTTATATACAGCTGCTGCAAAAATGGCCACTACAACAAACATGTTAAAAATAGTAACTTCCATGTGCACAGACAACACACAAAAAATCTGGCACCCTGATTAATGGATCAGATGAGAAAAGAAGTAATAATGTTCAAACTGACATCAAGTTTCATTAAACTTTATCACAAAAAGATCTTATCAGTGAAGAGCTGGAGGACAGTTATATGAGTAAATTAGCTTGAAGATTGACACAAGTCGCATGTCAATCTACGTCTTCCGATGTTCTTTATTCTTAACTGTCATTAAGCAGAAAATTGCCAGTGTTCTTTGATTAGCTCAATGTTGTTTATGGTCTATTAATGTCGTGTCTAACGAGCTTTTACACTTAAACACAAGATAAAACTTTTAGACCGGCCATCAAATAGTGGCCAATGTAATGTAGAATTGTACTTAGGCATAGAGAGTAGCTCCAGTGTAGGTACTGATTATAATTCTGGACAAATACTAGTGAGAACAGGATACAGGAAAGAGGAAAAGCCACAATCATAATAATGGCAATCAAGAAATATGACATCAACAGATGATGAAATGATGAATGTCATTGATTGTGGATTAAAAGCAACATAAATTTATGCCAGACATTTGTTCAAATGGAAAACACAATTTCATGAAGTGTGAAATCCATTTTTGGCCTGTAAAATGGTCCCTGCATGGAGAGATGGGAATATTCCTGTAACATAACCATCAAGGAGGAGAAGACCACTCTTTTAACTTATAGCATTTGTCTCAATAGGAGTCTGAACATTTGAAGATATTGAATATCCTGTAAAAGAAATGCCCACTGTGCAATCTATAGATAGATCTAGATCACAGAGAAAAATTTCTGTTTCACCAGAGTTCTAAATGTCTAGCTTACTGCATCATTACTGAGATGCTGACAGTATTAAAAAGGAAAGGTCACTTGAGAAAACTAAAGATTTATAAGACAGAGTTGCTAGTCAGTACCTACAATGTGGAAATAAAATTTTTAGCTGATACACCTAAAATCCATTAAAACATCTTTGCCTTGTTATTAGTTCCTTCCTCAGAGGGTAAGACTAGGTTCAGGACAGCTAAAATGAAAGGGCAGGTCACCCAAGACACCAGAAGGAGATTGCCCTACCTGTTATGAGGAGTTTGGGGAGCATACAAACATGGAGGAGAAACTTTCAGAATACCATGTCAAACTATGCCTAATGACCCCATTCTTTCCATCCACAGTGAGCTGTAGTCGATTTTTAAAAGCTTAGGCCCCTCATAAGAAAACTTAGGTGCTTCCATAGAAGTTTTTCCTCTCCAACCATCCTCCAGTTATTTCCAAAAGTACACCAAAACACAGAGACTAACATCCTACATAAAAAAAAAAACACCAACCACTTCTGGGGATGTCTCAAATCAATTCCAAACCCTCTCCCACCTGAAGCCCTCCTTGTCACAAGCAATTTGATCTTGCTCTACATAAACATCCCCCACGCACATAGCCTCTCAACCCTGGAATGTTGCCTCTGGCCACCTGAAAGTCTTAGTATAGCTCTGACAGTTTCTATGACCTCTCAATAGAGCCAAGTGTTGATCCAGAAAATTTAGTTATGAACAAATTAGCAGCACTTACCGTTTAGGAGGCAGTTCAGCTGTGCATAAGTTTTGTTATAATCTGAAACTCACTTAGCTCTTAAATTAAGTACGTTATGCTGGTACCT
The DNA here is from genome assembly GCF_023897955.1 of Schistocerca gregaria. Taxonomy (NCBI): domain Eukaryota; kingdom Metazoa; phylum Arthropoda; class Insecta; order Orthoptera; family Acrididae; genus Schistocerca; species Schistocerca gregaria. Next base: position 520,097,328 of record NC_064922.1, on the reverse strand, counting down.
ACGACAGTTTGATGGCATCTCCATTGTAGTTTTAACACAATGGCTGCACGCATAGCAGTGGATGTTTCACTGCTATGCCAGATCAGGCGTGGCCAGGGCAGGACATAAGACCCTGCTGTGATGGGAGGTGACCTTGTGACAGTCCATGTGCTAAGCAAACCTACAGAGCCAAAAATCTGATTACGAACTGCACAAGTTATGATCAAAAAACAATGGGAATTTTTTAACAGCACTTGCTTTATACATTTTGAATATTTAGTTTACTGTTGACAGTTGGAAAGGTTACAGCATTTTCAAGTGCTCACAAAATTTTCACATTAAAAAAAGATGGATCAAAGAATCTGCATTAAATTTTGCTTGAAAAATGGAGCAAAGTGCAGCACTGCATTCAAAGTACTGTCTGCAGCTTTTGGTGAATCTGCTATGAATATGAGAAGAGTTTACAAGTGGTATAAATGTTTCGAAGATGGTCGAGAAGACATTGAAGACAACTATCACAACAGACATCACAGCACAGGTTTGTTTTATTTATTATTTGTAAGTTCCTACAGGACCAAATTGCTGAGGTCACTGGTTTCTAGGATTACACAATTTAACTTAAACTAACTACACAAACATCCATGCCCGAGGGAGGACGAACCTCCGTCAGGGGAAGCTGCGTGAACTGTGACAAGGTGCCTCAGACCGCGCAGCTACCCCATGCGGCCAGCATAGGGTTTCTTAAACATTTTCTATTGCACCCCTTTCTGAAACAAAAATTATTGTGACCCGTTGCCCTGTTTTTCTTTTCTTCTTCAATGCTTCTGTCTAATTATTTTATCTGTCAGTAACAAAGTGATTGAACATCTTTGTAAACATTATCATACATTAGTATTCAAAGGTACTGAAAGTTAACAGTTACAACTAGTTTATAAATGACTATGGCCGTGTGTAATGTTATTGGAACTGAGAAAGTGTGTGTATCTCACTACATATCTTTTTCTTAACAAATTAGTTAATTGTTTAACGTTTAACCATTTCCATCTTTATTACGTTCATTTCAAATGTTTAAATATTTGGAAGATCACGACAAACAAATGATGATAGAACAACAGTCAACATTTAAATGTCCATTTAGAAATTGCTATATTCAAACTGGCCATCCATAAAGAAAATAAATCAGAGTAAAATTGCATGTTTTAAAATTTGGAAATTTTATGACATTAGCACACTTAGTGTGATGTTTGAGTTTATTTAGAAAGTGGATCCAATCTTGGTTGGATCTTTGGAACAGCAACTCTTAGATCCCTGCCAGCTGTAGTGGAGACCAGTGTTTCATCTTGATAAATGCACCGTGGAAAAATGTTGACACACACAAGCAAGTTGATGCAAAGAGTAATAATATATCTACTGCCCTTCTTGCTAAATTGGGATTTTCATTCCTAGATTACACTCAAAAATCTTCCACACACTTCTATTTAAATTCATTTTGACATGTTCTATCACTTGAAGAGTTCTCCTATTCTACTATTGATAAGTGATCTGTCATGAAGGTATCAAACGGACTCTGGATCCAGTCATACTCATATTCAGATGAATTTGTTGACTAAGAGCTCTGAGATGTTCTGTGACAGTTCTACTTCTTTTACCTGTATCCAACTTCTTTCATGATATCACTGAGACAAGAAAACATCTTGCAGTTACCCTCCTCCATCTTGGTTTTCCAACATCCAAGTTTTTTCTTAAGCACAAGCACTTTCTCGGTTAGAAAGATGATATTACTCTGTCAGTCTTGAAGCAATATGTTAAGATCATTCAGTTTCTTAAAAATGTTGCCTAAGTAGCACAATTTTAGAAGCCATTTCTCATCCAGAGTTTGAGCCGCGGGTGCAAGATTGCTGGATAGGAAAAGACAAAGTTCATCCTTCAGCTCCATGACACGATGAAGCTCTCTACAACAAGGCAACCAATGTACCTTCATATGCTATTGAAAAGAATCATATGTAGAACCCATTTCCTTGCAGAAAATGGAATACAGCCTACTGCTTAAAAATTGTGGTTTCACAGAACTTGCAGCACTGACTGCATCATTCAGTACTTTATTGGCTTCCAGTTGTATTACTTTAGAAGCCAGTGCCTGTCTGTTTATCATCCAATGTGTGAATTTTATAGGAGGAACAGCACACTCTCTTGCCATGAAAACCTTTTTAGTTCTAGTAAGTGCCGCCCCATTAGTACATAGATGAACTCAATTTGTCCATGGCAGATTGTTATCAACAATTCACATGAAAGAAAATATCTCTGCTTGTAGTCCTCCGATCCAGAGCTTTACAAAATACAATGTTCTCATGAATTTCAGTTTCATTAGCTATCCGTGCAAAAAGAAGTTGGGAAAGATTTGCAATATAAGTACTGCCATCAAACAGCAGGGTGAATCAAATTTTTGGCAACCACAAAAACATGGTAGCAATTGATTTTTCGTATCAGTGGCTATTACATCGATACGATGAGCCATTATATCATCTGGGAGTGTTATCGTCTTCAAACTCTCATGAAGCCACCTTCCCTTCATTATTTTACTCATTTTTATGGTTGCAGGAGGAAGTAATTTCTCACCAATAATATGTGACGATTCCGATTTTGCAGTTAAGTACAATACCTCTATGGAAGCTCTTACGGCTTACTTAGCAACTGATAGCGTTGTTTTTTTTTTTCTTTTTGACATCTGACAGTCTCTTTTAGTTGTTGCTCATGACACCTAAAAAAAAAAAGATGAATCAGAAATTCCTTCTCCTCCCATCCAGTAAGTCTGCCCTCACCCAAGGTCCTGGGCAGCTTTTTCAAACTCTACCCCTTTTCTTAAACCTCACCAATACTCCTCCTCCACTCCTATTCCTTCCCCTTGAACCCTTCCGCCAGCAGGAGGAGCCACTTCAAAAATTGATTATTTTCATTGATGGATAAGCTCAAATGAATCTCAAGTCCTATCCTCCCCCCTTGAAACCTGTCTCCTCTGGAGAAAGTATGGGATCGGTCAAAGATTGTTCATCAGTGGTAGCTCTAGACATCCTATACAGGACAAACAGTAACCAGAGAAGACTGAGGGTGTCACCTTAACTAAAGGTTCGGCCTTCTGTCTTCCACTGAAATGGAGCCAGTGGGACACACACGTGTTGTGTTTGTTCAGTGTCACGAGGATGCAGTTACAAAAGGATACGGTCCATTAATCATCAGGAGTTCAAACATATTATGAATAATGGTACGATTTAGGAAAATGGCAGCAAGAGACAGGAAGAAACACCAGATGCACTCACTATTGGTAAAGGTGCATGACAGCCAGGTATGTTAAAGAGGCTATTCCAGTAGCTACTGGGGGAACAGAGGGCAACCAGACGCAGACTGTAGCGTACATTGAAACAAATGATTCCTGTCATCTGGGATCCAAAGTTATACTTGGATAATTAGAGTGACTGGCAGAGAAGGTTGAGAGAACCCACTCTGCACCTAGAGGTTCAGCAAAACTCAAGTGGAAGATGGGAACTAGATATTTTGGAGGTTCTGTGACAAGCAAGGCTGCAACTTCCTGAAGTTGTTAGTGGTGGGTGTGTTAAGACATCCTGTGAAGTATTACTACATGCCTTCTCTGAAAACTACTTAGAACAGTTAGTTTGGATGTCCACTCGTGGTGGAAATATGTTGGATCTAATGGAACAAATAGACCTGACCTCTTTGAGGATGTCTACATCAAAACTGGTATCAGTGACCATGACACAGTTGTGGCAACAATGATTAACAAAGTACAAATGATGCCCAAAACAAGAAGAAAAATATGTATATTCAGTAAACTAGATTAGAAGGAGTAGGGTCAAATCTTAATGAGCAACTCAAAAATTTTATCACAGGACAGGAGTATTTAGAGGAACTACTGATCAAATTTAAAAAAAAAAAAAAAAAAAAAAAAACAGCAGAACAGGAGGGACCCTCCACGGCATACAGTACTGTAAAGAAACTTCTAAAGAAAAGAGATATCTGCATAATAGGTGTATAACAAAGCATAAAGCTGTTGATAGATGCTAAATGAAATGCATTTGGCTGCAATGAGAACAATCAATGTGTGATGTCTTCAGTGACTACAATAGCAGAATAATGTCAAATGATATTTCACAAAACCCAAGGAAATTCTGGTCACGCATAAAGGCTGTTAGGGACACCAATGTTAGCATACAATAACTCGCAGATAAGCCAGGAATTGAAACTGTAGACAGCAAAGCAAAAGCAGGGATGCTTAATTACATTTTCAAATGTTCCTTTACAAAACCTAGGAGAATTATTCCAATTTAATCCTCACACAATTGAAAACATGAGTGAAATGAGTGTTAGTGTCAGTGGCAAAAATACAGCCGAGATCATTAAAATTAAACATAGCTCCTGGGAGCTATGGAACCCCTATCAGATCTTACACTGAATTTACTGCTGAGTTAGCCCCCCTTAACTAACATGTATTGTAGACCACTCCAACAAAAGCTGATGCCTATAGATGGAACAAAGCAAGTCACACAGATCGACAAGAAGGGTAGTAGAAGTGATCCACAAAACTACCATCCTACGTTCTTGACTTCAGTTTGTTGCAGAACCTTAGAATGTATCTTGAGCTCAAACAATGCAATATCTCTAACATAATGATCTGCTTAATACTAACCACTACGTATTCTGAAAACACTGACCATGTGAAACCCAATTCGCACTTTTCTTAGATAACACGCCTTGGATCAAGGCAGTCTCTTAGATGTAGTATTTCTTGGTTTCTGAAGAGAGTTTGGCTGAGAACCACATCTACACTTATCAGAAGCATACGCAAAATTTGACTGGATTGAAGGTGCTGTAATTTATCTTGGATGGAGAGTAATCCACAGATATAGAACTAATGACAGGAGTGCTTGCAGTGGAGTGTGTTGAGACACTTGCCGCCCACGTTGTACATTAACGACCTTGCAGACAGTAGTAATAGTAACTTCAGACTCTTTGCACATGAAGCAATTACCTATAACAAAGAAGTCTTAAAGTATCTGCATAAATATTCAGCTAGATCTTGGTAAGACTTTAAAGTTGCTTTGAATGTTCAAAAGTGTTAAATTCAGCACTTCACAAAATGGAAGCATGTAGTGTTCTTTCACTAATATCAATAAGCCACAGTTTAAATTGGTAAACTCTTAAAACTACCCCAGTTCAACACTAACAGGGGAATGAAATTATACAATCAAATAGCCAGTTGCTGGTAAAGCTGGTGACAGACTTCAGATTACTGGGGACATTCAATCAAGAGAGCTTACAATCACTTGTTCAATTAATCCTAGAATGATGCTCAAGCATGTGGTACTTCTAGCAAATATGAGTAACAAGGGGTTGGTGAGGGAGGGGGCCAAACAGCAAGGTCATCAGTCCCATTGGATTAGGGAAGGAAGTCTGCCGTGTCCTTTCAAAGGAACCATCCCAGAATTTACCTGAAACAATTTAGGCAAAACACAGAAAACCTAAATCAAGATGGCTGGACACGGGTTTGAACCTTCATCCTCCCGAATACGAGTCCAGTGCACCACCTCGCCCACTATTAACATGGGATATTGAAGGTATGCAGAAAAAGGGAGCATAAATGTTCAGAGGTTGGTTTGACCCCACGAGATACTCTCAGATATGCTGAAGACACTGAACTGGTAAACTATCAAAGAGACATTAACTAACCTGAGAAAGCCTACTTACAAAGTTTCAAGCACTGGCTTTAAATGACTCTAGGAATACAGTACAACCACTTACACATCAACCCTGCAGGGATCTTGACGAGATTAATTATAGCATGCTCAGAGCCATTTAAACAATGTTTCTTCTTGCACTCCAAATGTGTATGGAAACAGGAAAACCAGTAACTCTTACAATGTGATGTACCCTCTGCCATGCACTTCAGTGGTTTGCAGATTATAAATGCAGAATCAGACTGTCGACTGGCAATGCACTTGAAAAGATCAAAAGAAATAACCAATTCCCTAATGCCAGAATTCTGGAGGCCAACTTCACATCCCTAATATGGAAGTCGATGAGAGGCAGATGAGTTTTACACTTACAAATACCTATCCTGGTAACACGAAGCATCAGCAATACAGAAGAGATACACATGTTCGAAACAAATATCCATCATGCAAACTCACCTTGAGGAATGGAACAAGACTCAGACTTGTGCCACAGCTTTCAAACATTAGCAAGCTTCAAAGCAAATCATTTGGAACAAGGTCCAATCTAAACTTCAAATTGCAAGTGTGGTGTTACTTCTGTGATGATGTCACGTGTTACCCAATGTTTGCCGAACCGATGAATAATTGCAGTAGTTTAAACCTTTTATTAGTTTAAAGCTGTTCGGAAGTTGTTATTTTTGTGCATGCAAATTAACACATGTGTGTGCTGTGCATCTTCAAGGTGGGACGGCAACTGAAGTATTGCCCGAGTTAACACTGCTGGGAGTTGGGATTTTCTGTGTTTAGAATACTGGCTTGGAGAAGTGAGTCATGTTGCTCAGAAAAGAGTATTCTGTGACAGTGGCACTGATGTTACCGGAAAATGTAAGACAAGGATTTATCTGTCAAGTAGGTGAGATTCTGTTGTTTCTCAAGCTGTCAACTGAAAATTTAGAATGAGAGTGAACAATTACGTTATTTGTGATAAAAATGTTATTTTTTAAGGTTATTGAAACTGACTGCAAGAATAAATGTCACATTACCTGGAGAAGTACCACACTTATCTATAAAACTGGATACTGTGCTGGATCCGAGGCTTCCAGCTTTTATTGTTGAACCTTAATTGTAAGCCAGAGCTTCATACATGGTCAAGCACAAAGGTGAGCTTGGATCATAATATGAAAACCATTCAAGAGAAAAAGCCAAGCTTCTACAAAAACTATGTATTAACATGAGAAATATACAATGTGACGAACATATCCGTAGTAGAGAGGATTCCACCTTACTTCACTGCTGCAAAGAGTACATGTACTCAGTGACTATTGGGCTACAACGTATTTAGCATCACAGCAGTTCAATCTGAGTCAAGAATTTTCAGACACATACACTGAACCTTGAGAATAGTGCACTGTATCCTAGGCACCAGTCACTCTGAAGTATGTGCAATGGCAAATTTCCTAAGCAGTCCACTACAAGAAACCTAAAAATCACAAATCTATCACCACTGATGAGAAAGTACAGTAAAACAAATTTAATCCTATGCATAGTTGTGACAGAAGTCTACTCATTTTTTTGGTGTCATCAATGTAGAATAATTCCATTTAACAGCATAAGAAACTAACATTTAAATACTGACAAAAGTGGACATATTAAATCGATACAAATCTGAAGACTAAAGGTAAAATATCAATAATTGGGATCAGCCACATGTGTGACTGAGCTGTACGATGGAACAAAGCAAAGTTACGACATTTAGCTCTTCCTAAAGATGAATAAAGGGGGGCAAGCTAACTTTCATTAATGTACAAGACTTGCCTATTTGAAATAAAAACCAACTCAGTTGTGGATACACAAGCAAAGGGGTCAAAATTGTTAAGACAGAACAAGCCTCTCGAGATATTTTGCTAATGAACTGATTTATCACTGTTCAAATGGGTGATGAAATACCACATAACCAGGTCAAGTTGATGAGCTGTCTGCTACTGGAATTATTTTGCCTTAAAAATTGCAGATTTGAAGAGAATCCGAACAGCCTAATGCCTGAATGGGTAGACTGCAGGTATTGCCCATTAATTTATGCTTTTAACACAATATTTTCAAAATCAATCTTCATTTGCACACCAATTTTTACTCTGACATTAAGTTAAAACACGAATCATGTTTATCTTATTTATTGACATCACAATATGTACAAATAAAATATTTTTATTAATCAAATTCTGAACAGGGCAAACCATCCACCCACAGTGAACACAAAAAAAATACTGTGTAGGTATAATCATTTCTTTCATTGTACAATGTTCCCTTGTCTGTAGATTTTGGGCATATAAATACAATCACTCTAAAAAAACTCAGTATCTTTTACCATTTTTACAACATATAAATACTGATGTTTATTACATATTAACATTTATATACATTTGTTCAGTAAGCCACATGTAAATGCAATGGAATGCTTAACATGAAGATTTATGATGGAGATCAAACAAGGCAATGGAAACTCATCCATCAAACTATGATGGCAGGTACTAACATCCCAAGGATCTGAAGGAGTATAGTATTGTCAATTTTTCAGCACGAGTAATTAATAGCTATAAACAACAATGCAATAAAATATCACATTTTTCCAAATGCACACAACAATGCTGAGACTTACTACATTTTTAAGGAAAAATGTAACTGGCATTTCTATTCTTGACATCTCATTGTACAGAATGATCTTTACTCCTGGCCACTTACAAATGAAATTAGTGGACCAAAGTTCCGTCTTACAGCAAAGTTCAATGTTCCCTACTCCCTCTACACAACCACCCTAAGATATTTTAAAACAGTGATGACAAGATGAATTCCACACCTTATATCTATTTAGTTTGTGGGTGTCGTGAATCACGTGGATAGAATTCCGCAAGTATTGCTGCTGGGATCCTCTTCAACATCTCCTTCGGGAAAATTCGTAGCAGTTGCCAACCAATATCCAATGACTCAAATACAGTACGATTTTCATAGTTACCTGTAAATAAACAGTTGTTACTAATGCTGTTCAGGACTGTAACTAATAAAATGTTTCACATCATTTCAAATTCTTTGGGGGTAAATGATCACCATATGCCATAATTATGGTTCACAGGCCAGTTTGTGGTAAACATTGATTTATCTTCATTATAAATTGTAGACACTGAAACCAACTGTTTCCTATATCATGAGTTTCGGAAATGCAAATCAATCCGTATTTCATTTGGCTCTCAGACACAAACTGAACAGGCACTTTTAAGACATCTATTTACAAGCCAAAACTAATAACTTCCATCCTTGTTAAACTGGCACTTTGAGTCTTACCTTGAGATATGAAATTTTTCTCAAATTTTGTGAGGAATTCAAGGTACAGAAGGTCATCAGGGGTAAGAGCTTCCTCACCAACAACAGCCTTCATCGCTTGCACATCTTTCCCAATTGCATAACAGGCATACTGCAAAAGACAATTAATGTAAGTCTTTTCCCCCACACAGATTACAGCAACCAGATAATTAAGACATTTAGTTGCTAACTGACCAGTTGGTTCGATACATCAGCATGGTCCTTGCGAGTCATGTTTTCGCCAATAGCCGACTTCATGAGACGACTGAGTGATGGCAACACATTGACTGGAGGATATATTTGTCTGTTGTGCAACTGACGATCTACATATATTTGCCCTTCTGTGATGTATCCTGTCAGATCTGGGATAGGATGTGTAATATCTGTAACAAACGAAAGTTGCTTACCAGTTTTGCTAAAAGAAGTGTACAAAAATGTGCGATTTCTGAACTTTGTCAAAAAAATCTCTAAAATGACAGTCACTAATCAATATTACAATTCTGCTTTTATTTAAGTTTGTTACCGAAGCTAGTATCTTATCTAGTTTCTCTATGAATTCTAGTCATTTTTTAATAGTGATTTAAGACATGAACTTGTTTTAAGGAAAAGGGAGAGTCAGCTGTATCCACTAGGAGCACTGAAACAAATGCTCTTTGAAATATCCCCTGTAACCCAGCAGCAACCAACAAGACAATTTTGGTTAAATAGGATGAACTTAAAATTGTGTCAAATGTTATCTATATAAATTGGGAAGCAAATACAAAGCTCTCAGTGACAAATCTAAAATAAATTCAGTATATTCAGACACTAGAATCAACCATGTTCGCTTCTTCAGATTTAATATCTTTAAAAGTTCAAATCTAGCTCCGCAAATGTTTTTCTGTAGAAATTGTGTCCATACCATCATTAGGCATAGTTAGAATGGGTATCTGTGTAATGGAACCACTTCGACCTTCCACTCTCCCAGCTCTTTCGTATATGGTGGCAAGATCAGTGTACATGTAACCAGGGAAACCTCTTCGCCCCGGTACTTCCTCCCTAGCAGCTGAAACCTGCAGAAAGGAAAGAAATTTTGTTAAATAATTCTCATGAGACAATCAAGTAAATAAGTCATAAACAGAAAATTACATGTTTTGTTTAGTTCAATGTTTGTGAAAAATGTGTAAACTTTAAATATACAATGTCAAGTATTTATTATCAAACATTGTAAAATTGGCATCAACCATCTCACCTCTCGCAAAGCCTCAGCATATGAACTCATATCAGTGAGAATAACCAATACGTGTTTCTCACACTGATATGCTAGAAATTCAGCAGCTGTCAATGCAAGCCGGGGTGTGATGATACGTTCAATTGTTGGATCATTGGCCAAGTTCAAGAACAGACACACATTTTCCATAGAACCATTTTCCTGAAATATTTATTAATTTAGGGACCAGTAATAAAATTTGTTAAGTCAGAATATAAAGTAAAAATAATCACATGGAATGCTAGTCAATATACTACAGTTGCATAAAATTTACACATATACTGTACCTCGAAGTCTTGTTTGAAGAAACGAGCTGTCTCCATGTTAACACCCATAGCTGCAAATACAATAGCAAAGTTGTCCTCATGATCGTCCAGGACTGACTTCCCTGGGAGCTTAACAAGCCCAGCTTGACGACAGATCTGAGCAGCAATCTGCAGAGATGATAACAAGCATTATATATTAATCTGGTGCATTATATTAACATACACACAAACCCTACTTTGAACAAAAGAATAGTTTTAATCCCATGAAAAGTTGATAAGTGAACGTACCTGAATGCCACAATTTCAACTGCATTTGCCAGAGCAATGTTAGTTGTGTAATGTATTAGGAAGACTTAATTTTGTTTATGTCACTGCCTTACAAACTTTTCACTTCTGGTCTCTCTCACACACACACACACACACACACACCAAAATTAATAAATAAGCAGACAAGATTCCTACTCTTACTTACTTCATTGTGTGGCAAGCCAGCAGCAGAGAAGATTGGGATCTTTTGCCCACGGGCAATGGAATTCATCACATCAATGGCAGATATTCCTGTCTGGATCATTTCTTCAGGGTATATACGGGACCATGGATTAATAGGCTGACCTGAAATGTAGAGGAAAAAAAATTTAAAGCTCTGCAGTATGCTGAATATCTAAGCTATTAGATACAATCACCTCATCTCTGAAACAAGTCTACTGCCGCACCACCTCACAGATTCAGCTGACAGTACCAAATTCTATTTAAGCACTGTATCAACTGTGGCAGTCTGGGGGACAACAGAATCAGCCAAGACAGAACATACATAATCTTACCTATCACATTTCCTAAACTTAAATCTGGTTGCATAATAAACTGAAATATATATATATATATATATATATATATATATATATAGTGTGTGTGTGTGGGGGGGGATGATGAGCGTGGTGCTCAAAGTCTCAGTTGCTAAGCTATTCATCACGTGAAGTAAAGTAAAAAGAATGACATGGATCTCACAATGCAAGACTATCCAACATGTGTTTAAGGAGCTCAAATATTAATTAAGCCTCAAACTAAAATAACCAATAACATCTTATCAACCCATTTAATTTGGAAAATAATAAAAAGTATCAATGAGAAGGTGTGGGTTTCAGCCTGCAGGTTTGATGCAGCTCTTCAAAGTGTTTTTGCATATATCTACAAAACTACTGCCCCAGCTAAGGAGAAATACTCAATATTAGTCACCAGTTTTGTCCAGTGATGGAGAAAACATGCAACATTGTTAACATGGCAACTTTAAGGTGATAAGAGTAGCAATTTTCTTCAAAGACACTAAGCTTCAGTTCAGCATGTCACCACAATCAGGTCTTTTGCTTCCACATTCATTGGCTTTGCCAACTAACCAAAGTAAGAAAATTTGTACCAGGAGGTGACACCAAACATCCATTTACTTGTCAGTGGTCAAAGTCAACAATCAATATCTAATATTCTTCCACTACATACATAAGAACATGCTTAATGTACAAGCCTGATCACCCCTTACATTTTCCTCCATTGCCAATGTGAATTCCTCCATGCCACAATGCATCTTATCAACTGACTGTTTTACCGAAGTGCCGCATATCCCTGTTTCCCAAGAGTCAATGCTGTACCTTTATGTTGGTTAATCAAGACACCCATGAAATCTTCAGCATTTGTCTGTAACAACCTACTTCAAGATCATGTTACTTTCAACTTGCCAGTGCTGTTCATTATTCATGTTTCTTCTGCTACATGCTACACTCCAAATAAATATTTACAGAAAATATTTGCTAGTGTTTGTATTCATGATTTATGTTAAAAAATACTATATAGAAATTATTTGGAGTACTTTAGTGAATGCAGTTAACATGTTCCTAAGTATATACAATCACTTCATCTCTCAAAGAAGTCTACTGCTGCACCATCCCACAGACTACTAATGGTTAGAATTCAGTGCGCTAAGTTACTACAGGTGGAGCACAACTTTAGAAGTATGACTAAGGAAATCAAACAGAACACCAAGAAAGCGCATATATCACATGAAATTAAGAAATCACGGAAACTCTATACTTAACAGGCCAACACAGACTACAGCTGTATTTCTTTCAATTAAAATTACAGTGTGTTATATAGGGAGCTGAAGTTTTAACTGATCTACGTATATTTGTGTAATATGTACCTGTACAAGTGAAAACCCACATCACTTAATGTTAACCTACACTAGACACAAAAGTTGGTTTCAACATCACGTTCTCAGTATAGTGTGAATATAAACATTAGGCTTCGCTACTGGTCGATTCGTTACCACAGTCAGATTTGCTGCTGTCACATTTGTTGACTTTGCCACCTCACAGCAAAACTGTCAGCTTCAACCTAACCTAGACCTCAGGCTGCGCAACAGATCAGTCACGCACATTTGCTGAACATCACAGTAATTTACCATGCTTGGGCCTATTACAGGTGGCATTCCACTGTCTTCCTCTGACCCACTGACTTGTTAAACTAGTTTTACACAAATTGTAAACCATGGCTCCCATTGTTATTTCTTAGAGTTCCATGCCTTATCTGATAGCTTTGTTGCTGTCTGTCCTACTTAAGAACCCTTTCTATCAGCAATAGGTAGACATATCACATTCAAATTTATGTTGTGTAAGGTCTACGGTCCCTTGTCAAAGTTTTTAAGTCAATACTATTAAAAGATACAGCCATTTATGCATAAAAGATGTGGCCCTTTATGCCACACATTCTGACACTAAAACCCACTCATAGAAACCTATAACGTACCTCCCATTGACCTAGAATAATGAAGTTTTGAGAAGCAAAGTTTCACAGTAAAAAAACCATAAACTTGTTAAATTGTAATTATATCACACTGCATTCGTCATCCGTCAAAAGCATAACAGATGAACATTACTGCATACTAACATACAATGCAGTAAGTGAGAAAGTTTTAATAAGCAATCTCTTTTTACATATATAAACTGAAATCTTCTGCTCATTTCTTATGTGTTCGCATAGTCTGATAAACTACTGAAGAGATTTTAATACAGTCTTTCAATTCCCATGACCAGTAACACTATTACTACTACTTCTTGTGCCTTTGCCCAATATTTATGCAGGTTGGCATGGTTAATTTAAGGGATGGCCGGGTGCCCTTCCTGTAGCCACCCAGCTATGCAAATGATGCCCGACTGGGAACTGAACCCAGGCCCCCCGTGATCCAAAGACAGCAACGCTAACCACTAGACCACGAGCTGCAGATAACTTGCCCGTATCAATATCAAAACAGGTAAAAATCATTAAGATTCTATTGCAAGGATGGGTGAACTACATATATCCATAATTAAGTCTGTACCGAGCCCTCAGTCTGCGAGTCTTACCTGCACTTGACCATTTTTTTTTTTCCAGATTCAAGCTGTTGGCAGAGAAAACATATGATCAACTAGCCCTGAACTCCAAGTCTGACATTTATAATTATACTTACCCACTTGACCTCACACTATTATTGTACACAAAGCTAAAATAATTCACAAAATTCAGGCAAGATTATACCGTCACACATCATCCATCCCATCTTTTTTTTAAAAATGCAAATCGCCTATCAAGTATTCAGATAATGAGTACCATTACACAAAATATTAAACAAGTGTTACCCTGAATATCAAGGTAATCCTCAGCCAGAATAGGTGGTCCTTTATCAATGGGTTTCCCACTCCCATTGAATACTCTTCCCAACATATCTTCCGATACTGGTGTGCGCAGAATATCTCCTGTGAATTCACATAGTGTATTTTTGGCATCTATACCCGATGTGCCTTCAAAGACCTATAAAAGAAGAACAATGTTTAAAGAAATACACAAAAATTTCAGTAACATTCAGTGCACCATATACTTACACTTCGTCTATTGCAAGATTGCCCTATGTCGTTTCAACTGCCGCCCCCCCCCCCCCCCCTCCCTCACTAAACGACACTTTTTTTTTTTCCCTTTTTAAAATAAATTTTGCTGTTAACATTATATTTACGGAATTCTACCGAATAAGGCAGAACATTTGAAAAGTCTTGTAAAAGTTCATGAAAAACTTTACTTATCTAACGTACCTGCACAACAGCTTTGGATCCACTGACTTCCAAAACCTGCCCTGACCTGATGGTCCCATCTGCTAGTTTCAACTGCACTATTTCAGCAAACTTCGGAAACTTCACTTCGTCAAGTATAACCAGTGGTCCATTGACACCAGATACAGTTTTATAAGCTGGAAAGATTTACAGAGCACTTGAAACACGAGAACGTGTAAAATACATAAATTGATGCAAGTAATCCTAATAACAGAATAAAATCTTAAACACGAAATAGTGAGCGGAACATCAGTCACCTGACCTCTTTCGGAGCTGCACATCGACCCGCCCACAAACTACGATCCTCCAAAACTTCCAATAAAGCATGATATTTAACGAAATTAACGTTACGAACATTTTCGATACTTACTGAGGCGAGGCTGGGATATAAAATCTCTTGAAACTGCCAAAACATGTTCTTTATTCGCCTGATTAGGACTTATAACTTTGTTGTACGACATGATTCCCGTCTGCTTTCCCTGACCCTTCACGTGCCGTCACGTGATGAGTGTTGTATATATAATCTCTGGGTTGATGTAACCAGCGAGTATTATATTATGTAAAGTAATTGGAACTGCGAGCAGACTTCTCAGAAGCAGCTGGAGATACTCGTTGCGACTACTTACATGAAGACTGAACAAAGCAGCCATCTGTCTGCTCAGATAAAATCTGTGTAGACTAATCGTAGCGTGTGGACTAGAAATCGCCGCAGTCTGGCGCGTGAATCGTGTTTGAGTCAGCTGTTTGGTTCTTCGCCGACCTAGTGTTTCTCCGTTGTGTGTTCACATTGAATTCTAAAAATAGCTCTGTGCTCTAAGATTAGGCTTAGTTGATTAATTTATTTAAATATATAGGAGTCACATATGTTCGTAGAAATTTAAGAACAAGAAATACGAGTGATATGACAGCTGCTTATAAATTAAAAAGCTGTAAAAGATTGCTAGTATACTCAGACAGGAAACAGAAAAATCCCCCTGGACTCAGAAGCAAAGTAAACAATGTTTCATGTCGTCTCCTATAATTTATTAATATACACGGAGTTCCAAACACGTCCCAAAACGAAAAAAAAGGTTATCGGTCACCTTAAATTAACTAAACGGAACACTTTTTAAGTAGAATTGAAATCCTCTTTCTCGGAGTGTAACCGTTCGCCACTGAAATTACCATCTTAGGTCGGTAGATCGCGGGCCAGAAGCAGATTCCAGTCAGTTGTGTACTTGAAACTGGGTCAACAATCCCAAACAAATGTGATACAAAATAATGAAATTTTGTGGAACCAGGCAGAACAGTGTTTGAATTGGTCATTACAATATACAATGTTTCACCAGGAACACACAGTTCAGTTAATTAAAGTTAATGGTAACCTATCACAACTGAATTATTAAACAGCTGAAATAAATGTGGGAAGCATCGACTTGTGACAAAGATTTTTAGAGTATATTTTGTTCTTTGGTTTAGTGACCTAAATTTGCTGATGCCCATGTTTTATTTTAGTTTTTTGGCAGTCCCTTGCTTACTTACCATTGACGAATACTGAATATAAAATCAGTTTTTTCGATTATGAGAGTATTAGTGCAATGTTACTGTGGGTATTATGGAAGATTCATATAAAAGCTCGCCGAAACCAACGTAGTATCCACTCTAGGAATGAAAGTACAAATCCTGGAATTCACACCAGAGAAACTAGAACTGCGGTTTGCGGTGTTAGACTTGGTGTTCACACAAAATGATGTTAACTAATGAGTCACAAAGATTGCCATGGTAGTTAACAAATTAGGTGCCTGAGCAACTGCAGTTGCTTTGGACATAATATTAAAGCAACTCCCGCTACAGCAATATTCCTACTTGAGGAACATGTTAGCCAAATCTGTAAATCAGTGGGCCAATGCAGGCAACAAATATTGCAATCCGAACGTATCAGAGGTAGAACAACGTCGGAATTCTGGTGCCACTTGAAAAACATCGTCAAGGAAGAAGCATCTTCGGATACAATATTACATCACGTTCAACTAACAAGTCTATCATTACTAGTAAAACAGCTGTGGTCAAGTGTGAGAAAAGTGATATTCGTTCTTTCCTGTCCGCAACAGACAAAGGTCATGGAATGTTGGAACAGGCAAATACTTTCGTGATGATTCAAGAAAGTAGCGATGTCAGCTCACATGAGACTGCTGGTATGTGGCATGAGCAGCCACAAAACATTGACAAACAGCTCCAAAGTCTAAAATGTCAGATGAACACACTTTAGAAGCAGTTACTGGTACTGACAGTAAACAAGTGGACTCACACCAGACAAATAAAGAAAACAGTCGCTCATTCTGTCAGCGGAACGAAATTGCCCAAGGGATGCAGCCTCACGCGATGAGCTGGTACTGCAGGCGTTTTGGCGTTTTCTGTTGTATCAGGATCCAGGCAGGAAGTATATATCTATTACGTAAACTACAGCATATCACAGTATACCATATTAAGGCAACACTCACCCAGCCAGTCTCTCAGTGACTAAAGAGATTGGCACCCAGTTTCTTAGCGCATGTTCCAAACGGCCTGCAGTATGTGTAACAGGCCGCACTGATCCACAAAAGTTCCAAATCATAAACAAAGGAGCCATGATTAGTACAGGAAGCACTGATTATCACATAACCAAAATTAACCTAAACAGCAGACTCAGTATTGGCCCAGTTATCAGCAACAAATCGACCACGACCACACACACACTGCAAATCATGCATATCTGTTTACAACTTTATGCCATTTGTATTTTATGGACTGACAAATAAACTGTTACAACTTTATCAACTCAGATTTAGATGTAAATACACTACCATACAAACAGAACGAAATTGCACCAGTGGGCACACTTCTCCTCCTTATGGGGAATGTGAATTAAAAGTTGTCCTGGACTTCAGACTAAAGTTCAAATGGAGACTCATGCTAGGAAATATTATTGATCCTATATTGGGAGTAGATTTCATTCACCACCAAGAAATGGAAATAGAGCTCCATATGGCACAGATCAAGATGGCCACTGAGGTGGTCACAGGTGAAATAGGCAAATGTACTATCAATACTGTTGTCACACCCAATAATTATGTAGTACCAGATGCCAGACAGAATGTAAAGTACAGCTTATGATGGTGCTCTGTATTAGGGCAAAAATCACCCATCCGGTCTGTCAATGGTTACGGAGATTGGCACCCATTTGCTTTCCTATCTCAAAAGCAGAATTTGACAAAATGTTACAAAAGAGTACCATACATTTATCCGACAGCCAATAGGCATGACCAATACATCCGGTGAAGAAAAGAGACGACATCTGGAGTTCCTGTGGAGATTACCATGATTTGAATGCACATACAATTACCAACTGCTAACCATTCCTCAATAAAAGAAGTTTCAACATTGTATTAGCCAAAGCTACAATTCTTAGCGTGGTTGATTGTAACAATCCTTATAAATTGATTCCAGTGTCAGAAGTAGACACCCATAAGTCTTTAATGATAACACCTTTAGTCTTTCTCAGTATGTATACGAGTTACTCAGACTAAACATGCAGTGTGGTCATAGCAGCCTTTTGTAGAAGAAGTGCTATGGGGGTTGAACTTCTCTTTTGTCTAACTGGACGTCATTTTAGTGTTTATCTAGGCAGCAACATCACTCGAAAAACAACTCAGTGCAGCGTTTGACAGGATACAAAAAGACTGTTTGATAGTGAATGAAACATAACGTATTCTGCACAAAAACAAGTAACAGTCTTCAGCCATGTCATTTCTGCAGCCAATATTTCTCACTCAAAGAGAAGACAGTGGTCCTTACAAACAACCCACACCCAAATGATTTTCAGCAGTCATGAAGATTCCTAGGAATTGTTAACCTCTACTGCGAACACCTGCGTGGAACTGCAGGGATACAGACGCCACTGACAGCAATAGTGACATGTAACGACACCAGAAACCGACGCCCTTGCCACAGATGTCAGTGATGCAACACATCTTTGAAAAGATAAAAGCCAGATTATAAAAAGTAGTTCACTTGTATGGCAATAGTGATAGATGCTAGCCAACATGCTATTGGTACAGCTGTCAATCAGTATGCTAAGAAATGTTGGAAACCTTTTGATTTTTATCCTGGAAACTGGCGGTGGCACATGACTGAGAGATGCATATGACTGAGAGATGCTGGCTATGAACGAAGGTTAGCGTGAGCTCCACCCTTATCTGAAAACCAGACAATTTGTAGTCTGAACAGATCATAAACCTATTACGTTTGCTTTTAAGAAATCCAACGAGGGTTGTTCTCCATAATAATTGTGTGAACCAGAGTTCATTAGTCAATTTATGATGGACATAAGACACATAAATGGGCAGAAAACGATGTTACTGATTTTTTTCTAGGGGATTGGTGCTGCCTCTTGTACAATATATTGTAATTGGCCATAGACAAACAGTTGCAGGAGCTACAATTAATCTCAGAGCTCAAACAAATGCAGTTAACTGGTACCAAAGACTTCATTTGGTGTGATGTGCCTCGACCCTCTTCCAGACCATTTGCACCTGAAATTCTATGGAAAGCAGTATTCTGACAGAGCTCATAACCTCGCTCATCTCAACGTAAAAGCCAACAGGCTGTTTCTTCCATGTATGCATAGGTCTTGTGAGCCCACTTCCTGCATTAGATGGGTATCATGGCTATTGATAGATACATTTGTTGAGCTCATGCAATGCTAGCCACTGACTTCTTAGTGGAAACAACAGCAAGAACTTCATTAACAATGTAGATTTTCTAGTTAGGCTGTCCAGTTCATGTCACTATGAATCAAGTGCTTCAATCTGAGTCGATATTGTTCCTCAAACTGCACAAGTTGTGTTGGTTCCAACACTACTATACGACTAGCCACGTTCCTGCAGACAACAAGATGGTCAAGGTCTGACATAAGACGTTAGAAGCAGCATTTGCATGCCAAGAAAACAGATAGACCTCCACCTTACCATTGGTCCTACTGTGTCTTCAAACAAAAATCAGACCAGTCGTTAGAGCATTGGTTTATGGGACCCATTACTGCTGACATCGGAAATTTTTCAGCATAACAGCTATCAGTTGAACCAGAACTGCCATTTTTACTGCAACAGATCAAGATCAAAATCTCTAAGCCATTTTTACCAGCATCCCGCCATGAAGGACAGAAAGTTTATACCCGCAGTGATCTTAAAACGTGCTTGCATGTGATGCTAAGGACAGATGCAGTGCACTCACCATTACAACCACCATGATTTGGACCTTTGCAACAACTCAAATGCGATTAACATACAATGCAAATTATGTTCAATGCAGACCACTTACGGCTTCCCTGGAACAAGTCTAACTGGCATACTTGCTGACACCATATGCCCCTACACAACAACCAGAAACCTGGGACTCCACGAACCAACCCATTAGTTGGCATAATCACTCACCCATAGTGTCACGTTTGCCTCAGCAGAGAGATATCAGTCGAAAATTCTCAACTCATGTATACAGACAGTGAGTCAATTGGTTGGGATCAGCTGGCCTCTTGTCTGCAGCTCATAGCATTTTCTGGTGGCAAGAATGACAGCTTACATTCGCCTTTAGAGCAGGAGCTGTTTGAATCATTCTGCATGAAATTCAAAACGTTAATTGCTGGAGATTTTAATCTCATATACGTTGCCTAAGCTGCTTATGCAGTTTTTAGGACCTGCAGTTTACGGTACTGAAGGACTTCACAAAAAATTACTCGAAAATATATCCCCCATATTATAACTATGAGTAATTTTTCATGAGAAACATGTTCCAGTACTTATGATCAGTACTATACGTTTTTGACTGCAGAGGACTACACAGACATAGTATTCTGAATACCTTTTTTATCGCTGATGGCTGCACAAACGGCAAGGACAACGGTTTCCTTCAGTAATCTGGAGCTTAATTTTATCTTTAAGTAGCGCAACTTTATGTAATTTCCTCGACAAGTTCGTATATAGCTACAGCAGTTTACGAGTTTATAGTACTTACAGGAACCTGCCAAACCTTGGGACTTCGAAATAAAATACAGGGAAACTTCTGGTCCGCCTAACCGCAACAACAGCCAGACCTTAGTGGACCATTACATAAAATGTCAGAGGCTCCTAAATGCATCGGGGAATATGTTAACCAGAGTCTTTAGGGTGCTGACGGCATGTTAACACCACAAGTTGTAAAAACAACACTGATATAAATGCAGACAAGGAGCAAGGGTAAGAGAGGGAGCAAGGAAGAGAGTCTTTGGAAAGGGAACCTCTACACCATGAACAGCCCATAGCAGACCTCCCTCCCTTCCTTCAGGCCCGCAGATTAGTGCACAGTTACAGACAATGAGAAGGTGTCATGACAGAGACTAATGGAAGAGTGAGGGAGGGGGGAAGACAGCTGATGGAATCTTAGTCATTTAGATAGGGAATTCTGTATGTCGTGTTGTGGGTATGTGTTTAGTTAGTACTGACAGTTTCATTTTAAGTAGACATAACAGTGGTAGTAGATGTAATAAAGATGTAATCGTTTTCATGAATACAGTTCCTGTAGAGTAAGTATATTAGGAGTTGATGCTGTTTTCGGAATAAAGTCAGAAACTGTAAACACTTATAGCGTTTGTCATTTCAGTACTTATTCGAAGCCTCGCCTTTCATAATAAGAGAATTTTAAGAGCGTAATCAGGACAAGACTCCCTCTCACTTAGGCCAGCTGATTACTTCCCTTCTTCCTGAACGCTGTCGCCCAGTCCCAAGCATCATTCAAGCTTGGGACGCGACAGAAAAAGCTTAACTGGTGTCTGATGTATGGCTAAACAAAATGTTACACAGAAGGTTTACTGTTAGACTGATACACCTATTGTGGCAGATAGCAGGAAATTGTGGCGACTCGTAACTTTCAGCCAAATAGAAAATTGCTCCACGAATGTAGAGTCTGCAACAGAGCTCAAAGAGAGTGCAGATCAACATAGGGCAACGGCAACATGACGCAGAACCACGAGATACAAGGTGCCTGAACGGATGCTCTTCGAACCTGCGACCATAGCGGTCGCTCGGCTCCACACTGTAGCGCCTAGAACCGCACGGCCACCCCAGCCTGCCTAAATGTGCATCTACGTATTCATGTGAACGAAAATAACACAGGCAACGTTCATATAATACAATGGACTTAGTTCGAGCAGCCATACTACCCCATGGGATCCTCGACAAGTCTTTTATGTTATAGAAATGACATAGCTGAGTAGCAACCTGCAACATTAATACAAGCACATGACCTCCCACGATGGTGTTTTGCAATAGACAGCTGTACAGCACGAAATTCCTTGTCTTTCCTCTGATGTTCCACAATTATCGATTCATAAATCTGAATACTGATTCTTCGTTCTGTTTCTCGAAAATATAAACATGATTGGGCTCTGCAGGTAACGGTATATTGGCAAAGTTTAATTTATCTTCATAATAAAATACACTGAAGTGCCAAAGAAACTGGTATGGGTATGCGTATTCAAATACAGAGATATGTAAACGGGCAGAATACGGCGCTGCGCTCGCCAGTGCCTATATAAGACAATAAGTATCTGGTGCAGTTGTTAGATCGGTTACTGCTGCTACAATGGCAAGTTATCAAGATTTCAGTGAGATTGAACGTGGTGTTATAATCGGCGCACGAGCGATGAGACTCAGCATCTCCGAGGTAGCGATAAAGTAGGGATTTTCCCGTACGACTATTTCGAGAGTCTACTGTGAATATCAGGAATCTGGTAAAACATAAGATCTCCGACAACGCTGCCGCCGGAAAAAGAGCCTGTAAGAACGGGAGCAACGAACTGAAGAGAATGGATCAGCGTGACAGAAGTGCAACCCTTCCACAAGCTGCTGCAGATTTCAGTGGTGGGCCATCAACAAATGTCAGTGTGCGAACCATTCAATGAAACATCATCGATATGGGCTTTCGGAGCCGCAGGCCCACTCAAGTACCCTTGATGACTGCATGACACAAAGCTTTACACCTCGCCTGGGCCCATCAGCACCGACATTGGACTGATGATAACTAGAAAAATTTTCCCTGATCGGACGAGTCTCGTTTCAACTTGTATATAGCAGATGGACATGTATGGGTATGGACACAGCCTCATGATTCCATGACCCCTGAACATCTGCAGGGGTTTGTTCAAGTAGGTGGAGACCGTGTAATGGTGTGGTGTGTGTGCAGTCGTAGTGATTTGGAACCCCTGATACGTCTAGATACGATTCTGACAGGTGACACGTGCGTAAGCATCCTGTCTTATCACCTGCGTCCATTCAAGTTCATTAAGCATTTCGATGAACTCAGGTAGTTCCAGCAGGACCATGCGACACCCAAAACGTCCAGAACTGCTACAGAGTGACCCCAGGAACACTCTTCTGAGTTTAAACACTTCGCTGGCCACCAAACTCCACAGACATGAGCATTATTGAGCATATCTGCAATGCCTTGCAACGTGCTACTCAAAAGAGATCTCCATCTCCTTGTGCTCTTATGGATTTATGGACAGCCCTGCAGGATTCAAACTGTCAGTTCCCTCCAGCACTACTTCAGACAATAGTCGAGTCCATACCACGTCGTTCGGTGGCACTTCTGTGTGCTAGCGAGGGCCCTACATGATATTAGGCAGAAGTACTAGTTGGTTTGGCTCTTCAGGGTATTTAAATGCACATTGTGCATTCTTTTTTTACAGAACAGAATGGTGCAAAAATTGACCACTTAAGATAGGCATTGTCATATGACACAACGCTTATTACCATGATTTTATTTCCTGTTACCTTAGGCAGTTTCATGTGTGCTCCGGCATAAAATTCCTTTTTTTCATTAAAATTAACTTGCAATTGAATTATTTCCTTTATTGCCCAATCGGAATAGTGAACGTGGAAAGTTAGCAGATTTTTTAAAAATCTCTCTGTGTCACTGTTTGAGTAGTATTCACTCACATTAGCAGATAGTGCTTGATGTGTGTCCTTTGTATTGAGGTACGTCTGTTTTTCCTCGCCTGTGTTTGGCAAGATATAGTTGGAGATTAACAACTAAATTGTATTGACAAGTTGGTTAATTTGATGAACTTTTGTTCCAAAAATGTGAAAACAGGCGTCCAAGAAATGTTTAGACTCCTTCAATCCAATCCTATTTCTACTGCAACAATACGTATTCGTTTTATAAATGTATACTCTGCATCAATCAATTCTATATCATCTGATTTAATGTACTTTGTGCCAATCCACCCATAATAATAATAGTAATAAAAATAATAATGATAACAACAATAGTATGAATAATAGGTTAATTGATGAAAGTTCAGCCTACCAAGGGCGTCTTCTGTAGATTTCGTGCTGCTGTGGCTGCTGCTTTGTCTCTTTGCAGTTTTTTTCAGATTTTTTAAGAGCTGCTCGACCATATCACAGAGTCTCTGTTGTACAGTCAGGAGGACCATGGATTCTGTTATCTTAAACAAGGAAAAAACCATTATTCGTAGATTTGACAAAAAGTTCTTGAGTGATAGACTACATATGAAGGCATACAGTTTTGGTGTATTTTCGACTCCCAGCTCCTTTTTATGTGGGAACTCTATTCCTCCTTGCAGATTATTTTATGTTCAAGCTGATGATCAGATTAACAGGAGTTCAAAAATGTTTTACAGGTCTGAAGATGAAAGAGAGATTACTTCAGCAAGTTTAAAGGTCTTTTTTATACCCTTCAAAAAAGTTCCAGATAGTTCTGAGAGAGCCTTCCTGCTGCTGCCAAGTCAGCATTCTTATCTCATGAACTCGATCAGGAAGAATGCAAGGTCTGTAAGATTAAATGAGAAAAATCATGTATTCATAGGTTTTACAAAAATGCTTGAATGACAGACTACAGTAGAAGAAGAAGAAGAAGAATTATATGTAGACTTTTTGTCGAGTTTTGAACTATGTTCTCTCTCTTCCCCCCCCCCCCCCCATCTCCTCCCCCCTCTCTCTCTTTCTCTCTTTCCCCTTTCTTTGTCAGCTCCTAACTGATAATGATGTTGACAGTTGGGTTGAGAAAATAGAAATTGTTTCAGCATTTTGGAAACTCTGGTTTTTCACCTTTTGAAAAGTTCCAATTACTTCTGAATATTTCCAAATGCTTCTGAGAGAATTTTTCTGCTACTGCTGAGTCAGAGTTCTTGTTTTGTGTACTAAATCAGAACATGTGCACCACAGATTCTCCATAGACTCTATGACATAAACCCTTGAGCTGTCACTCCTGAGTATAAAGTGCGCCAATTACAAATCATGTTGTCTTGTACCACAGCATTGTTATTTCATAGTTATAAACTCATACCAATTTCCTTCATTATTGCTTCAGCTCGCACAGTGATAAGTAACGTTTTCGTACTTACAAATGAAATAAACAGTGAGTTAGGTGAAGAACAATTTACGATTCATGCAAGAAAATGACTCAGATTCCGAGCTAACAGCATAGTCCTACAATGTCGCAGTTGTCCACGAGATAAATAAAAATCAAATCAGCAGTTTTCAGGGCTCTGATCCAGCTGTGCTGTTTAATGCTCTGAGTGGGTCATTACTGTGGGATAACACTTGCACATGATAACAGGGTGATGTAATGAAAGTTTATTTTATTATTGTTAAACAAAACAGTGATTTGGCTTGTATAATGTAAGTTTATTTTATCGTTTTTTAATTAAATTAAGATTAAAGTGTGAATCTGCTTTGCTAACAGAAAGATATCCTTTGCATGTGTACAATGTTCGTCACACACCCACTAATGTTATTAATAACGGGGCGCCCACTTGAGGGTTAAATTAGGAAATACATGTATTCATAGATATTACAAATCGTTGAATAACAGACTAGATAAGCATAAGAATACTTACATTTTTGCAAAGATGGCAAATGGAATGATGCGAGCTTCTTAGTGAGTCTTCCTGCTTTCATATCCTTGCCTCAGTGATGTGGTAGCATGAAAAACGTGATTAGCAAGCAGCAACCTGCTAGTTTTTTTAAATATCTTGTTGTATACAATACACATTTCCTAAGGCAGAGCGTTTCACCCTCCTCAATATATTCCCAAAAATACAATCTCTTTGTGGATGTGTGTGAGGTTAGTCTCTTGAGGAAAAAACTGATAATCAGAACCCACATCTCCATTCCACAGCTTTGCAATAAAAACTGTATTAAAAATATTCCTTAATGTGCTTTATAATAATCCCAAGGCAGCAGCGCTTCCTACAGCGCGGTAATACAACAAAAGTAGTCCCCAGACCTTGTGAACCATAAGATAATGAGTGTCCACCTTGAAGTTATCTCAAGACATTGCTCTCCATTGTATGCACCTCAGACGAAGCAACATTTTGTGAGATATCTGGTACGTTTTGCAATTGAGCCACCATAACCATTAGCCAATAATCGAAGCTCCTATTCAATATATATTATTGTCTATCGCTTTCATTGGTTCTTAGTATAGCAATAATGTAAAATTAGATTGTACATGCTTAGGCTCTGATTCTGCAAGAGGAAACCCTCTTCACAATTTTGCAGGGCATAAAAAGCAGCTGTGTCCCAGAAAAGTAATTTCGCTTTCAGCCTCAGGGCTGTAAACATTCTAGAAAGTATGGTATGACACAGTTGCATTAATTATCAAATGGAATTTTCAATGAAGGGTTCTTTTTTTTATAGGAAAGCTTAGTCGCTATTGAACTAAGCAGATCAGTGTAGTCTTTTACAAACCAATTACAGTGGGACTGACGATTCTAGATGTTTCCTATTCAACATCCACTCCTTCTATACATTCCAGCTCTCGCTATGTGAGGCAAATCTGAGGAGTTAACACGAATCGAACCCAAGGTCTTTCACACTAAAAATAGTGGTGCTACCTATTTGTCTGAGAATTTGGTTGACTTTACTGTGCACATGAAAATATGATAAGACTGAAAAAAAGCTCTCTTTTTGAATTTTTTATTTTAATGAGATACGAATTTGTGATTTAAATTAAACACTGTAATTTTTACTTTAATGTGTAAACAAAGTTATAGTATATTATACTTTTCCACTATGTAACAGCAAGAGATGACATTATAATTATCGATGCACTTTAGGTCAGATATTTCACAAAGCACAAAACACCAGACTTCATAGAGACAGTGTTTCATCTTAGTTCCTAGCTTGAGAATGTAACATTTAACGACTAATAATCCTTGAATATACTCATCTCTCTGTGCTGCCTCATGTTAGTAACATGCATATAGTATAAAATCCTACAACAAATATTAGTTCCAAAATATTACAATACAGTTATCATTTTTCATGTATTGTTTCTTGTAAAAATAGGTAACTTCTGTCTGAGATTTCTTTTTTTTTGGAACTCATACAAATTTCTTTAAACCATTGTGAATTCAGAGACATGAAAGTAGGATCCCCATGATAGCTGACATAAAACACAAACAAGAGTTTCAACTAAGAATTGGCATGTATTCACCCATATATTTGTAGGAAGACTGTACAATAATTCTCATATTACGACTATAGGCACTTGATCCATAGGATAGGACAACACTTCGCTAATATTGAATGGAGCACCTACCTATCCATTCACTGTATAGTGCAGACTGCCAAGAGCTGAAGCCCATTTATATCGTTAGCAGAGAGAAACATAGCAATTGGTGGTCTCTCTCGTAATAATTAGATGTATATACGACAATCATCACATACCATGGAGGGTGATGGGTTTTGTACCAAGAATGTTTACTGTAGATTGTGACTTGAGGTGAACAACATCTCTCTGATGTTACGCAATTGTATGTAACAAATGCCATTTTTAGCTTGGAGTTATTTTATCACATTTATTATTGTGCTCATACGCCAAATGGGAGTAGATGAATTGACCGTGTGAACAGTGTCATATCCTATACAGGCGCAGCTTTTCCATTCACCGAATCTGTCGTGTGAGATGTTACACGACTGCCGGCTGTGGAATAACAGTCATACTTCACATTTTTTCCACTAGATGCAGCAGCAGTACAAGTGTGAGTGGGATATCTGTGATGATAGCATTCAAATCTTTGGCAAAAATTTTATTTTGAGAGCATTGTAACTTCATAATTCTCTGAGGGCATGTTCAGTAAAAATCCTGACTAGAGGCATAGATACATTAATCCTCGTTCCATAGATCATGAATACAACTTTACGTAATGATGTGGAACGTTTCACTTTAACATAAGTTTTCTTTACAAAAATTATTTTTTTTCTTTTTTTGGAGTTACTTCTTCATATCTAAGAATTCATTAATTGAGTAGAAGGAGCTGTCATTCCGAAATTCTTTTAATTTGCTTTTAAATGTTGGTTGATAGTCTGTCAGACTTTTAATACTATTTGGCAAATGACCAAAGACTTTTGTGGCAGCATGATTCACCCCTTTCTGTGCCAAAGTGAGATTTAATCCAGAATAGTGAAAAACCATCCTTTCTTCCAGTGATGTAGCTATGCACTTCGCTGTTATGTTTGAATTGGGATGGCTTATTAATGACAAATTTCGTAAGTGAATATATGTATCTTGAAGGTACTGTGATATTCTGAGTTCATTAAATAAATGTCTACAAGGTGATCTTGGGTGGGCACCAGCTATTATTGTGATTACACACTTGTGTGCAATGAATTTTTTCTCTCTTAACGACGAATTGCCCCAAAATATGATGCCATATGATAGCAGTGAATGAAAATAGGCATGGTATGCTAATTTACTGATATGTTTATTACCAAAAATTGCAATAACCCTAATAGCATAAGTAGCTGATCCTAACTGTTTCAGCAGATCATCGATGTGTTTCTTCCAATTCAATTTCTCCTCAATGCACACACCCAGAAGTTTTGAGTATTCTGCCTTAGCAACAGACTTCTGTTCATGGTTTATATTTATCAATGGTGTTATGCCATTTACTGTACAGAATTGTATAAACTGTGTTTTCTCAAAATTTAGTGAGAGCCCATTTGCAGAGAACCATTCAATAATTTTCTGAAAGACGTTATTTGCAATTTACTCAGCTGATTCTTGCTTCTTGGGTGTGATTACTACACTTGTGTCATGAGCAAAAAGAGCTAGCTTTGCATCTGTATGAATACAGAGTGACAAGTCCTTAATATGTATTAAGAACAATAAGGGACCCAAGACTGAAGCCTGTGGGACACCATTCTTGATAAATTTTTTTTTTTTGCCCCCAGTTAGAGGACTTTGAAGGGTTTTGGGCCCTATCTGTACTGTTAATTTCAACCTTCTGCATTCTTCCAGTTATGTATGAATTAAACCATTTGTGCACTGTCCCACTCATACCACAATACTTAAGCTTATCTAGAAGAATTTCGTGATTTACATAATCAAAAGCCTTTGAAAGATCATAAAATATACCAATGGGTGAAGTTCGGTCTTTCAATGCATTTAAGATTTGATCAGTGAAAGCATATATAGCATTTTCTGTTGAAAAGACTTTTGGAAAACCAAACTGACATTTTGTTAGTACTTCATGTTTACAGATATGTGATGCTACTCTTGAATACATTAATTTTTCAAGAATTTTGGATAAAGCTGTCAGAAGTGGGATTGAGTGGTAGTTGATAGCATCAGATCTATCCTTTTTTATTCAATGGTTTAACAATAGCGTATTTCAGTCTGTCTTGAAAAATGCCCTGTGCTACTTTCGAAAGTAAAGTTCTATGTATCCTAAGCAATTTTGGTCCTATGTCAAAGCAGTAGATGGATCAAAACAAAATGTCCAGACACTCTGTGACCAAAATGGTACTGAAACAGAGGATGACAGACTAAAGGCCGAAATACTAAATGTCTTCTTCCAAAGCTGTTTCACAGAGGAAGACTGCACTGTAGTTCCTTCTCTAGAATGTTGCACAGATGACAAAATGGTAGATATCGAAATAGACGACAGAGGGATAGAGAAACAATTAAAATCGCTCAAAAGAGGAAAGGCCACTGGACCTGATGGGATACCAGTTCGATTTGACACAGAGTATGCGAAGGAACTTGCCCCCTTCTTGCAGCGGTGTACCCTAGGTCTCTAGAAGAGCGAAGCGTTCCAAAGGCTTGGAAAAGGGCACAGCTCATCCCCGTTTTCAACAAGGGACGTAGAACAGATGTGCAGAACTATAGACCTATATTTCTAACGTCGATCAGTTGTAGAATTTTGGAACACATATTATGTTCGAGTATAATGACTTTTCTGGAGCCTAGAAATCTACTCTGTAGGAATCAGCATGGGTTTCGAAAAAGACGGTTGTGTGGAACCCAGCTCGAGCTATTCACCCATGAGACTCAGAGGGTTCAAATGGCTCTGAGCACTATGGGACTCAACTGCTGTGGTCATCAGTCCCCAAGAACTTAGAACTACTTAAACCTAACTAACCTAAGGACATCACACACATCCATGCCCGAGGCAGGATTCGAACCTGCGACCATAGCAGTCTCACGGTTCCGGAATGCGCGCCTAGAACCGCGAGACCACCGCGGCCGGCTAGACTCAGAGGGCCTTAGACACAGGTTCACAGGTAGATGCCGTATTTCTTGACTTCCTCAAGGCGTTTGACACAGTTCCCCACAGTCGTTTAATGAACAAAGTAAGAGCATACAGACTATCAGACCAATTGTGTGATTGGTTTGAGGAGTTCCTAGATAACAGAACGCAGCACTTCATTCTCAATGGAGAGAAGTCTTCCGAAGTAAGAGTGATTTCAGGTGTGCCGCAGGGGAGTGTCATAGGACCGTTGCTATTCACAATATACATAATTGACCTGGTGGATGACATCGGAAGTTCACTGAGGCTTTTTGCAGATGAAGCTGTGGTCTATCGAGAGGTTGCAACAATGAAAAATTGTACTGAAATGCAGGAGGATCTGCAGCGAATTGACGCATGGTGCAGGGAATGGTAATTGAATCTCAATGTAGACAAGTGTAATGTGCTGCGAATACATAGAAAGATAGATCCCTCATCATTTAGCTACAAAACAGCAGGTCAGCAACTGGAAGCAGTTAACTCCATAAATTATTTGAGAGTACGCATTAGGAGTGATTTAAAATGGAATGATCATATAAAGTTGATTGTCGGTAAAGCAGATGCCAGACTGAGATTCATTGGAAGAATCCTAAGGAAATGCAATCCGAAAACAAAGGAAGTAGGTTACAGTACACTTGTTCGACCACTGCTTGAATACTGCTCAACAGTGTGGGATCCGTACCAGATGGGGTTGATAGAAGAGATAGAGAAGATCCAACGGAGAGCAGCGCGCTTCGTTACAGGATCGTTTAGTAATCGCGAAAGCGTTATGGAGATGATAGATAAACTCCAGTGGAAGACTCTGCAGGAGAGACCCTCAGTTGCTCGGTACGTGCTTTTGTTAAAGTTTCGAGAACATACCTTCACCTAAGAGTCAAGCAGTATATTGCTCTCTCCTACATATATCTCGCGAAGAGCCCTTGAGGATAAAATCAGAGAGATTAGAGCCCACACAGAAGCATACCAACAATCCTTCTTTCCACGAACAATACGAGACTGGAATAGAAGGGAGAACCGATAGAGGTACTCAGGGTACCATCCGCCACACACCGTCAGGTGGCTTGCGGAGTATGGATGTAGATGTAGATGTACATATGTGGCTGAGAGTCCTATTTATTTGTTGGGAACAAGCTTTTAGCACTCTGTTGGAAATGCCATCAGTTCCATGTGGGCTTACACTTTTGAGTGAATTTATTATTTTCCTAATTTCAGTAGGAAAGGTGGCTTGAAATTCAGTTTTATCAAATTGTATAGGTACTGCCTCTTTCA
This sequence comes from Schistocerca gregaria, assembly GCF_023897955.1. Classification (NCBI taxonomy): domain Eukaryota; kingdom Metazoa; phylum Arthropoda; class Insecta; order Orthoptera; family Acrididae; genus Schistocerca; species Schistocerca gregaria. The sequence continues at coordinate 520,065,775 of NC_064922.1, read as the reverse complement.
TACACTGCCTTGCATTTTCTTATGAATAGCTGAATCCTATTTTCTCTACAGCACTTAAAATGATTATTAAAAATGTTTTCTATTTCTGATTTCTTCTTAACAAACTTTTCATTATTTTTTCGTAGAAATACAGTCGTCCTGTTGTCTCTGTTGCCCTTTTTCGCTTTTCACAATATTCCAAATTGTTTTAATTTTATTATCAGATGTGCTAAAATCAGACATAATGCAAATAATTCTGGACTTTTTAATAACTTTTCTGTTTTGGGGTTATTACTCCTCCTAGCTATAACAGACATTTCCCTTTTCTGTTTACAAGGTATTTCTATCCTTTCAGTAAGCCATGGCTTGTTACATGGTTTCTTACAATCAGATTTCACAGTTTTCTTAGGAAACTATTTCCAAATATACTCACAAAGGTATCATGAAATAGGTTGAATTTTAATTTAGCATCATGTTCCCTGTACACCTCATTCCAGTCTGTTGCAAGCTTCCCTAAAATTTAGAATTATTAAATCGTTAATGGAACACACTATTTTGGAGGACTGTTTTGGATTACTGTACAGGGCTATACCATATGCTGTAACTAGCTGTGCACCATGATCAGACAGACCCTTTTTAACAGGCAAAGTCTTCATTTGATTAAATTTATCTCGGTCTATGAAAACATTATCTACCAGTGTGCTGCTTTCCTGTACCACCTGAGTAGGAAAATCAATAACTGATGTCAAATTGAAAGAACCAAGTAATACTTCAAGGTCAAGCTTTCTTTCAGACTCTTTCAGAAGATCTATATTGAAATCCCCACAAACAATAATTTACTTTCCTTTGTTGGACAGGTAGCACAACAAAGAATCTAAGTTGTTTGAAAATAGTTGAAAATTTTCCAATGGGGACCTATACACACATACAATTATAAAAGTGTCACTATTTAGTTTAAGCTCACATGCACGTGCTTCTATATGTTGCTCTATCCATGCAAAAATTTTCAGTTTTCAAATTTTTCGCACTGTGATTGATTTTAACATATATTGCAACTACTCCTCATTCCATAGTGTCTCTACTTACATGTGGTGAGAGCTTATATCCACCTACATTTACCATTCCCATAGCTGTGACTATATGATGTTCAGACAGGCATAGTACATCTGTTTCACCCTTAGTTTCTAAATCTTCTAAACAAAGAAGAAGCTCATCTACTTTGTTTTTTAATCCCCTTATATTCTGATACAATATATTAACATTATTTTTCTCTGTGCTTTTATCTGAATATTGTGAGACACTAACATTAGTTTTCGCTGTACTGATATGAGAATCTTGTGATATTTTTCACATCTCCAGGACTCCAAGAAAGTGAAGTTCTGGACATTTGATTTGGTGAAAATTATTCTGATACTGATGCCGATGACGATGATAACAATAAGAGCCAGAAAGTGTTTCCAATGTTGAATCGAAGAGCCAGAAAGTGTTTCCAATGTTGAATCTGGTAACAGTTTACACTTACAAATGTAGAGGTAACATATATGAAGTAAACATATTAGTTTGTTTAGTTTCATCTAATTTATGTTGCGTTTTTTCTTTAGATGAAGAGGTACAATGAGCAAAAACTATTGCAGCAAGTACCATACCACCACAGGTATTACATCATCTAATACTGGTGACTGGCAGAAACAATGTTCACAGTCTCAACATCCAATATTTCAACTGTCTCTGGAGCCACTTCTTTGGGAACAGGAAGCGACATGAAGGATTTCTTCTTGAACTTTTTTTAGCGAAAATGTTATTTGAAGCATAAAGAGTGAGACTAGCCGATATGCAGGTACAAAACTGCACCAATGAGACGGCAGACTCAACTAAAAAAGAACTCTGACTGGTACAAATCGTCTCCTGTAAAAATACGCGAAATGTATTGGTTTATTAAAACAGTTCTGCGTACATATTTCATGAAAATGCTGAAACTTTGTGACTGTTGGTCTGCTGACCCATTTTTAGGAACCAGATTTACACATCGATCATTGACTCATGATAGGTGTGCGATTATTCTGTATGTGTTGCACCTGATCATAAAAAAGAGAGGGTAACCACAATCCTTTTCATAAAATTAGACCTGTGTTCGACTTTTTATAGACAGTTGCAAAGCTAGTTTCATGCCTTATAAGAATCTTCCATTTTATTTTAGTTTATTTTATTTTATCTATTTATTCCTATTTTATCTATTTATTCCTTCGAAGATCATTTGGTACAAGAGTATCGCATGTCAGAAACAAACAAAAATAATAAATACATTTACAAAATAGGGTAGGATAAAGTGAGGATAGGACAGGAAATCCCAGCATACACCTTTGCGACAAAGGGCATGCAAAACCCAAGTCATTTAATCCAATGGATAGGGACTGTCATACCTGCATTTGGATGCATGCTGAGTTTATAACCCTTTGCTCACAGCTGCTGGCGGTGCTGGATTCAGTCATGCAGCTTGAGATTGTTGCCAGTGGACTTCCCTGAAGACAACAGGATGTGGGGTGCAATGTACGTTGAGCATTTCCCTCATGTCCCCCAATCCGTTCACTACTGTTACCACCCCAATTAATTGCTGCATTGAGAATGTCATCTCACTCGCGGTCGAGTGGGAACCAATACTGATACAGCAAGCAGCAGAAGACTTTCTGTGTGGCCAATCAAAGGGCTTCACCATTTCATCTGGTGAACATATTTCAGGCACTATCTGTGGCTGACAAAATTCTGGTCCAGGCATAGTCCCTCACCCTGTTGCATAGAAAGCCTCTAGGTCCACAAGATCTGGGCATTCACAAAGGGTGGGATTATTGATAGTGGCAGGCCACAATGTCAGGCAAATTTTGTGGCCCCTTAGAGATAGAACTGTCAAAGACGGGAATTAATTCAGTGTGCATTCTGCCTGCATACTGGAAGGAGTCATTCTGGATGCCATAAAGGGCACAGAGTGTAGTTAGCTGCAAGTGCTGGCTCATGCTGGTACTAAAGATGTGAGTAACTTTGGAGAAGAAGAGATTCTCTCTGGTTTCAGGTGGCTAGCTGAAGTGGTAGACTGCCAGTATTGCTTTCAAGATAAAGACAGAGCTTTCTACTCCTAGCATCAGCAACAGGATCAATTGCATACTTCTGATACAGAGCCGAATGGCGTTGCCAAATCAGAGGCTCAGATGGTCCTCTTAAGATGTAGGCTGTGGATTCCTCGACTTGCTTTATAGTGTGCTGCAATTTCTGGTTTTACTTAACAGATCAGTGGTCTGTTCTACGTAGGAGGTGGCTACATGCGTAGTGGGGGATATTTGGAATGAACTAGGACATTTTTTTTAGTTTGGAGTGTCTCAGGAAAGTACAGGAAGGGCTTCGCTCTCAAAGGCTGCAGGTGGAGCACAGGAAGTGGAGGGACATAGTAACAGTCAGTATTGTAGTTGTAAACTGTCTTCGCTGTGACAGGAATGAACCAGAGCTCCAATCGTTAATAAAGAGCAACGTGCCTGGGACTGGCGAAGGCCAGCATGAAGTCCAGGGAAAGTTTTTACAAAATTTTCCAGAAGGGTAAATTAAATGCACCTGGTGGCATTGTGTTTGTTGTTGTTAGTAGTCATTTATCTTTTAGTGAAACTAAAGTCGATAATTCCTGTGATGCAGTATGAGTAGAGGTTTTGCTTGACAACTGGAGTAAATTAACTATTGGTGCATTTCACTGACCCCCAGCTCGAATGATTCAGTTGTAAAACGGTTCAGAGAACACTAGGGCATCTTCTCAAATAGGTACACCGCTCATACAGTATTATTGCAGTTGTTGATGACTTCAATCTACCCTCGATATGTTTTCGGAAATACAATTTGAAAGCTGGTGGTAATTATAAAATATAGACAGAAATTGTACTGAATGGTTTCTCCGAAATGTATTTTCTGTAATTAGTTCAGGAGCTCACTCTAAGGGCAAGTAATTGTAAAAACATACTTGGCCCCTTAGCAACAAATAATCCTGGGCAAATAGGGAGCGTAAGGACAGATACAGGGGTTAGTGATTATGAGGTCATTGTAGCGAAACTGACCATCGCAACGTCCAAATCTACCAAAGGTAAACGTAAAATATATCTATTTAAAAAGTTAGACAAAAATTCACTTGATGTCTCGCTAAGTGTCAGTCTTCATTCCTTCCAAACTATGCAAGTGTAAACCAGATGTGGGTTAAATTCAAAGAAATAGTATCAGCATCTTTTGAGAAGTTTATACCAAATAAATTAAGAAAAGGTCATACTGATCTCCCACAGAACACAAAACTGGTCAGAACACTGTTGCACAAGCTATGAAGGAAGCACATAAATTTTAAAAGAACAAAAAATCTCAAAGATTGTGGATGTTTTACGGAAGCTCGAAATTTAGCATAGATTCAACGTCAAATGCTTTAAATAGAGTTCACAGCGAAACTTTGGGTCGAAATTTGACAGAAAATGCAAAGAGATTCTGATCATAAGTAAAGTTCACCAGCGCCAAGTTGCAATCAATACCTTCACTGTGTGATATCAACGCTAATATTACCGAAGATAGAGCCACTAAAGTAGAGTTATTAAACTCTTTATGAAAGAAGGTGAAGAAAATGTTACAAAGTTTCAATTATGAACAGTTACCAACATGAGTAACTCCAAAGTAAATATCCACGGTGTAGCAAAGCAACTTAAATCACCTAATAACGGCAAATTTTCTGGTCTATATAGTACACCAAATAGGTTCCTTTTGGAGTACGATGATACTATAACCTCATACTTAGCAATCATACACAGCCACTCGCTCCATACCAAAAGACTGGAAAGTTGCGCATTTCACACCAGTATGGAAGATGGGAGTAAAGCACTGAAGTATTTTGGAACATACACTTGTTCGCACATTACGAATTACCTCAAAGATAATGGTCTATTGACACATAGTCAGCAAAGATTAAAAAATATTGTTCTTGTGAAACACAACAACCTATCCATTCACACAAAGCAATGAGTGCTGTTGATAGGGAATCTAAAACTGATTCCATATTTCTGGATTTCCAGAAGGCTTTTGACACCGGTCCTCAGAAGAGACTTCTAATCAAATTGTATGCCTATGGAGTATCGCTTGAGTTGTGCTATTCTATTTATGATTCCCTATCAGAAAGGTCACAGTACGAAGTAAGTGACGGAACTTGTTATAGGATTGCTGCTGTTCATAATCCATATAAACGATTTAGGCGACTGTCTGAACATCCCTCTTAAGTTGTTTGCAGATGATGCTGTCATTTAGCATCTAGTAAAGTCATCAGAGAGGCAAGGTACAGATTGAATTTTATTGGCAGAACACTTAGGTCTGAGGGTTGGGTTGTTTGGGGGAGGAGACCAGATAGTGAGGTCATCAGTCTCATAAGATTAGGGAAGGAAGGGGAAGGAAGTCGGCCGTGCCCTTTCAAAGGAACCATCCTGGCATTTACCTATAGCGATTTAGGGAAATCATGGAAAACCTAAATCAGGATGGTCGGAAGCAGGATTGAACCATCGTCCTCCCGAATGCATCCTCTGCTAGAGTACTGTTGTGTGTTATGGGTTCCTTACCAGATAGGACTGATGGAGGACATCGAGAAAGTCCAAAAAAGAAGCAACTCCTTTTGTATTATCGCGAAATAGAAGGGAGAGAATCATGGATGTGATAAGCGAGTAGGAGTAATAATCGTTAAAACAAAGGCCTTTTTTGATTTGGTTATGTCTTTTTACGTAATTTCAATCACCAATTTTCTCCTCTGAATGTTGTAATGCCACTTCCTCGGACGAGAAATAAAAATCGAAAGTTATCTCCCAAGACCCCAAAGATTTCCCCCCAAGTCCCAAATTCCCAGAAAAGTGAATAAGCGAACGAAGTTCCATTTATCACTATTATTAGGACAATAACAAATAATTAAATCAGGAATCTAAGACTTGAGAATTTAGCAATCTACGAAAGAAAGATTAAATGTCAGTAAAATTAAAATCAAAATCATAATAAATCGCAAAATTAGCATAAATTAACATTTGCAAAGTAGAACCAACGATCCCAAAGAATACTCTGTGCGAGTACTCTTGGGGAATCGTGAGTAATTACTAAGTATAATTCAATGCATTGTCACTACGTTACGAGACTTAGCGGAAGCAGGTCACATATATGAGAATGCTCGTACATGTGGGCACGGTTAGATTGTTTTTAAGATTGAATAATTGTGATCTATTATGACGCAGTAATACGATCTTCTGACTTCAAATATCACGGCATTAAAATTTGATCAGAGGACTTTTACCTACTAGAATAAAGTGAACTTTTAACTAGATAATTGGACTAAACATTGCTTTGACAGTGATTTAGGCAACGAACACTGATAGACAGTTTTATTCATAATAGCCAGTGATTTATGGAACTTCAGTAATAGGTCCGAAGCATATAATTTAAATCCCCCCAACACCTGGGAAAGTTTTCTTCTCAAGGCTCGGTTAGGAAGTGACTGATATTGTGCAATAAAACACCCTCTCTTGCCAAGTCGTTCATTTGTGATTTAAAATTCTATGAAATTATTGACATGAACCTCCCGAGTAACAATTACGCGCAGCGATAACATTTGACTGTAGCGCTCGGCGCTTGTGTGGAATCTTTGACTCAAATAACAAGCCCACTGTTACGATTTCTTAGATACTTGAAATTACGACCAGCTTGTAGGGAATTTATTGTGGGTGTGACTGTATTGGTTTTAACATTAATATTTCATCATGAATCAGTTAAACATCGATTACGAACGAATAATTAGGATTCTTGGTGAAGTAAATATCTCACGTACTTCGTCATTTCGGTTCAGTACTGTTATTTTGTTTAACGTCGTCTTCGTAACTTGATAACGATCTCAACACTCTACCGACTGTCGCCGAGTTTTAACCGAGGCCAAGTACAAATCAAACCTAATCATCAAGAAGAAGAGGCGTTATAATGTGGAGATATTTTATTGCCTCCATCTACATAGGGAGAAATGATCATTGTAATAGAATACGAGAAATAAGAGCTTGTACAGAAAGATTTAAGTTTTCATTTTTCCCATTCACTGTTTGAGAGTGAAGTGGTAAAGTGATAGTATGGAAGTGGTTCAAAGAATCCTCTGCCAGGCACTTAAGTGTGCATTGCAAGGTAGTCATGTAGATGTAGATGTACTGAAAATACACTCCTGGAAATTGAAATAAGAACACCGTGAATTCATTGTCCCAGGAAGGGGACACTTTATTGACACATATCTGGGGTCAGATACATCACATGATCACACTGACAGAACCACAGGCACATAGACACAGGCAACAGAGCATGCACAATGTCGGCACTAGTACAGTGTATATCCACCTTTCGCAGCAATGCAGGCTGATATTCTCCCAAGGAGACGATCGTAAAGATGCTGGATGTAGTCCTATGGAACGGCTTGCCATGCCATTCCCACCTGGCGCCTCAGCTGGACCAGCGTTCGTGCTGGACGTGGAGACCGCGTGAGACGACGCTTCATCCAGTCCCAAACATGCTCAATGGGGGACAGATCCGGAGATCTTGCTGGCCAGGGTAGTTGACTTACACCTTCTAGAGCACGTTGGGTGGCACGGGATACATGCGGACGTGCATTGTCCTGTTGGAACAGCAAGTTCCCTTGCCGGTCTAGGAATGGTAGAACGATGGGTTCGATGACGGTTTGGATGTACCGTGCACTATTCAGTGTCCCCTCGACGATCACCAGAGGTGTACGGCCAGTGTAGGAGATCGCTCCCCACACCATGATGCCGGGTGTTGACCCTGTGTGCCGCTGTCGTATGAAGTCCTGATTGTGGCGCTCACCTGCACGGCGCCAAACACGCATACGACCATCATTGGCACCAAGGCAGAAGAGACTCTCATCGCTGAAGACGACACGTCTCCATTCGTCCCTCCATTCACGCCTGTCGCGACACCACTGGAGGCGGCCTGCACGATGTTGGGGCGTGCGTGGAAGACGCCCTAACGGTGTGAGGGACCGTAGCCCAGCTTCATGGAGACGGTTGCGAATGGTCCTCGCCGATACCCCAGGAGCAACATTGTCCCTAATTTGCTGGGAAGTGGCGGTGCGGTCCCCTACGGCACTGCGTAGGATCCTACGGTCTTGGCGTGCATCCGTGCGTCGCTGCGGTCCGGTCCCAAGTCGACGGGCACGTGCACCTTCCGCCGACCACTGGCGACAAAATCGATGTACTGTGGAGACCTCACGCCCCACGTGTTGAGCAATTCGGCGGTACGTCCACCTGGCCTCCCGCATGCCCACTACACGCCCTCGCTCAAAGTCCGTCAACTGCACATACGGTTCACGTCCACGCTGTCGCGGCATGCTACCAGTGTTAAAGACTGCGATGGAGCTCCGTATGCCACGGCAAACTGGCTGACACTGACGGCGGCGGTGCACAAATGCTGCGCAGCTAGCGCCATTCGACGGCCAACACCGCGGTTCCTGGTGTGTCCGCTGTGCCGTGCTTGTGATCATTGCATGTACAGCCCTCTCGCAATGTCCGGAGCCGGTATGGTGAGTCTGACACACCGGTGTCAATGTGTTCTTATTTCCATTTCCAGGAGTGTATTTGCAAAGAAATGTAAATTTATTCCAGGGGGAGTCTTTTCAGGTTTTTGGCAATGGTAATACACGAGTACTGTTGCAGACACACACACACACACACACACACACACACACACACACACACACATATATATATATATATATATATATATATATATATATATATATATATATATATATATATATAAAAGAAAGTATACTTTCTAGTTTATAAGGTACAGGCTTTCAAATGATGCAAGATATGCGCCTGTAAGATACTTGATTATTATGTAATTAGTCTTTAAATTTGCTAGAAATTAGCACAGTTCACCTGTGCAATAGAAGAGAAAGTGCAGCAGTGTTGAATGTGTTAATATTACACCTGAGGTATGCATTATATGTTTAGACATTTATTATTTTACATGTTAGTTATTAGGTATACAAATCATGAATGGGCTAGTTGGATTTTTTTCTGTTAAGTTTTATATTTCTCAAAAATGCCTTCTTTGATTTTTTGAATTTCTTATTATTCTTCTTAATTTCCCACTACCTGCCCTCTGGATATTTTAAATTTTCGACCAATTTTAAAATTTCCCACTGTTTTCTTACATAGGGCATTTTGTCTATTTTGAATTTCCTGGAATTTCTTTAATGTCCCGCTGTGCACCAGCTTCGATTTTTTAATTGCCTCCAAAAGCGGCTGAAACTGGAACTTTAGGCTTGAACATAAGTAACGATACTACTGGCATGGAACTTACGTTTTAGTAATGTAATATGTTCATGGATATTGAAGTTTTTATTTATTTATATTACAGACTGCACAACATAGCTAGTACATGGGCAAGGGAGGAAAAGTTCATTTTAATAGAGCTAACATAGGTATTTTACACGCATCCATTTTCAGAAACAAACTGTGAGGTTTGCTCAACAGATAAACTAACAATTGTCGCTGGAGAGGGATACAGTCGCAAATCGCGTTAGCTAGAACGTCCCATGTGACGTTTGTACTGCGTTTCACGCTGTTGGATTTCCTGTCCCGCCCATGTCAACGTAAGCAGCCCCATCCCTCGTGAAGACGGTGTTAAGGAAGGGAAATTAGTCTCCTCTGTAGTTCCTCCTCTTCCTGGTTTGCTCATCTTTTACTTTCTTGAGTGCCTTACTAATCTGTGCTTTACTGTGCCCATTTTTATGGAAAGCTTCCATCAGGTACTGCAGTTCGACTGGGAGGCTTTTATCATTGCAGTTGACATATACTCTATGTACCATGGTGGTTAGCACTGTCTGCCATTGTGCTGGATGGTGACATCACATTGTATACAGGTTAGGGTTTGTTTGGGTCTTCTTCCTGAAGATTACATGGCCTCGTGTACCATATGCCCTCTTCTTTGACAGTATGTCGAAGACAGGATGCTGTTAAGGTGATTCAGAAACTCATCCAGAACCTGTCTGCGATGTTTCCACATAACGAAAGTATCGTTGGCATAGTGGAAGAAGTGTCTGGGATTTTGTTAAGCAGTTTGATGGTCTGACTCTTCAAAGTGTTTCATCTAGAGATTTGCAATTTCAGGAACCAGGGTGGATCCCATGGCAGCTCCACTGATCTCTTCACAAAACTCGCTGTTGTACCTCAAGCAGATGGTCGTCACTGTATGTTCAGAAAGTTCAACGATTTGAGGCTCGAAACGTTGAGTCAGGAGTACCAAGGAGTCCTGAAGAGATATTTTAGTGAAGAGTGAAACGTCCCCTTAGAAAAATTATACATGACTGTGCTTAAACTGACACACAATAGTTTTTAGCGCAACGCAATCTGACTTTCAATAATCCCTACAAGAGAATGGCCCTGACTAACATTAACCTATATGTTTCACAAATCACTTACCTCACAAAAATCTTCGTTACTCGAACTACTGCAATACAGCGAGCGCCACTACTGCCAGCTAAATAAAACATTCAAACTACGGAAGTCACTAACTACTGATAGGCACAATTAGCAAATGAAAGATTTCAATAGAGAACAAACAATGTATTTACCTTAATAGTCATAATATATATATCAGTATATGACATCAATTCTTACAAATTTCAAAACTCCGCCATCTCTCCCCCCACGTCCACCACTGCTGGCGGCTCACCTCCAACTGCGCAACGCTACGCTCTGTTAACATCCAGCTGCCCAACACTACAATGGCAGACAACAATGCAAACCAGCCACAGACTGCACACAGCACAGCCAGTGTTTTTCTTACAGAGCGCTAAGTGGCGTTACCAATAAAAAAACCTAAACAGCCTACTTACATAGCCCCCATGCTCCCCACAAAAAAATTTACAAATTGTTTTGGACAGTGGCCAATACAGATTCGAAAAAATTTTTCATAATTACAATTACAATAACAAAGAAATCAAATGCACACACTTATTGATACAATGTTGGTCGAAAACTAAATTTTCTCACAGTCCATAAAGAGAGTCCTGATCATTCATCACAGTAAAATAGCAGTGTTTTTTTATTCTCAAAGTCTGAGCAGCAAAAGAAAGTGCACACGGAAGTAGTGGATTTCCATGCAGTCTTGAAGAAGTAGTGTTGTCCTTCCAACGAAAAGACAGTGCTGACTCTTGACATGCTGACAGGTAATGGGCCACAGCAGAGTCAATTGACGTTGAAGACTATCGGTAGGTAGATCATCACAGAGCAGACCCACTGTAGTCCTGGTAGAGATTACTATTGGTGGGCCATCAGAGGTGCAGACCCACTGCAGTCCTTGTAGAAATAATGGTATTGGTGGGTCATCAAAGGTGTAGACCCACTGTAGCCCTTGTAGAGATGGCCAGCAGCCATCTGTTTGACTGTGCAGGCGCACAATCACCATTGAAGAGTCTTGCGGATAATATAGCAAGGCCATAACCACCACTTGTGCACTCACAAAAATTGTTTTTGAAATGTCCTTACAACGAGCAATGCTGTTATCCAGTCCCTTACTGAATTATTAACACATGTGCAAACAGTATCAGTCCCTACTTCTCACATATTGTCCATATACTATGCCCAACAGAAATGTGTGCAGTGAAATGTAATTTACAAGTTACTTAATTTGATGAACTGGTGTCAATTACAATTTTATAACATAAGAATACAATTACAAAGGTACAAAATATATCATTAAAGAACACAACAATACAGATAACATTTGCAGTAGTACAGGCTTTACAAAAGAATCGAAATAGCAAATACATCAGTGTTACAAAAATTATGACATAAGTACATACATAAAAGATCAGAATAACTTTTGAAACATCAACTTCACACATGAGCATTAGAACAAAACAGAATAAATAATGTGTAAACATCTTTACAAAGTAAATAACATGTTATTAATGCAAATTATATGTGAGGATAACAGTATTCCTCATCATAGTGAATGTAGCTTAGTATTACAAAAATTCTGCAACATAAGTCTTATCAGATAAACATATAAAGACCGGTAGAACATAAATACACAAACACATAGTGGGATAACACAAGGAAAGGACAGGGTTTGTTTTCAGTGTAACATTTGGTACTGCAGTCCAACCGAAAACTTCATTCTGTAAATGTTTCGTCATATCTCAATATTTGTTTCCACCAAAAAAATCCTATCAAAGCATGCTTTCTGTATTTATATGTTTACATATTTATTACCTCATCATTTATTTTCCAGTATCTTACCTAATCATTTATTTCCAAGAGAATCCTACCTATACCTGCTTTCTGTACATTTTTCGTATAACCTCTTTGTGCATTTCTTCCAATTCATCGCAACTCATTCTTTTACATAGGCTACCCCCTCTTAAGCTAACTTAAATCTACTGAGCTCAGATGCTAAACTAAGGGATGAGGCAATGCAGCAACACAAAACAATTAACACAAACAGCAATGATAAAAAAATGGAAATTGGCAAAAAAGGCAGCAATATTACAACTAATATAAGGCAATGTGCAGCAAACAAGAAAAATAAATCATTTATAAAATTGGCTTAACCTAGTAATACAAAGTGACATTCAGTAGCACTATGCATGGCAAACAGCAGCAGCAAATGCTATAACTTATACCTAAACATGACAAAGTTCAAGCAGAAAAAATGTTACACTAAAGACAACAATGCAGATAAGGACAATGTCTATTCACATCTTAATGTCTATGTAATTAAAGTGGTGCACCACAAAAACTAATGCTACAACAAATTACCAAGTACTTGAAAAGAAAATTATATATACAGTTACTGTTATTATTCGCTTCTTATTGCTCTTTCCATTCCAAGAGCTCTTTTTTCGAAGACTGTGGATCATAAAATAATTATTTAATAGATCTGTTGACAGAAAGTGTTCACATTAGCAAATGCATTTAATTTTATTGTATAAAACCAATGCTGCAACACAGCTGGAAAACAGATATCAAATGAAATAAGCAACTATGTACAAAGCATAAAAATATCATTCAATAGTCATGCGACATTTCATAAGTTAGTACAAATTCTCTCAACTCTTGTAGAAAGGCACTTGTCATAATCAGGTGTGCAGATGTATGAATGTTTCCAAGAAATAAGCGTATCGTATTTGCGGTGCTTTCTACAAAGGACTGTCAATAGCAAGGATAATGGCCTCCCTTTTTTTTCACCTGTGCCTCTGAAAGGCACACACTAATGGCTTGTTTCCCGGTGGCTGTCGCCCAGCTGGGCGCCCACGACGCATTACATGCAGGTGGCCACTTAACTGTCTCACCGAAATATTTACGACACCAGTTACCGCTACAGTGGCAGTCTCATATAAAAAATTTCAGAGGTCAAGAACTTGCGTTACAAATCTGTAGAAATAAAATCATTTAAATATAATAGTTTCCAAAAAATTTTCGCCAGCATAGTGATACATTCACGCATATACACACATTTCGTAACTCTTAAAGTACGATTCTTGGTTTCCAAACACCTTTTTCACAAACCAGAGTCCCTAACCATTACTCATTATTCCTTACCTTATTCGTCGACACTTCTTCAATATTTCATCATAACAGATATGTAGCATAATCAAATAACTCAAATAGCATCAGCTTATTGACCATAAACATACCACAACAGCATAATACACATAGTCATCGTAATAATAACATCATAACACCTCAGTCAACTCTCAAAATCGTCGTTGCTTCCTCCAATATTTTCAAAACCTAAAAAAAATTCTCTGCTCATGTCAGTAGTGTCATCTACCTCAAACGTACTTTAAAAATCGTGATCCCATACCAAATACATCATTCAAAGCTCTCATAGTATCACAATGGTTCTGAAAAAAATATGAACAGTTCACAAAGTACAGACAAAATACAATTTCGTAAGTATGAAGTTATCCAACTGTGTAATTACGTAAACATCTGTCACTGATGTAGTAAAAAAAAATGTTTATCCTCTGTTAAATGATCAGATAGCTGTGTAATTTATGTGTTAGTGAAATATGGTACCGATGTGTAAATTTGTATAAGCAAATACCATATTAGCTAGGGCTCCTTGTGCTTGCCATACACATGGTACACAAAGTAAGCGTGTACCCCCCTGAGGATTAATGTAATTATATCCTCAGATGTTACAGGTTACAGCAATGGAATGAAATGTATCACGGAAAACCTTTGTATCATTGTACTTCAAATATCTTTAAAAATAAATGTTTTCAGTACAAAATTAATCACTCAACTACACGTACTGTAGCAATAAACTGTGCATCGTGTTGTATGATAATCTCTGTGGAAGTGTCGTAGTTATCGTCCTCCGAAAGCTAAGTTCTGCAGAAGTCAATGTACTCACCTCATGATAAACAAAAGTGAAATGCTTTGCATGTAGATATCATAGTTACTACGCTTATTGCTGTGATGAAGTAAGTACTGTACTGTAAAGTATTGTGCTACAGAAAAGGCTGTCTCATTGTAGCTATACCACAAAGTTACTACTAAAACATGTTTTACTTTCCAGAAGAATTCAGAAAAACTGTGCAGATATAAAACAGATACACCGCAAAAGCAACATTGTAAATTGTCACTCATTAGTAGCGTCGTGATATAATCGTGTAGCTGTCACATATACTAACCACTGTGTCATCTGGTATCTCACAGAAAGTACTTTAAATCCAGAATGTATTTTCAAGTAAACCAAAATGTTGCATTAAAATCTCATTAGCAGTACTGGTAAATGTTCTAAGCATGTGAGCCTTATAGTCGTTACGTAATCGTGCCAGTAACAAGCAAGAATGTACACACACACAATGAAACTGTGTCATTTGTTCACTATAACAATGCATTCGTAATTTATATTTAAATACGTTCTCTTGGTTTGTGACTGGATAGTTAACTTCAAACATTTTTGCATCTTAACAATTTATTAAGTCTTACAAAGCATACTAGTAATGTAAAGTGAAAAGTTATATGGCAAAGACAAAGTTAAAAAGCAGATTATCTTTCAATAAACGGTTTTACATGTGAAATGTGATGCAATCTTTTACTCTTCCTAGTACGCAGAGTGTCAGTTTCAACGCAATTATCATGTGGTTAAGAAACACTGGAATTTTGCTCAAGGTTAGCTAATATTATTTTTCTCTGAGCCAGCTGGCGCACGCGGCTGCCTGCGGTGTGAGTCATTGTCTGTCTCTTTGTTGGCGCGCGTCGTTATTGGGATTAGGAGACCTTACTTCTACAAATTCACCTTGACGAGAAGGCCCTGCCCTGTTTGAAGCTTGCCAGTTCTGATGGAATTCCGGTCTGTCGCTATGATTATATCGTCCATCGTCATGTCGGTAGTTCCTGTAGTTTCTTTCTTGTCGGTTAAGTGGTGGATAATTTCTCCCTGAATTATCACTGCGTGGTGAATCCTTGCGTCTGAAATTATTCTGTCTCCCGTGATAATAATAGTTCTGGTTGCCATATTGTCTGTTTCTATGATTGTCTCTGTTATATTCATTACTACGGAAATGCGATCTTTCTCTGTAACTATAACTACTCTGCCAACGATTGTCATACGGTTGGTGTCTGTTTTGGTCACGATTTACGTTGTACGAATAGCCTTGTCGTGTATTATTTCTGTCATCGCGAAATTGTGACAGGTGTGACTTGTAATTGTTGTGGTCCTGTTTTCGCCTTCCGCGATTGTCAGTGTCAATTTCCAGTTCTTGTAACAGTCCCTGAAAGGCTTCAATGTCGTCTTTGCATCGTCCTGCTAAAATAATCTGTCGTAAATTTTCAGGTAATTTGATTAAGCAAATGCGGATGAGTTCTGAGGGGATGTCTTCAAAATATTTCACAAGACTGGAAAATTCAGATTGTTCGAAATGTTTCATCATTATCTTGCCATGTTTTACTCGGTCTTGTGTAGCTTGAGACCAATATGCTGAGAGGAAGGCATGATAAAATTCTCCTTTAGAGCTGGTTCATCCTCCAAGTAGCCACACATGAATTCTAATCTGTGTTCTAATGACCAGTTGGGAGAAAAACAATGAGAGAATTGATGAAGCCACGCTTGTGGATGAATGTCGTTGCCAGAATTCTTAAATGTTTTGAATTTACGTGCAGTAATGAACAGCTTATAGTCAAAATCATCATGTCGGCGAGTAGCATATCGGTCATTGTTACGTCGTGTCGGCGGTTCCATCTCAAAATTCGGTGCACCTTGCCAATTTCTTTCATGATTTTCGAAATGCTCCGTGTTATTATTTTGTGGCTTTTCCGTATTTCTAAGTTCCTCTTCCCATGTTGGAGCGCAAGTGTCCTCTGAAATATATAATTTTTGTATTACCTGCGTCAACTGATCTGGTACTTTCCGGATTTCTCTTTTGTATTGAAAGACTATAACTACAAAGGAGATTCTCTCTACAATTACGCGCTAGCAATAAACAAAATCTACACTAATTACACAAACTACAAGAAAAAATCAGAAGATTCCAGTGAGGTATCCTCGGCTAAGGGTCGACATATGAAACGTCCCCTTAGAAAAATTATACACGACTGTGCTTAAACTGACAGACAATAGTTTTTAGTGCAACGCAATCTGACTTTCAATAATCCCTACAAGAGAATGGCCCTGACTAACATTAACCTATATGTTTCACAAATCACTTACCTCACAAAAATCTTCGTTACTCGAACTACTGCAATACAGCGAGAGCCACTACTGCCAGCTAAATAAAACATTCAAACTACGGAAGTCACTAACTACTGATAGGCACAGTTAGCAAATGAAAGATTTTAATAGAGAACAAACAATGTATTTACCTTAATAGTCATAATATATATATCAGTTCATGACATCAATTCTTACAAATTTCAAAACTCCGCCATCTCTCTCCCCACGTCCACCACTGCTGGCGGCTCACCTCCAACTGCGCAACGCTACGCGCTGTTAACATCCAGCTGCCCAACACTACAATGGCAGACAACAATGCAAACCAGCCACAGACTGCACACAGCACAGCCAGTGATTTTCTTACAGAGCGCTAAGTGGCGTTACCAATAAAAAAAACCTAAACAGCCTACTTACAAGAGCAATGTAGTGTTTAAGCTTGTGAGCAGAACATTCCTCAGTCGTCAAGTAGGGGTGTTCTACATGCAATGCAACACACTTTTTCTCGCCAATTTCGGTTGAAAAATGCGGAATTTATTAAGGGACATCCTGCAATATTCTCGCTTCAGCTCCTATAGTTTCACGAGTTTCTGATAGGTCGCTGTGCTGTAAGTTGCCTTCAAAATGGCGTCTGTAATGGAGGTGCATTCCAGACAGTGAGCTGTGATTGAGTTTCTTGTGGTGGAAAACCAGAGCATAGCACATAGAAAGTCCATCGAGATCTGGCAGGGAACATAAATACGGCGGGGCATTGGGCGAGGCGTTTGTCATCGTTGCGACCTGTCCGATCTCCTGCGTGCTGGATACCTGCACACAGCTGTGACTCCTGCAGTCTTGGAATGTGCAGAAACTCTTATTCGAGTTGATCTCAATCTAACACCTCGTTACTCAAATGGACGTCTCTGTTGGTAATGCTGGCACACTAGTCCACCAGTTGAGGTACTCAAAGGTGTGTGCCATTGGATTTCTCGCCGGCTGACAGAAGACCATAATGACCAACGAAGGAGAATCTGTGCAGATTTGCTTGTGCATTACGACGCAGATTGTTGCAATTTCTTATCAAACATCGACACAGGCAGTGAAAAACAGGGTCATCAATTAGAACCGAAAACAAAATGGCAATCTATGGAGAGGCGCCACACCACTTCTCCTCTGAAGAAAAAGTTCAAATCCGCACCCATGGCAAACTCTGAGGGTCTTCTCGGAATCTGAAGGCGTTATTCTGTTTGATGTTCTCTGATGCAACGATCAATTCTGAAGTTTATTGTGCTACCCTCAGGAAATTGCGAACGAATTTCTCCTACCCCATGACAACGCAAGGCCTCACACAAGTCTGAACACCCGAGAAGTGCATGTGGAACTTAATTGGACTGTTCTTCCTCATCCTCCCTGTGGCCCAGATCAGTATTGGAACAACACCAATTGTGGAACAAAGTACCGTTATCCTAGATGGCGGTGATGACGTAATCTAAGATGGTAGATTTTGGCGGGAAGTTCGAATTTTGGTGGGAAAGTACCACACCCCTCTCCCCCGAAAAATCGCACAAAGTTCAAATTCCATCATGATAACGCGTCACAACTAGGAAAATGGCTGGAAAAATGGGCTTCTCTTTCTTATTTAACCAATTTCAAGCACTTGCATTGGCCACTGGGTCTGGACTCCAACTGGCTTAGTTCATATCATCGCCACCAGAGAGCGCCACCGTGATGTCAGATCATGACGCAAATACCGTTATTCAAGATGGCTGCCCCCATTGTATCCCCCATGTGGCATGGTACACAGAGGACGCTATCTGGACGTCAGCTGATGACGCGAGTACCGTTATCAAAGATGAGGACAATTTTTTTTTTTGACACTCAGATGACTGGAATTGGTGATGCACATTCAGTCTTTGCTGAGCTGTCGTTGTCAAACCATCGCCGTGTGTTCGATCATCGAGATGAATGTGAAGGATAGAGCATCTTTCAATAGTTGCATTACATGTAGACATTCGAGGGAGGACTGTAGCTACAGTTCACTACATCACGTATGGAACAGTATGATAATGGAGGTGTGTAGGAGGAATAAGTACAAGAATTCTGTTCAGCATATTTCGGTAACGCAGAGGGCTGGAGCCAGGATGCATATCATAACCAGCACATACTCATGCGCATGCCCAAACTGCCAAGATATTCATCATGAAGCATTCACTCTCCCAAAATCGAAAAGACGTCCAGTTGATTTCAGTTCGCTTCAGTCTAAGCATATTCGTATACTCTGTATATACCATTGAAGATCAGTTGCTCACGCCCGCCCCCCCCTCCTCGTGACCATACCGAATGTGTTGTATCTATGAGTTATTGGTGTTTGAGCGGGATGAGTTTAACACCTATGTTGTTTGTAAACATACAGTCGAGGACTGCCCCCATAGCCTCCTACATGTGGAATGGAATTAATGCTCGAACATATGAAGGGGAAGAATACAGTCCTGCAAATAAATGCGTTCCAGTGAGATACTTTAAAGATGCGTTACCCATCTCATGGAACCATCTGCAGACCGAAAACTGCTCTAGTTCACGAGCTCACCGCTAGAGGGTGCTTCAATAGATCATGTGATCTCACGATTCAGCCAATATGAACACGGCATCATGATGACGTAGGTGCATGGTACATAAGGAGGACTCAGCAGCTGCTCGATCTCTGTTCAGGTCAGTCAGTCAGTCAGTCAGTCAAGATGAAGTGTCAGGCACCACAGCTGCAGCAGCAGCATAATAGTGGGATGAACTCTGTCGTGTAAAAACATACATCAAGAAGCATATGACTACCGAATACGCTCAATCCCACTCCTACCAGGACATGTACTGCGGCAGTCTAACTGTGAGTATTCTACCAATGTATGACGATGCTACACTAAGAATTAAAGTGCTGACAGTCACAGTATTTTCATGCAGCACTCGACTATTGATAACTTATTCAATTTAGACATGGCAGTAACTAGTACAATAGAGAGACTAAATTGATGGCACCGATATGTTAAAGCTGTATACAGTGACATCATTAACTGGCTTCACATATGTAGCATTCACATAAAATATATAGATCATTGTTTTAGTACCTGTGTAACTGAAGTGCCAAAGTCTTGTGCTATTTCTCAAATAGGTGTTGAAAATGTTGAACTCAAATTTGCTGATGGAATACCAAACTATTGCAATGCGCCAATAACATTACGAGATATATGTGCTGAATTTGAGGGATAAGCAGCTATTTTCGAAACACTGTACTTCTGCTGCACTGTTTAAAAAAGAATGAACTTATTGTTTTCCATACTGATCATAATTGTACATCTTGAATAAATAAATATATTTATAATCTTAAATATCTGTTTTTTTTATTTCTCTAGACAAAAATGTCACATACATTAATGCATGTTAGTATACGTTTATGTACGTCAATGTATGTCACACTCTTCCCTTTAAATGTACCGCTTGGAGTTCATTCTATCGTGTAGCCGTTGTAGCTCAGTTGGTAAGGTGACTGTGCTATAATGGCTACACACACGTACTATTTATGATATAAAAGCCTATTCCACGCCAGTACCTAGCACAGTAGGTACCATGGCAGGCTGGGTGAAGCACCCTCACTACAAGGTCTTTGTTGGAGGTGACTGGTCCTGTGATGATGACCAAGACCAGAAGACCAATACGAAGAAGAAGAATGGAGCACTCCTTCCTGACAGCACACGAGTGATAATTGTAAGTCCTTCCAACTGTGGTAAAACAAATGTCCTCATGGCTCTGTTAATGCACATAGGCGGAGTCCGCTTCCAGCACCATTTCGTCTTCTTCAAAACACTCTTTCAACCCAAATACCAGTTACTGCAGAAAATATTAGATGGGGTAGATGGTGTAATGTACAGAGCATTCAGTGAAAGCGACGGCATCCCCCCACATGAAGAGGTAAAGCCTAACACTGTCTTCATATTTGACAATGTGGCTGTTGAAAAACAGGATAAATCAGAAGAGCTTTAGTCGTCATATTGGCGTTGCGTAATTTATCTTGGCCAGACATATTCCAGGATTCCAAAACAATTGCTGAGAGATAACGTCAACCTCGTTATAGGCTTCAAACAAGACAATCCCAATTTAAACACATTTATCAGGCACATGTAGGGACCGACATGTCATACAATGAATTTGTAAAGATATGTGCTGATTGTTGGAACCACTCACAATATGCGTCTCTCGTTATTGATAAAAGTCGGAAACTGAATTATGGTAGGTGTAGCCAGAACTTGCAGGAGTTTCTCCGTATATAAACGTACAAAATAGCTAAGTGTGTCAGCAGATACTACGCCATGGGCAAATTCGCATGCATGGCGGACACACAATCTGAGAGGTTAGGTGTGCATAGACAGAATTCTCACATGTACACTGATATGAAATTTAAGAACCTTGAGGGAAGACTCGATAAGGTTGTAAGGGAATTAAAGGACACTCAGAAACTTCTTGCGCTTAACCAATATCGTCTAGAGAATACAATTAGCGCAATTGAGGGGAAGATAGAAGCTGAGGTTGTTGTTATTGAAGAAGAAGGTGTAGGAAACAAGAAGAACAACAACAAAGCATATATAAAACCACATGATATGCAGAGCTCTGATTAGTATGCTCCGAGATGTTGACAAAGCATGAAGTCATTCAGGCGCGCAAAACAGTTTGAGAGAAATTATGTTTGCTGAGGTTGGGACATATGGATCACGTGCAAACACTAAGAGAAACTTTAAAAAAAATGGCTCTGAGCGCTATGGGACTTAACTTCTGAGGTCATCAGTCCCCTAGAACTCAGAACTACTTAAACCTAACTAACCTAAGGACATCACACACATCCATGCCCGAGGCAGGATTCGAACCTGCGACCATAGCAGTCACGCGGTTCCGGACTGAGCGCCTTAACCACGAGACCACCACGGCCGGCAACTTTTAAACCTGCTACCGAATCTAGCAGTAAGATGGCTTTGCGTGATAATGATTCAATCGCAGAATTCACCAACCAGTATGGGGTGGGTAAGATAGATAGATCATTTGGTGTCAGCAGGGAGAGACCGTATAGGTTAGGCTCCCAAACTATAAGCTTATGTGATGGCACAATATGCATCGAGGATACAGAGCTTAAAAGAACACCTGTCTTAATGAACCTAATCTTCCTAAGGCCCACAAAAAACTTAAAATGATCACAGAGTGTATGGTGAAATACTACAACTAAATGAGCTGTATAAAAATCTTGACGGAACACTGAGAAACCCGCAAAACTCTAAATTCACAACCATTATAAAACCTTTACTGAATGAGCAACCTAAAAGCATTGATGAGGGTGTAGACTTTCAGCATAAAGGCTTGAGCAATCAACTCCAGCAGTATATATATTACGATGAGCCGGATGAACTAATAGACAGACTTCGACTGTTGATGGCTTCTGCTGCTGCGGACAATACAGCTCATTCGAATGAGGTTGTTTCGATAATCTCTGAGCTTCGAGAGAGAGGTATCATCGAATAAGTAATAATAAGAGTGTTCGAGAATTGCACAAGCCAGCACGCAAAACATACCCTCGCAGGCATGTTATGATTAAAGGGCTGGATGACTTGTAGTGAGCCAATACTGTAGATATGAATAAATATTCACATGAGAATAATGGATTCAAATACATTTTAATGGTTATTGATACATAC
Organism: Schistocerca gregaria; assembly: GCF_023897955.1. Classification (NCBI taxonomy): domain Eukaryota; kingdom Metazoa; phylum Arthropoda; class Insecta; order Orthoptera; family Acrididae; genus Schistocerca; species Schistocerca gregaria. The sequence continues at coordinate 520,043,333 of NC_064922.1, read as the reverse complement.
TCTAAAGTCGCGTGGGCATTACCTGTGAAAACTAAAACGGTTAGAAATGTTGCTGTAGTGTTTGAGCGTTTGCTGCAGACAGGAACGATTCGATACCAAGACAATCTTCAAACCGATCATGGTGGTGAGTTTTACAACGAACATTTCAGGACTGTGATGGAGCGGTACGGGATACGCCACTACTCCACGTTTACCCACCTCAAAGCTAGCATCGTGGAGCGTTTGAACAGAACAGTCAGAGGGTTTTAATCTTCGCGGTTCGCACAAGTGGCTAGATAACATTCCACAGATAACTGCAAGGTATAATCGAATCAAACATAGTACAATAAAAATGAGACCGATAGATGTTCGCGATAATTCACTCAATATATTTCCGCATTAAAATGCTGAACCCGCGCAAACAGAGGCTCAATGAAGGCGACTTAGTACGTATTTCAAAGCACAAGACAGTGTTCGAGAAATCGTACCTACCAAACTGGTCGGCGGAGATATTCACAGTATCCAAATTGCAGAGAATGAACCCTAGGACATATATCTTAAAGGATAGCCAGGGTGAAAAAATTACAGGATCCTTCTACACAGAGGAATTTCAGAAGAGTCCTGAACCAGATGTATTTCTCATCGAACGCATGATAAGACATAGCGGGAATAGAGCGCTAGTTAAATGGTTAGGATTTCCATCCTCAGAAAACAGTTGGATTGACGCTGACGAGTCAGTATATTACAGGGAGCGTACCATGTATGATAGGACGCACACCATAATAAGAGGTGGAGGTGGTAGTCTCGACAAATTGCCTGTTGAACTGCACATTTCGGGATATAACTTCTGTGGGCCTGGAACAAAGCTTCAGAAACGCCTGGCACGCAGTGATAGAGGTATTAACCTACTAGACGAAGCCTGCCTTGAACACGACCTCACATATGCTGCATATAAAAATCGCCATGTTGCTGACCGAATATTAGCCGATAAAGCCAAGCAAATAAGACGAAGAAAAGATATCGGAATATGTCAGCGCGTTGCTTCAATCGTAGTTGATAAAGCCATGCGTGAAAAAATCAAGTTGGGCTAGGGGGTGATGAATTTCTAACGAATTATGAATGCAGCGCAAACAACTTTGGGCAAGAAGAAGAAGAAATCCGGTTGTTTGAAAAACTGTATTCTCACTTCGATGTGTGCAGCTAAACGTGCGTTGAAGGGTGGAGGAAGATGAACAACAACAAGAAGAAGACTGCAGTTTCACCATCTAGGGTCCTACCACTACCAAATACATCAGGTCGATTTATTCTGTTTCTCGTTCCAGCCCTTGCAGCCCTGTCAGCGGTAGGTTCACTTACAGATGGGGATGCAGCTGTAGCCAAAACGGTCAAAAACGCACATAATGCACAGGCGCAACTACAGGAAGCCAGAAGACATAATCATACCATGGAAGCAGCAGCTATCGGGAAGGGTCCGTACTTGATACCATACAGGAAAGGACTAGGTCTCTTCATAAATAAAAAAGTCCATTAGTTATCCTACCCGATCGAGCGCTCACGAATACAGACCTGGTTAATATTGTTAAAGAAAAACTTCACATTCCTGGATTCCGTGGCGTGTTTATGCTGGATACATTACCGAAGACCATGTGGTGGACTAAAGAGTACGGATTTGTAAATTTAGATGTTGCTGGGGGTCCGGGGAATCATTGGGTGGCGCATGTTAAGAAAAGTGCAAATACAGTATAATATTTCGATTCATTTGGAGATTTACAGCCGCCTGAAGAATTACAACGCTACTTAACCAGCAAAAGACGTATCTTCTACAATTTCCGGCGATATCAGGACTTTAACACATACCTGTCTGGACATCTCTGCGTTATGTTCCTCATCACAGCCATGGCAAATTAGCCTTCGCCCGCAACAGCGAACCTCTGGAATGCGCGCTATATTTAGACTGAGTGGTGAGAAGTCTGGAATACGCGCTTTCTCCTCTCCTTGTCAGAGCATGGGTGCGAACATCCACATATATAAAAGAGCCATCATTGAATGCACGCCCATCATTTGAGGTTTAGATGCAATGTCGTACACTCTGACTTTAAAAGAGCAAGGATCAGTATTAGGTGTAAATTACTTTCCGCCGCTTGATTTAAGTGCGAGGGACTGGAGTATTTCGCTGGAGACGTATAACAGCATTCCAAATATCACAAAGAACAACGATAAACTGCATCTGGAAATTGCCGGTGGAAGGAAATTCTACAAATACAGCCTGGTGTCTACAATATTGATGATTTAAACGAAGTCTTTAAACAGTCAGGAAAAGGTATTGAACTACGGGCAAACATTAATACCCTTAAATCTGAAATACGGACAGAGAGTGCTAGGATCGACTTTAGACAGAGAGATGCAATAGGTCCACTGCTAGGTTTTGCAAAAGATCGTCTTTTGGTGAAGGACGCCAGTAAATTTTACGCATCGGATCAAGCTGTAGATATACTTCCAGTCATCACAATCCACATTGAGGGAAATATTGCCACAAGCTCATACCTCAACGATAAGTTGATTCACTCAGTTTACGGATTCATCCCTACAGTCGGTACTGGGTGTAAAATAATTCAAGCCCCCACAAACGCTATGTATTTCCCAGTGAAGTTCAGACATTGGATTACCTAGAACTGCGTTTTGTTGATCAGAATAATCCGCTTGTTAACTTTCGAGGAGAAGAGATCATTGTATGCTTGCATCTAAGGCGAGATGGGAGTAAGGTATAAAGCTAGCACATCGAGCTCACAACCCATCAGTGCATCGCGGAAGTGCAAGGTGATAACACGCCTTAGTTACGAATTAATTATTTCAGCAGATTTCAAACCGCAAAATGTAACTCAGTAGTAGAGTATGATGATGGAATTATACATCATGAATACCACTCACACAAACCCTACACTTCAAGCACATTTAACAAAAATGATGAAATTTGGATTGTTATCCAGCACCCGGACGCTGTAACACTGCCTTGCAAGAGCTTCCTGTATCTGGAGGGTACATTTAAGAAAGCTGACGGCACTGTGGTGACGCTCTCGAAGCTCACGCGAAATACTCTAGCATTCCTGTTTCAAGAGATACGTTATGAACATAGCGGTATCGAAATCGACTGCACACACAATGTCGGCATAACATCAACCCTTAAGACGTACGTCTCTGCCTAAGCCTCTGATTCAAACAGCTTGGAAAATGTGGGATGATTCATAGATAGGCCAGATGGTGAGGGGGGGATACAGCCGATTTACCAAGTGCATGCCACTAGCCACTAAAAATGCTTTTGGGTTATTTTGAGGACATGCAGCGAATTATTGTGAACGCTAAACAGGAGCCTATTTTGGTGCATAGTGCAAGTGACACGAATTCATTCTTTCAAACAGCTAAAGAGAATGTTCAAATCAAGATTAATAGTATAGTATGGAAAATGCGTCACATCACTGTTGGTGACAAGGAACGCTTGAAGCTCTTAAAAGTTCTGATTGCCAGCTCCTGTATACCATTAACCTTTTGATCATGGGAACTTTTTGAATACCCAGTCACACCCACAGCATCAACACATACTTGGGCTATTAAAACATCAGTGCAGTTGGAAGCACCTCGATTCATCATAATCGCATTTCAAACTGAAAGGCATGGGAATGTATCGAAGGGCTCAACTGAATTTGACGACTGCAAGTTAACTAACGCCAGAGTCTACCTGAATTCTGAATACTACCCAAACGAGAATCTACATCTGCAGTGGGACAGCAATGTATACAGTCTGGCATTTGATATGTATGCGAGATTCCGAGCATCTCCCTACAAGGGCGTTGAAAATGAAAAATGCCTCCTCAGTCCACAGAGTTTCAAGAAGCTAGCACCAATAATCGTGACTGACTGTTCAAAACAGAATGAGATACTTAAAACAGGGCCTGTAGATGTACAGACTGAATTTGAATCTTCAACAAACTTCCCACATCACATTGCAGCGTATTGCATGTTGTTAACTACTGCCCGCTCACTGGTGTAGTGCAACAAGTTGTATAAATTAATAGACGCTCTGCTGGCTCTAAGGCAGATCGTGATGTTACTGTAAGGTGTGAGGATCATAGCTGACGTTCAAGGATTTTACTGTGATGAACACAGGCGATTCATAATTAGAAACTGTGCATTAATAGCACTCACACAAAGTGATAGAATAATAGGAACATTTGCATCAAGAGATGCATCGCCGAAACCATTCAAGGATGTGAAGTGCATTAAAACATGTAGAAATGCAATGTGGTTAACACACTTCTATCATGGAATTCACTGGGATGACCCTGGCATCTCTTATAAAGATTTGGTGCGAGTGCTCCAAGTGTTTGATCACAAGGAGACAATCATCTACGTCAAAGGTGATGTGAAGATTACCTGGTTGTGTGGAACATTTAAATTTGCTTCTATTCAAGACCTGGAGTTGTACAGATGTCCATCTATCCATCGACTGAAGAACATTTACCAAAAAAAGTGCTTTTGTATCTGCATATGAGAATGTAAAATTACTTTTAAGTTGGATTGCAAATAAATAATCATTTATAAAATTTGCTCTATTTCTTTCTTTGCGTGACAGCCAACATCCGTAGAATGTAAGTTTATTGGGGGATATTGTATATGAAGCGAATTTCAATGGAACTGTCTGAGACACATTCCTCAGCCTTGACGTGCTGAGTAACGTTACCTGAGTCAGTAACAGATCAGCTTTCATCTCAACTGTGTGGCGATGTGTCAGATGCCAGCCGCGTGACTGCTGGTGCCAGAGGCTGAAAGAGAGTGCTGAGGGATGCTGCGTGTTTGTGACTGCTGTACGAAGTGTAGCATTTGTCATTCAAAAATGATTTGATTTTCAAGCAGCTAACCTTATAGGTCTGTGCAGTGTGACGCACAAAAATATATTTATAATATTTTTTTAATAAAAAGAATTATGGTGATTGAGGGGTGAAATAATAACAAAATTCGACATTTTTACAATAAAATAAGTGAATTTATTGTTGAATTTAAATTTTTTAACAGTGTTTGCAAAATATCAGTTTACAGTAACATGATTCAGTTTTCACATTTATGTATGAGTTTACAGATAAATGATTGGTTTTTGATGAAAAATATCAACCTTCTGCTGTTTGCAGATATGTGTTTAACATTTTACATTATTGAGAAATATAAGCATTCTCCTCACATACATTATATGTATAATTTTAGAACTAATGCAGAGGTACCACAAATTAATTACACTATCTGAAAAGGGAAGTACTACAGCTGGTGAAGTTCCACTCGCAAAAGAAAAAGAAAACACTTTTAAGTAAATGCGAAGGTAGTTACTTCAAGTAGGCTGCTCTAAACATTTTCCACTACCACAAGCAATTGAAAATATATATCTCTGAAGTAAGTGGCACTAAACATTTTTCACTGCAAGAACAAGGTGAACATACACTCCTGGAAATTGAAATAAGAACACCGTGAATTCATTGTCCCAGGAAGTGGAAACTTTTTTGACACATTCCTGGGGTCAGATACATCACATGATCACACTGACAGAACCACAGGCACATAGACACAGGCAACAGAGCATGCACAATGTCGGCACTAGTACAGTGTATATCCACCTTTCGCAGCAATGCAGGCTGCTATTCTCTCATGGAGACGATCGTAGAGATGCTGGATGTAGTCCTGTGGAACGGCTTGCCATGCCATTTCCACCTGGCGCCTCAGTTGGACCAGCGTTCGTGCTGGACGTGCAGACCGCGTGAGACGACGCTTCATCCAGTCCCAAACATGCTCAATGGGGGAAAGATCCAGAGATCTTGCTGGCCAGGGTAGTTGACTTACACCTTCTAGAGCACATTGGGTGGCACGGGATACATGCGGACGTGCATTGTCCTGTTGGAACAGCAAGTTCCCTTGCCGGTCTAGGAATGGTAGAACGATGGGTTCGATGACGGTTTGGATGTACCGTGCACTATTCAGTGTCCCCTCGACGATCACCAGAGGTGTACGGCCAGTGTAGGAGATCGCTCCCCACACCATGATGCCGGGTGTTGGCCCTGTGTGCCTCGGTCGTATGAAGTCCTGATTGTGGCGCTCACCTGCACGGCGCCAAACACGCATACGACCATCATTGGCACCAAGGCAGAAGCGACTCTCATCGCTGAAGACGACACGTCTCCATTCGTCCCTCCATTCACGCCTGTCGCGACACCACTGGAGGCGGGCTGCACGATGTTGGGGCGTGAGCGGAAGATGGCCTAACGGTGTGCGGGACCGTAGCCCAGCTTCATGGAGACGGTTGCGAATGGTCCTCGCTGATACTCCAGGAGCAACAGTGTCCCTAATTTGCAGGGAAGTGGCGGTGCGGTCCCCTACGGCACTGCGTAGGATCCTACGGTCTTGGCGTGCATCCGTGCGTCGCTGCGGTCTGGTCCCAGGTCGACGGGCACGTGCACCTTCCGCCGACCACTGGCGACAACATCGATGTACTGTGGAGACCTCACGCCCCACTTGTTGAGCAATTCGGCGGTACATCCACCCGGCCTCCCGCATGCACACTATACACCCTCGCTCAAAGTCCGTCAACTGCACATACGGTTCACGTCCACGCTGTCGCGGTATGCTACCAGTGTTAAAGACTGCGATGGAGCTCCGTATGCCACGGCAAACTGGCTGACACTGACGGCGGCGGTGCACAAATGCTGCACAGCTAGCGCCATTCGACGGCCAACACCGCGGTTCCTGGTGAGTCCGCTGTGCCGTGCGTGTGATCATTGCTTGTACAGCCGTCTCGCAGTGTCCGGAGCAAGTATGGTGGGTCTGACACACCGGTGTCAATGTGTTCTTTTTTCCATTTCCAGGAGTGTACATATGTTTTTCATTGAAGTTGATGGATATAAACGTTTTCCCACTATGACAAGCATGTGAACATATATCAAAAATTTAATTGGTGGAAGTCACATTCTTATAGCTAGCCCTGACTGGATGGCTAGTGGTAGGTGAAACTTACAAACTAAAATCTACACAGAAGCACATATGAAATGCAAATAGTTTATTTTTTCTTCATGTGTAAAGTACAAGTCAAGTGGGAAAATTTATCTTTTGTTCATATATTATGTACTAATACTGGTCAAAAAATATTTACATAAATATTCTCTTTTTTGAGTTTTTAAAATTTTAAATTTTTAATTTTTATGATTTTCTTTCAAAAAATAATTAAAATATTTACGAAAACATAAGCATAACACAGGCCCCCACACTCATTCGCACTGTCAGACATGCATGGAAGCATGTAAAGTGATACACACTGCACAACACTCTCATCCAATATTTACACTATGATAAAAGAACCATACTATCTCCATGCATAAACCCCATTCACCGCATTTACACGCTCATTCCCTCTCTATCAATCAACCAGAGTCTCCCATCCCTACTTCCGTTTCAAGTAAATAGTGTGAGTATGGAAGGGTTTCCACCTCATCCTCACAAATGACTCTTTTATCGTCATGAGGAGACAATCCGACTTTAGACTGTAGCACAGTGTACACCTCATGACCTCGTGATCGAATGCTAGTTTGTTGAACCATGTGTGGACGAGCGCCTTGAACACTGCAACCATACAGGCATTGCAAATAGTCCTCGACCGTAAGAACATGGGATGCCACGCACCTAAACCCTTTGCCCGCCTCTCAGTGCCCCCATCCATTGTACGATATGCATATATTTGGGCCCTCAATCTCACAAATTCTACAATTGGTAAACCATTCGACTCGTCTGTCATCAGATAGATAACCTTCTTGTTCTGAGGAACAAAAACATAAGGATTATCAGCCCCATAAGAAGACGTGTCGAATTCTTTGCCGTTGCACCTAATTACTTCATATGGATCGCAGTTCTTGATCCAGTAGATAAAGCTCTCTGTACCCATATAAAGTAACTTGGGTTCTACGAAATGAGATTTCGCGAAGACAAAGTGGAATCGGTATTTGTAGAATTTGGAGATATCCAGTATGCACATCCTTAAATACATGGGCTTCATAAACTCTACTTCAGTGTTCGACATCTCCACAGCAACAAAGTTTTCATTGAGGACTGCAGCCCGCTTAAAATTTGGCATGGCTATACATTTTCTCATGGTGTAACGCCCTTCCTATGCAGTTCTAATCACAATATCACATTCATTTCTCACATTCTGCATAGTTTTCCCGAAAATGGAATTATTCACTAATTTATAAAAATCTTTTTCAAAATCATTACTCGCTACCGCCCTCTTTTCGATATTTAGTTCAATATACTCCATCGGCCATGGAGATTGCTTGAAGGAGATTGCCTGGGTGACTCTAACAAGCTTCATCCCTAATTTGAGGCACTGCTGGCGGTTACAATAGTGAATTATGTACTCTGCTTATCGCCAACTGTAGCCAAGAGTTTAGGGATGGTGCTTCCTCATGGAATTTGTTGCTCTGGACATAATGGCAAGTCGCTTGTCTCTCCATGCAAATTATTAGGGTATGTCATGTCTGCCTCAAGCACATACCCTACATCAGAATCAGCCACAAGACCCATTATTTGTCCACCTAATCCATTCAATTCATCTTTGGACAGCCACCTAAACCCACCAGCCGGTAGTGGTTGCATCATGGCGTGCCAAGAGTTTAGGGATGGTGCTTCCTCATGGAATTTGTTGCTCTGGACATAATGGCAAGTCGCTTGTCTCTCCATGCAAATTATTAGGGTATGTCATGTCTGCCTCAAGCACATACCCTACATCAGAATCAGCCACAAGACCCATTATTTGTCCACCTAATCCATTCAATTCATCTTTGGACAGCCACCTAAACCCACCAACCGGTAGTGGTTGCATCATGGCGTGCCTGTATAAGATGTTAACATATAAGTACAAAATGTAACTAGAATCAAGGGATTCGTTGAGCTCGACACCCATAAGCGCGTTATTTGCCTTTGCCTGTCTGTGAACACATTGACAAAGTCCCCCACGGATCACTCGCACAAAAAATAGAAGCATTTGCAGGATCAGTCAAAAGTTCAATGTTGTGGCTCATTTTATGAGCATAGTGTCCCAGGACAATCCAGGTGCCGTGTAATAAAAGGCGGGGTCCAGAGAGTACGTGGTCATACATACACTCCGGAACTTTTCGAAAACATCTGCAAGCAAACGCATGTCCGTATCCATATATAACCTTGCATATTCTCAGAAACTGAGGACGTTGAATACCCGCCAGACATTTATGGCATGCTCATAATCTGCAGTGGTTATGGCATCGCCTGTAAGAGTACTGGTAAAAGCACATATGTTGGGAAGCCTGGCTTCATTGAGTTTTGCCATACTATCAACATACTCATATGTGAAAACTCCTTTCCTTGTCATAAGTTGGAACTTTTCCTCATCGGGAAATGCAGATTGACTGATATGCATATCATTCTGAGGTAAAGTCTCAACCAGTTTCTGGAGTGAAGTCTGCATAAAGAGTAAAGAGTCAAGGAAGTGGATCGTAATTTTTGGCGTTATTCGTTTTGAAAAAGAAATGTACTTCTCAACACTTTCAGGGAGGACACTGACCTGATCATTCTTCTCACCGAACTTAGCCAAGTGTTCAACAAGAAAGTGAGCGTCATACCCGCTCAAATTATGAAAAGAGACGGGTATGTTTCTAGGTAACTGATAATTCAAGTTGCATGCGTTGTGGGCTGCACTGTACAACTTACTTATAAGATGACAGTGGTCTCTACGAGGAGTTTCCACTTTTCTATCTAAGGTGAGCCCACAAATATGACAATAAACCGCCTTTGATTTGTTCATGGGAATGTTGGTGCTGTAGACTGTCAACTTCCCATGAAAGTTTTTCAAGCTCAGTGAGAAGCCAAACCGCTGGATCGTTCCCTACATAAGACAGATAGCAGTTAAGTTTAGAATCATATCCACATACAACTTGGAACGCTGTGTGAAATTTGTGTGTGAGGCTAGGGGATTCCCTTCACAACGAGTAATAAGAGGCAGCAAGCACTAAAAATCGTTGTACGCAACAAAAGGACAACGCTGCTGGTGGTGAGCATTATGAAATTTAATGATGTTATTTTCCTCAGTGGGCATAATCACACGTACCGGGTCCTTGGAAGCATGTTATAATAGATGTGTCGCTAATAACTCTTGAAATGAAAAATAATTCAAACACCTTAAACAAATATGCTCTTTATGGCCACATTTATTTAGTTGAGAGGAAAGGAGTCGGGACATGTCTTTGATCCAGACGTTGTGATAATTATCACCTTCAGAGAAGAGTAGCATGTTTATATGCAACTCTCGCTCACCTGCAAATTTTGAGAAATAGAGGGGGCCTGCTACTATATTCTTGTCCTGCTCATATGGCTTGTCCTTCTTCTACAGGCCATAAACGGGGACCGATGTGCCAGTATTCTGAGCCTCAAACTTATGTATGTCCTGGATCTTTACGGGGAACTCTATTCCATCAAAGTTATACTGTCCTTTAATATCTTTGACTTTGTAACTGCCCAGAAGGGGGGGATTGTTTTAGTAATTTCTCTGATAAGCCACGACTGACCATGCAAAACATGCATTATCATACTCGTTTTGAACATTAATGCACGCATGTTTGTTCTTAATATCCTCAGGAATTTTAATATAACTAGACCCTCCATTTATTGGATCATAGACATGTATATGAATGTTGAGGTGTGGTATACTGCTGAGTGCTTTAGCGGACCCACATACTTCCATCGCGGAAAATCGGACCATAATAGTGCTCGAGGTGGATTCTCGGTACCACTCAGTAATCGATGTGCTCCGAGAAACAACGCCATTATCACCCCATATATAGTGCAGAGTCGTTGTCTCCGCCTCACCTTGATGTTTAGGTGAGTGACTCATTTTGCACCATAACACTGTGCTGCATTTAACGGCGTTAAATCCCGGATCTTGCAGGACTTTGAGGAGCTCGGTCTCTAAGACAGGGAGGCACGCTTGTAAAACCCTGACAGGGTCACGATAACTCCCACCCGGATTCTCGAGTCTAGTGAATGAGATTCGCCCTCAAACGCCCTTGCTACTGCTGAGTATTCTAAGGGGGTCATTTTGAGATTCTGATCCAAATCATTATGGATAGGATGGGGGAGAGAACTACCACTAGCCACAGGATAGTTACTATTACTACTACTACTACAGCTAGGAGTCTACCTAGTAGATGAAGGGGTCAGCGATGGTGCGTCATTATCATTTGCAGGGAGGGGTATACATGTTGGAACGTGTATCTTGCGTGGACGGTGGCAACGAGCTGGTTCGGTAAGAGGAGGCGGTGACAGCCGACTTGAAGGGCCGGGCTGCGGCGACGGCCCGCAGAGTGCGTTGCTGCTGCCGGTACATGCCTGTATCGAGGGGGGCCATTGTTCTTCTTCTCCTCGGTCACGGACAACCGGTTGAGTTGCCCACGGACGCCAGAGTGGCTGCAGAGGTGCTGGGGGCGGCGCTTGCACGCCTTCAGCCACTTCTCGGGCTTCCCTGATGGGGTCTATACAAGGCGCTGGGTGTCTTTGCGGCTGTGCACGCTGGATTCCCGCCCCAGCGACCGCCGCTCTAGGTTCACGGACAACACTATGTGATATACCTGTAACATAAATAAGAAAAAAGACTTGTTTAACGATTTAGATTTTAAAAGAGTGATAAATAATATAAGAGTAAATAATGGTAGGTATTTGCAGTAACGTTAATCTTAAAAACTATTCACCTTCTTCACTCTGGCGCCATGGTTTGAGAAAACCAGTCAGGCAGTACTTACATTCGAGCTGCGCTTGCGTCCTCTCCATCTCAAGTTCATTTGAGGGATGAAATTTAGGAAGACTGAGTATAATATCGAGTATGGAAAGGAAAATGTGCAGTGACTTAAATTATACAGAAATCAGCAGAGCAGAACATATAGGCAAAAAACGAAACAAATGAAACATTTATAGAGAGCATACAAAACAAATATACACATAAGACAAAATCTGTTAAATGACACATCAATCTTGGTAGAATGCACTACAAAACAGATATAAGATAGAGACACACAAACATATAACCTCTAAAATGACACAGAATTCAGTATAGAATGTGGTCCAAAACAGATACAACACAGAACATAGAGACACACAACACGAGTAAGCTCAATCTTTCTAGAGATCACTCGAATACGGATGTAGCACCCATACACATAGTTAAGGAGTACAGATATGGGAACATTGAAAATGTATTTACCAGGTAATGGAACACCCTCTAAGAGGAATTTTTTGCTGCTTCCACTGGCACTGTCGGTGATGCTGGCGGATCCTGATCGCTTCATATCCAAAGTTTGCTAAAGAGGATAAATGCACTGGACAAAGTATAGGAGCAGAGTGAGGGCGAGTTGGATTGTGGTCTGGTTTATATAGGTTCTGTGACATTGGAGTCAAGTGACTAGTGCTGTACCGAATAGGAGAGCAGCAGTGTAGGCGTGGGGGTGGTACGTCATGAAGGACCACAGCACCCCTAGTGGGAAAACGTGAAACTTGTCAGTTGTTCATTGAATATCGAAGTGGTACATTAAAATTGAAATGGAATTAAGTACTCGGATAATTCATACGTTAGATGTGGGATGTGAGTGTTAGAATATTTACGAAATACTATGTCCAGAGCGTGTATTGAGGGAGCGCTCGGCCGCTCGTGGGCCTGTGACGTCAGGAGATGACTGAAGATCATCAACTTTCTCTCTTGCGCCGCATCACGGTGGCTATCTCTGATGGCACAGATATGAACTAAGCCAGTTGCAGTCCAGACTCAATGGTGAACACCTCTGTTTGAAATTGGTTAAATAATAAAGACAAGTCTCTTTTTACCACCATTATAGCACTGGAACTTGAACTTCTCGCCATTTTCTGCCAGCGGGGGAAGGGGGTAGGTTAGCGCAGGTAGGCCAAGTGTCCAATCTTACACCATGTGGTGGATACACTGGGTGCAGCCATCTTGAATAACGGTACTTGCATCATGATCTGACGTCACGGTGGGGCTCTGGGGTGGCGATGATATGAACTAAGCCAGTAGAGTTCAGACCCAGTGGCGAACACAGATGCTTGAAATTGGTTAAATAATAAAGAGAGGTCCATTTTTCCCGGCATTTTCCTAGGTGTGATGCATTATCTTGTTGGAATTTGAACTTCGTGCCATTTTTCTGGGGGGGGGAGGGGGCATGGCACTTTCCCGCCAAAATTCAAACTTCCTGCTGGATGACATCATCGCCGCCATCTTGGATGACGGTACTTTAATCCACAATTGGTGTTGTTCCAATACTCAGATCTCGCTCCTTTTGTCTAGCATCTCTTTGGCCCAATGAAGGATACACTTTGTGGGAAGCTGTATGTGGATGATGGGGAGGTTATTAATGCAGCAGTGCGTTGGCTCTGACTTCGACCAGTAGAGTGGTTCCACACAGGCATAAAGCGCTCTTCATAAAGTGACGTAAGGCCATAACATTGAAGTGAGACTGTGTTGAAAAAAAAGTTTTTTGTAGCTAAAAGTGAGGGGAATAATATGGTGTATTAGAATCCTAAATAAAACAAACCCAGTTTCAGAAAAATGTGATGCATTACTTATTGAACAACTTTTGTACACCCATGAAATTTGCAGAGATGTTCACATGGTGACTGCAGTGCCCCACAAAGGGTTTTACTACAGGTAGACAAATTTTCCACACAAAGACTAATGTCATGCTGTAATGGAAACAGTGTTGTTACTTAAGGCTTTTTTGATTATTTTGAATAAACAGTAGTAGTAAAATTTTATTTGGTTCATAATGTCCACCACACACAACTGATGGATCAGCGATGCCTTCTTCAGTCATATGTCACATTCAAGGAGTTGAGAGACCTACATCTAAGTTTTAACGTTGGTATTCAGTCGATATGAACTGAATATGCATGTAACTGACTGGCTAAGCCATGTCTCCGCTATATCCTTTTTTTCAGGAGTGCTAGTTTTGCATGGTTCGCAGGAGAGCTTCTGTAAAGTTTGGAAGGTAGGAGACAAGATACTGGCAGAAGTAAAGCTGTGAGTACCGGGCGTGAGTCGTGCTTCGGTAGCTCAGATGATAGAGCACTTGCCCGCGAAAGGCAAAGGTCCCGAGTTCGAGTCTCGGTTGGGCACACAGTTTTAATCTGCCAGGAAGTTTCATATCAGCGCACGCTCTACTGCAGAGTGAAAATCTCATTCTGGAAACATCCCCCAGGCTGTGGCTAAGACATGTCTCCGCTATATCCTTTCTTTCAGGAATGCTAGTTCTGCATGGTTCGCAGGAGAGCTTCTGTAAAGTTTGGAAGGTAGGAGACAAGATACTGGCAGAAGTAAAGCTGTGAGTACCGGTCGTGAGTCGTGCTTTGGTAGCTCAGATGGTAGAGCACTTGCCTGCGAAAGGCAAAGGTCCTGAGTTCGAGTCTCGGTCGGGCACACAGTTTTAATCTGCCAGGAAGTTTCATATCAGTGCACACTCCGCTGCAGAGTGAAAATCTCATTCTAGTCTCATATTGTTGTGGTTTTCAGTCCTGAGACTGGTTTGATGCAGCTCTCCATGCTACTCTATCCTGTGCAAGCTTCTTCATCTCCCAGTACCTACTGCAACCTACGTCCTTCTGAATCTGCTTACTGTATTCATCTCTTGGTCTCCCTCTACGATTTTTAACCTCCATGGAGCCCTCCAATACTAAACTGGTGATCCCTTGATGCATCAGAACATGTCCTACCAACCTATCCCCTCTCTGGTCAAGTTGTGCCACAAACTTCTCTTCCCCCAATCCTATTCAATACTTCCTCATTAGTTATGTGATCTACCCATTTAATCTTCAGCATTCTTCTGTAGCACCACATTTCGAAAGCTTCTATTCTCCTCTTGTCCAAACTATTTATCGTCCATGTTTCACTTCCATACATGGCTACACTATGTACAAATACTTTCAGAAATGACTTCCTGACACTTAAATCTATACTCGATGTTAACAAATTTCTCTTTTTCAGAAACGCTTTCCTTGCCATTGCCAGTCTACATTTTATATCCTCTCTACTTCGACCATCATCAGTTATTTTGCTCCCCAAATAGCAAAACTCCTTTACTACTTTAAGTGTCTCATTTCGCAATCTAATTCCTTCAGCATCACTCAACTTTATTCGACTACATTCCATTATCCTCGTTTTGCTTTTGTTGATGTTCATTTTATATCCTCCTTTCAAGACACTATACATTCCGTTCAACTGCTCTTCCAAGTCCTTTGCTGTCTCTGACAGAATTACGATGTCATCGGCGAACCTCAAAGTTTTTATTTCTTCTCCATGGATTTTAATACCTACTCCAAATTTTTCTTTTGTTTCCTTTACTGCTTGCTCAATATACAGATCGAATAACATCGGGGAGAGACTACAACACTGTCTCACTCCCTTCCCAACCACTGCTTCCTTTTCATGCCCCTCGACTCTTATAACTGCCATCTGGTTTCTGTACAAATTGTAAATAGCCTTTCGCTCCCTGTATTTTACTCTTGACACCTTCAGAATCTGAAAGAGAGTACTCCAGTCAACATTGTCAAAAGCTTTCTCTAAGTCTACAAATGCTAGAAACGTAGGTTTTGCCTTCTCTTAATCTTTCTTCTAAGATAAGTCGGAGGGTCAGTATTGCCTCACGTGTTCCAACATTTCTACGGAAGCCAAATTGATCTTCCCCGAGGTCGGCTTCTACTAGTTTTTCCATTCGTCTGTAAAGAATTCACGTTAGTATTTTGCAGCTGTGACTTATTAAACTGATAGTTCGGTAATTTTCACATCTGTCAACACCTGCTTTCTTTGGGATTGGAATTATTATATTCTTCTTGAAGTCTGAGGGTATTTCGCCTGTCTCATACATCTTGCTCACCAGATGGTAGAGTTTTGTAAGGACTGGCTCTGCCGAGGCCGTCAGTAGTTCCAATGGAATGTTGTCTTCTCCGGGGGCCTTGTTTCGACTCAGGTCTTTCAGTGCTCTGTCAAACTCTTCACGCAGTATCGTATCTCCCATTTCATCTTCATCTAGATCCTCTTCCAATTCCACAATATTGTCCTCAAGTACATCGCCCTTGTATAGACCCTCTATATACTCCTACCTTTCTGCTTTCTCTTCTTTGCTTAGAACTGGGTTTCCATCTGAGCTCTTGATGTTCATACAAGTGGTTCTCTTATCTCCAAAGGTCTCTTTTATTTTCCTGTAGGCAGTATCTATCTTACCCCTAGTGAGATAAGCCTCTACATCCTTACATTTGTCCTCTAGCCATCCCTGCTTAGCCATTTAGCACTTCCTGTCGATCTCATTTTTGAGACATCTGTATTCCTTTTTGCCTGCTTCATTTACTGCATTTTTATATTTTCTCCTTTCATCAATTAAATTCAATATTTCTTCTGTTACCCAAGGATATCTACTAGCCCTCATCTTTTTACCTACTTGATCCTCGGCTGCCTTCAGTACTTCATCCCTCAAAGCTATCCGTTCTTCTTCTATTGTATTTCTTTCCCCCATTCCTGTCAATTGCTCCCTTATGCTCTCCCTGAAACTCTGTACAACCTCTGGTTCTTTCAGTTTATCCAGGTTCCACCTCCTTAAATCCCACCGTTTTGCAGTTTCTTCAGTTTTAATCTACAGGTCATAACCAATAGATTGTGGTCAGAGTCCATATCTGCCCCTGGAAATGTCTTACAATTTAAAACCTGGTCCCTAAATCTCTGTCTTACCATTATATAATCTATCTGATACCTTTTAGTATCTCCAGGGTTCTTCCATGTATACAACCTTCTTTTATGATTCTTGAACCAAGTGTTACCAATGATTAAGTTGTGCTCTGTGCAAAATTCTACCAGGCGGCTTCCTCTTTCATTTCTTTGCCCCAGTCCATATTCACCTACTACGTTTCCTTCTCTCCCTTTCCCTACTACCGAATTCCAGTCACCCATGACTATTAAATTTTCGTCTCCCTTCACTATCTGAATAATTTCTTTGAATTGATCATACATTTCATCAATTTGTTCGTCATCTGCAGAGCTAGTTGGCATATAAACTTGTACTACTGTAGTAGGTGTGGGCTTCGTATCTATCTTGACCACAATAATGCGTTCACTATGCTGTTTGTAGTAGCTTACCCGCATTCCTATTTTCCTATTCATTATTAAACCTACTCCTGCATTACCACTATTTGATTTTGTGTTTATAACCCTGTAGTCACCTGACCAGAAGTCTTGTTCCTCCTGCCACCGAATTTCACTAATTCCCACTATATCTAACTTTAACCTATCCATTTCCCTTTTTAAATTTTCTAACCTACCTGCCCGATTAAGGGATCTGACATTCCACGCTCCGATCCGTAGAACGCCAGTTTTCTTTCTCCTGATAACGACATCCTCTTGAGTAGTCCCTGCCTGGAGATCCGAATGGAGGACTATTTTACCTCTGGAATATTTTACCCAAGAGGACGCCATCATCATTTAATCATACAGTAAAGCTGCACGCCCTCGGGAAAGATTACGGCCGTAGTTTCCCCTTGCTTTCAGCCGTTTGCAGTACCATCACTTAAGGCCGTTTTAGTAATGGTTACAAGGCCAGATCAGTCAATCATCCACACTGTTGCCCCTGCAACTACTGAAAAGGCTGCTGCCCCTCTTCAGGAACCACACGTTTGTCTGGCCTCTCAACAGATACCCCTCCGTTGTGGTTGCACCTACAGTACGGCTACCTGTATCTCTGAGGCATGCAAGCCTCCCCACCAACGGCAAGGTCCATGGTTCATGGGGGAAGGTCTAGTCTCATAACATTTCATAA
This sequence comes from Schistocerca gregaria, assembly GCF_023897955.1. NCBI lineage: Eukaryota > Metazoa > Arthropoda > Insecta > Orthoptera > Acrididae > Schistocerca > Schistocerca gregaria. The sequence continues at coordinate 520,025,442 of NC_064922.1, read as the reverse complement.
ACAGTAAATACACAAAAAATCAGTTTATACAAATATTCACATAAAATCCTATCAATAGTTCAATAAACACGTAGAACTCCTCAGAGTAGTTGACAGTTCCAACAGTAGCACCCAGCAATGGTCAACAGGTGCAAATAGCAGTCTCATAACATTTCATCAGCAGTATTTAAACAGCTCCAACAGTGGCACCCAGCAATGTTGAGCAAGTACAGACACCAACAAGTGACCTCATTTCATTAGAAGCGGTTCCATCAGTAGCACCCATTAATGTTGTGCAGGTACAGACACCTTCAAGTGACATCATTTCAGTAGAAGCAATTCCATCAGTGGCACCCAGCAATGCTGAACAGGTGCAGAAACCAAAAATTAACATTATCTCAGTAGAAGCAGTTCCATTAGTGGCACCCAGCAATGTTGAGCAAGTGCAGACACCAAGAAGTGACATCATTTCATTGGAAGCGGTTCCATCAGTAGCACCCAGCAATGTTGTGCAGGTGCAGACAGCAACAAGTGACATCATCTCGGTAGAAGCAGTCCATCAGTGGCAGCCAGCAATGCTGAACAGGTGCAGGTAACAGCCCATAATATTCACTATCACTAATCAGACAGTTCATCAGAGTTTATCAGCAGAAATTAAACATTTCCAAGTGGCACTCATCATGTTGAACACGTGCAAGTAACAGTCTATAATATTCACTATCACTAATTAGAGAGCTCATCAGAGTTAATCAGCAGTAATTAAACATTTCCAGGTGACACCTACCAATGTTAATATGTGTAAGCACGAACAACAGTTTGAATGCACACACAATTGCTTTTACAAAATCATTATCAATGCTCTTACACTACACATACAAATTATAGCAAACACACAAATGATATCAGATAATTGTCATATTAACTATTACAAATACACGAATATCAGTAAACCTATAGTATTTATGGGTGTCAGTGCAAGCCACAACAAACAAGTAAAATAATATTTAGGAGATGGGTCGGTACCAATTATTTGGGATTAGGAAAGGAAAACACACAAAACACACTCATTCATCTTTCATCCACATTTAAGTATTACTGTGTAATTGAATAGTGTTAACTGTGTAAATGCAATTCTGTCAAAATTTGATGCTCAATATGTGTATCAAGTATTAGTGGTACAGTGTATAACAGTTAATAACAGTTAGTCAACATCATAGTCATCATGTCAAGACCAATGTTTGCTAAGCCAAATCAGAATGTACGTTTGCTGAACAACTGTCAGTGTGCCAAGATATGCAATTACTTCATGTCTCCAAAAAAAGTATATACTGCTTATTGATTTAACAATGTGTATGTGTGTAGACAATCTTCTAGTGTTCTAGTCTGCCATCTTTATCCTCCTTGTTCCCTATAAACCAACAAAAAAATGCTCCTCACTTACTTTACCTCTTATCCAACAAAACTCCAATAATCACCAGCATCACATAATCTTAATACTTCAATAATACCTCTTCAATATGTCGATAGATATAAACCTTATTACTAATATCATTTACCTTACCTCTTATCCACCAAAACTCCAATAATCATCAACTTCACACAATCTCAATACCTCAATAATACCTCTTCAATAAGTCGATACATATAAACCTTATCACCAATATTATTTCATTTCTGTAACAACTCTTTCCTCTAGTCAGTCTCCTCGAACAAGTACAGATAAAATACTAGTGGAAACTTCAATTCATCATCCCATAGACTCCAAAGACATAATGTCCACACACAACCTCTGTGTAATCCATCTGACCCAAATCTTCTACTCATTATGAATTATAAAATACATTTTGGTTATCTTGTCCATCATTAAATAAAAGAAAAGCATACATGACCTCTAACAGCCTTTAGTTTGAATAACTTTCTGTAAGTAAGTACGAGTATTGAGTGTGAATGATCGTAATATTTCACAGTGTGTACACCACGTCAAGAATCATGGCAAAACGGAAGCAAACATGTGGAGTATTTCTTGTGTCAAGTGTCACTTGCTATTTCAATTGCTCATGAAGAATGCAGTGTAATAACTGTCAATCGTCTAAACCTAGTGTTGGTATGTCATATCGTTAGCTTCCTTACTATTAGCATAAATTTATACAGCTTCCATAAAACCTCCAGCTCAAGTGACTTCAATGAAGTTTCTTGTACTAATGTCGTTCATAGAATTATAGCAGTTCATTTTCTTATATTAAAATATAAGGCACTGTGCATAAGCAAAACATGCAATAGCGAGTAAATATACCAGTAGAGAACAGAATGTTAACAAGTGGACGTAGCACAATCCCTATAATGAGGCTCTGCCAAGCGAACAATCTATAATTAATACCATAGTGTTACCTAAACTCCATGTTCGTACGCCATATATCAGCATTCTATATACAAAATTAAAGAATAGTTATGACAACAAAGAAGAAATGTGTAAATATGCAATGCATATGCAAATCAGCAAATATATATCTTACATAATAAACAGGTCATCAGCATCATATAAGCATAAGCAAATAAATGCTCATATGTAATCTTAATAAGTAAACATGAAGGCGCAAGCAGATAAATCACAAAGTATAACCTAATTACATAACCATATCAGCACAATTAATCAGGTGACAATTATAATTTAAATAAATAAGCACAGCAGGCACATAATAAAAAATATGGTATCAGTGAAAAAGCATAGCAGCCAAGCGATTCATAATATACATAAGTAACAACCCAGTTCATTAATCAATCATTGTCAAAATCAGTTAACACAAAGTATAAATCACATAATCGCGAGCAGCAAATTATGTCTAAAGTACATACTCAAGTGGACAGATGTTCCCTAAAAAATAAACTCAATTAATAGTTACCTTTTTAGTTTATTACTTTCTTCTTCGACATTACATTCTTCCTAAAATTTTCTCGATAGCAAGTCCTCTTAACGTCGGACACACACAGAATTTACCTGAAGTTCTTAAATATTTTATACAACCGTATCCTGAAAAATACTGAACGTTAATAACATAATTTATCAAGTCACTATAGCTTTATACTGAATTTAATCAGAGAAATTAGACTGTGTATTTGTTTACGGCTGTCAGTGCATTCGCACTGAGCGCTCGATCGGCTGTAGGTACACGTGACGTAGGAAGTAATTGTTTGCGGTCCACGACTGCCTTGTGCGGCGCTTAGACTTGACTGTTGCTATGAGAATGTGCCGCCGCCGGAACACGATGCGGTATCCTTGTACTCTCTGCGTGTTTACGTATAACTGTTAGTTTCTCAAAAGTATGTCATTCCACAAAAATTTCACGTTCGATATATGATGTATTCCGTTAGAGCGCCATGATTTAAGAGTTTCTACTTCGACAGTGTTATCATGAATAATTTTGTGAACCCTATATGGACCGTTATAAAGCAGAAAAAATTTGCGACACAAACCTTTTCCTTTGTGAGACAAACGATGAGACTTAATTAACACCTTTTGAGCAACTGACAAAGTTTTTAAACGACCAGGACGTTTAGCTGATTTCTCTCTTCTAGCAGCCGCAGATGCAATATTTTGTAGAGCCAGGTTGACAACTTCAGAATGCCGCAGTTTCCGTGAAGGCAGAAAAGGAACGATTTCAGAAATGCGTTTTGTCGGTGCTTTATTTTTTAATATAAATATAGGCAGTAAAGAAGTTGAATCATTAGGGAGTTCATTCAGAATGTTTTGAAAAATATGAAGATACTGATCCCACATTCTATGATTCTGATGACAATAAAGACGACACAATTTATTGATTTCCTTCATCCATCTCTCTGAAGCGTTAGATTGAGGATGAAAAAGTGAAATGAAAATTGGTTTAATCTTACGACGCCATATAGTACGAAGCCAACTTTTAGAGCAAAACTGTGATCCATTATCTGATATAACCTTATCAACATGACCCACTTCTTTAAGAAAATGTTTGATGAAAGCATTTGATACTGAACGAGCTGTTGCTTTGCGCAAAGGTGTAAAACACACATATTTTAATGTCAATTCCACTGGTACCAAAATCTACGCAAAACCATGAGTAGAACGAACCACTGGACCGAACATATCGACTGCAGCCATGTCCTTTAATTTCGCTGGAATGATAGGAAACAACGGTGCTCTGTGAGAAATAGTTGGCGGCTTAGCCTTTTGACATAATTTGCATTTGGCAAGAACAGATCGAATACGTTTTTCCATATTACTGAAGTAGCAATTTTCTTGTATTTTATGAAAGCATTTTCTGGGACCAAAGTGTGCATAACTGAAATGTGTAGACCAAATCAATTTATTAACCCACTCATCAGGAATGCAAACTAACCAAACAGAGTTGTCGACCGATTTTCGTTTAAAAAGAATATCATTGCGAACTAAATAATACTGTCTAATCGCTACACTTTTCTTTCTCCCCCACTTCTCCTTAATGTCCTTTCAGATTGGATCCTTGTTTTGCTCCTTAGCGATGTCCTGGAGCGAAGACGAAATAAAATTTTCAAATGCAACACCTTGAATATACATCAAACAATAATTGTTTTCTTTGCAGTCCTTCTCAGCACTTTGTTTCCAACCCATAGGTGCTCGTGATAAAGCATCAGCAATAATATTTGAAGAACCCTGGATGTAAACAATACTAAAATCAAATTCCTGTGGATACAGCGCCCATCGTGTAAATCTTCCATGTGTTAATTTTGGTGACATAAGAAATTCCAGAGCTCGATGATCGGTGTGAACCTTAGTATGTCTGCCATACAAAAAGATGTGAAATTTTGTGAAAGCCCAAACAACAGCCAAGGCTTCAAGTTCCGTAATCGAATAATACTTTTCTGATTTAGAGAGAACACGACTTCCAAATGCAATAGTTTTCTGTACTACAACGCCGTTTTCTTCTATCTCTTGAAATAAGTGTGCACCTAGGCTTTTGTGTGATGAGTCCGTCGCCAAACAAAAATCTTTGGATAAATCCGGATGTGAAAGAAGTGGAGCAGCAACTAAATCATCACGAAGTTGTTCAAATTCTGATTGAGCTTCTTCATCCCATAACCAATTAGAATTTTTTCCAATTCACATAAACGAGTTGTGGCCAAATTGTCCAATCTAACAAACCGTCTAAGAAAATTACAGACATCAAGGAAACTACGAACATCACGTTTTGTAGTAGGAACAGCATAATTATGAATAGCGTCTAGTTTCTCTGGATCAGGGAGAATACCTTCTATAGAAATAATATGACCAAGAAATTTCACCTGAGAACGACCAAATTCAGATTTTTCCAAGTTCACTGTAATGCCAACTCTTGCAAAAATATGTAATAATGAATCAAAAATTTTGTTGTGCTCACTCCAAGAATGTTTAGCAATAGGAATATCCTCAACATATGAAGTAATATTGTCACGAATATAAATAGGTAAAATTTCGTTTAAACTACGAATGAATGCTGCTGAAGATACAGTAAGTACAAACGGTAATTTCTGAAATCATTTTTGGGTAAAATAGCCATATCCGGTTATTCTTTACCGACTCTCTAGATAGATTGATAGTTGTGCACACTACGGCACATATTCACTTAGTGTAGCGAATACCCTGAAGACTTAAATAGCCGCACATAAATTCCAGTTTGTGACTTAGTGGCCAACTTGGTGGAAGTGCGTACATAAGTTGATCTACCCATGAACATGGATGTGTGTCATTCTTAGAATTGCGAAAGATCTTAAATTTCCGAACAGTTAAGAAGTGTTTATAGTCAAAGGTTTCGCCTCTTGGCGACAAAGACCTACTGCGTTTGTCACCATCCAAATTTCGATTATTGTCAAGTTCGCGCGCCTGGCGCTCTCTTGTTGCTTCTCGTAAATGAAATAAATTATTTTCTTCAAAGCCCTCTGTTATCTGTGATTCCAAATTTCTTCTGCTATCTTTTCCTACGATTTCGTTTTCAATTTGTTTGACTTGCTTTCGTGACGCCTCAAATTCCCTTTTAAAGCGTTCATTAAATTTTCCCTGATTTTCAACATTATGTTCTGGTACTCTTCGGTTTCTGCAAATGGCAATGGAGCTGTATCGTCTGAATCTCTGTCCCCATTTAAATTAAGACTCGTCAGTTTATCTGAAATCTCCTCAACTCTTTCCGAAAAGTCACCTATTTGTTCTTTCTGTTTATTTACGTCTTCCGCAAGTGTCACGACTCGGGTTTCAGTATTGACACATTTAGTAGTTAACTGTTCACATTGTTGTGTTAGGTTATTTATTCTTTCATTTGTTACAGGTTCCTCGAGTTTTTCAAATATTTCTTCCTTAGTGTGTGCACATTGTAAATTTAACCCTGAAAATTTTTGTACTATCACGCGATCTCTTTCTTCCTGTTCTGTATCCTGCTCTTTTTGTCTGATTTCTATTGATATTAATCTATTATTGAAAGCATTCAAAATCGATTGTACTTATTCTCTAATTTCTTTCTTCAATTCATCTTTCATGTTTTTGAAACATATCCCTATTCGTGAGTCTAACCATGTTTCCATTGTTCCCATATCAATTTTAATTGTTCCTATTTGTGATCTCACTGTTTGTAATTCAGATCCTAATTGTGATCCCACTGTTTTTAATTCAGATCCCAAATTAAATATTGCTCTCATCAATTGCTCCATATTAACTGGTTCGAAATTCTTTTCGCCCCTAAAATTTCCCATATAACTAGCTTCCTTCAGCATAGCCGTAAAGCTATCTGTGTTCGATACTATTGTTGATCTCGAACTCTGAAAATTTTTTGATTGTGAAAAATTTTGAACTGGTTCCGGACTATTTTCCCGACTTATTAAATTGTTTTCTACCTCATTATTCATTATACTGTTCTCACGTGTTGGTGAGTTCGCCATGTTAACAATTTCGTCATTCTCACTATCCATCATTTTTGCCTTTTTGATCGATCATGTAATCATTTACAAAACATACAAAACTCGTCACAGTACGAGAATTACAAACAATATGACACTTTATCACCAACAATACCATTCATACGAAATGCTTCCCGACAAATAAGATTAACGAACAATTGAAATCTTCATAGTTGCACAAAATTGTCAAACCCCTACACAAGACATCAAAAATTAAATTCTGCCAAAATACCATTAAAAGAATGACAAGAAACTACAAATGTTCAGTTACCAAATCTACACATGCAATGTAGACTACAATTATTAAACTACAAATTACTGCAACAATCCTACTGTCTGCTATTTTTACTATCAAAAGAATTCCAAGGGACGATCCGAAGCAGCGGTCCCCACGTGCGTGGTGGCTTAATTAAATAGAATGCAAATAATTTTAGTCACTGTTTGTCCGATTATGCACTTTCGTAACCGGTTGGCCCTGAATAATATTAGTTCGCAATCTGACTGCATAGAATAACAACAAAGAATGAAAGGAAATTTCCGTTAACTCAATTAATTAGTTAAGTCCCCAGAACTATAAAAGCTACGAAACAACAAAGCGCAAATGTAACTGTTCTGTGTGTGGAAGTGTAATTCAACGTGCACATCTGGCACGGTTCTTCCTCAATAAGACAAGATATTTTAAACACGATTTACACTGAAGTAATTAAAAAGAACTAGAAATACCAAAATTGCATATAGAAACCAGAATTACAGTCTAACACAAGAAGACGAGCCAGATGCTTTGTTGACTGAACCTGTGACCAAGAGGCATAAGACATTTGAAATAAAAAATTTTCTTTACCTTCATATATATTGACGAAAAATAAACTCTGATCATTACAACATATCCAATCCAACAACATCTGGTGTCTTGCCCAACAGAACAACTGCACACGACATGGTTACAATTAGTACTCTAACTATGGCTACCTCAGAACTACTACTGCCCTCAGCAACTTCTCAGCTGCAACTGCCAGTGGAGGCGGCTGAATAATACTCTTTGGCGCAATCTCTGGCGCTGTGACTCAGTGTAGCCACCTTTCAACATATATATATATTTACTGTCACCTTAGTATGTGACTAATGGACAACAATCAGATTGTTTGGGAACAAAATTATTTTAGTCAGTCTGAGAGTGTTGCATTTTTGTTTCATATTAAAGATTACATAATGTAACACTTCACTGAGGGAATGTAAGTGGGGTTTAGACATTTACCTTGGCCACTATTATTCCTTTTCCAAAGTGACGATACAGTTTGATTTCCAAATATGGGAGGTACTTTAAAGGAACTTACATATATTTTTTCATTGTGGATTTCTAACTGTGGGGTTACACCTGGCATATTTTCATTTTATACTGTAATTTGAACAGGAAACTTACAGGAGCACCTTACTGTCTGGCCCTCTTTGATTTTCTTCACATTCACAGGATTTGAATGTCAGTTCCCATATATCAGATTTCTAAAGCAGTACTATGCAAATCTCAAAATAACTAGAAAAAATCACCTTCAAAGATAAAAAGATTTATGCATGCTGTTAAATGCCTAATATTGGGTGTATGTTATTGAATTCATCAGTAGCTGAGAGTGTAACACAATTGGATTTTAGACTTCACATCGATGGTTCGAATCTTGCTAGTAGCATACTTTTTTTAATTAATTGTTTATTGATGAACAGAAATGTTGATTAAGAAATATGGAACCAAAGTTTTTATACAAGTAATGTCTGTTTTCATTTTAGTACTGCAATATTTGCGTGAAAATGGAGTATTCACAATACATTACAATTTGATACAAAAATGCAGAACATCAAATAGAAAACCAAATACTTATTTATTTCTGGTTAGTGGTCAGTGTTACAGATGTACATATTTTTTCAACTGGCTCTTTGAGCAGTTATGGGACTTAACATCTGAGGTCATCAGTCCCCTAGAACTTATAACTACTTAAACCTAACTAACCTAAGGACATCACAGACATATCCATGCCCGAGGCAGGATTCTAACCTGTGAACGTAGCATTCGAGCGGTTCCAGGCTGAAGTGCCTAGAACCGCTCGACCACCCCGGCTGGTTTTTTTCAATTAACAAAGAATTGTATCACATATCTGTATCAAATTTAAATTTAATTTCAGATAACTAGTAATTAAAAATTAAAAGCTTTGCTTTTTTTTCAAAAAATGTCCTTTTTCCTCCAGCTTTTCCTGTTTATGCATTGAGCACATATAATGGACACATCTCTTCTCCCTCTCTGTATCCACCTCTTCCTATCTCTGACTTCGCCTCATCCTTCCACCTGTGCCTGTCTACTCCTTCTCCCTACTATTTCTTTTTTCATCTCCTCCACCCCTCTTTATCCATTTTCTCCATCCCTTTCTCTGACTATATCGTCCTACCCCTTCCACTTCTACATCTACATCCATACTCCGCAAGCCACCTGACCATAGTCTCCTCCTGCCCACTGCCTGTTTCTCTGTCTCTGCTCTCTTCCTTTTCCTCTTCCCCACCACCACTCTATACACTCCACCTGCCACATGCGTCCCATCGCCTCTCCTCTATCTGTCAATTTTCCCCTCCCCTCACTCTCTCCTTCTCCTCCTCTATCCACTTCAACCTGCCCAAAGTCACCCATTAGCATGTCCAGCCCCTGTCATGCAGCTCAATAAAATAGAGAGTGGGCCAATACTATTCCTTCAACACACCTAATGTGCAGGGCAGACTACACTTCATTGACTTGAAAATCATTTATTTACCCCTGATGTACAGACCACCATGCAAAACAGGTCGATACAGCAGGCTGATACTGCTTCAACACTATATGACCAGCATGCAAGGCAGCCTATATGTTAGGACCCAGAAAGCCATTTCTTGCCCCTAATACGAAGGGTGCCTTGTTAATTAGGTTGATTTGACATGTCAATACTGTTCCCACACAACATGCCTCTTGTGCAGGCAGTCTATACCGCAAGGGCTTGAAAAACTTTTTTACCTGTATCTCTGCTCCTATTTTGAGCTAGAAAGTTATAAACCCCACAACGCTGATGTCTGTGAAGCCTGCTGTTTATGTCTAAATTTGGCAGAAGTAGATCCAGGGGTTTGGAAGTACATTCGTACATCCTGCTACATATACAGGGTGTTACAAACAGGTACGACCAAACTTTCAGGAAACATTCCTCAAACACTAATAAAGAAAAGATGTTATGTGGACATGTGTCCGGAAACGCTTAATTTCTATATTATAGCTCATTTTAGTTTCGTCACTATGTACTGTACTTCCTCGATTCACCACAAGTTGGCCCAATTGAAGGAAGGTAACGTTGACTTTGGTGCTTGTGTTGACATGCGACTCATTGCTCTACAGTACTATCATCAAGCACATCACTACGTAGCATCAACAGGTTAGTGTTCATCACGAACGTGGTTTTGCAGTCAGTGCAATGTTTACAAATGTGGAGTTGGCATATGCCCATTTGATGTATGGATTAGCACCGGCCAATAGCTGTGGCGTGGTACATTGGTATCGAGACAAATTTGAAGAAAGAAAGGTGTCCCGACAGGAAGACGTTCGAAGCAATTGATCGGCGTCTTAGGGAGCACGGAACATTCCGGCCTATGACTCGCGACTGGGGAAGACCTAGAACGACGAGGACACCTGCAATGGACGAGGCAATTCTTCGTGCAGTTAACGATAACGCTAATGTCAGCGTCAGAGAAGTTGCTGCTGTACAAGGTAAAGTTGACCACGTCACTGTATGGAGAGTGCTACGGGACAACCAGTTATTTCCGTACTATGTACAGCGTGTGCAGGCACTATCAGCAGCTGATTGGCCTCCATGGGTACACTTCTGCGAATGGTTCATCCAACAATGCATCAATCCTCATTTCAGTGAAAGTGTCCTCTTTATGGATGAGGCTTCATTCCAACGTGATCAAATTGTAAATTTTCAAAATCTACACGTGTGGGCTGACGAGAATCCGCACGCAATTGTGCAATCATGTCATCAGCACAGATTTTCTGTGAACATTTCGGCAGGCATTGTTGGTGATGTTTTGATTGGACCACATGTTCTTCCACCCACGTTCAGTGGAGCACGTTATCATGATTTCGTACGGGATACTCTGCCTGCGCTGCTAGAACATGTGCATTTACAAGTACGACACAAGACGTGGTTCATGCACGATGGAGCTCCTGCACATTTCAGTCGAAGTGTTCGTATGCTTCTCAACAACAGATTCAGTGACCGATGGATTGGTAGAGGCGGACAAATTCCATGGCCTCCACGCTCTCCTGACCTCAACCCTCTTGAGTTTCATTTATGGGGGCATTTGAAAGCTCTTGTCTACGCAACCCCGGTACCAAATGTAGAGAAGCTTCGTGCTCGTATTGTGGATGTTTATGATACAATACGCCATTCTCCAGGGCTGCATCAGCGCATCAGAGATTCCATGTGCCAGAGGGTGGATGCATGTATCCTTGCTAACAGAGGACATTTTGAATATTTCCTGTAACAAAGTGTTGAAGTCATGCTGGTACGTTCTGTTGCTGTGTGTTTCCATTCCATGATTAATGTGATTTGAAGAGAAGTAATGAAATGAGTTCTGACATGGAAAGTAAGCGTTTCCGGACACATGTCCACATAACATATTTTCTTTCTTTGCATGTGAGGAATGTTTCCTGAAAGTTTGGCAGTACCTTTATGTAACACCCTGTAAAACAGATTGTGATCCCACATTGGTTAATTAACATCTCCAGTGTTTATAAATATAGAATAAAGAAAACATGAAAAATGTGCACCAGCAGTGAACTTCGAACCATTACTATCCAGTTTTGCTACATGCTGACCTACTAATGATTACTTTAATACACGACAAATATTTTTTTTTTACTTAACAAAACTTTAAAATATTCCAACCATCAAAGGTGATTTTTTTAATGCCGCTTTTTGATTTAGAAAATTGATGTCCAGGCACTGAATTCCAAATTTGGTGAAGGAAATTGTAAAGTCCATTCATAGATAAACCTTCTGACTGAGAAAAACTGTGTGCTGGGAAGATGTGCACTCAACAAAACTTCTATTGTCTTTTTCTTAAAAAAAAACAAACTATGAAATGATTGAAATGGAAACTGTTGATATGGTGTGATCGAACCAAGGTCCCCCAATGGCATAAGTGGTCTACTGTGAACAGAGGACAAATAAAATAGCACCTTGTCTGCCATTATAGTGGTAAACTCATGCCTCTGCAGTTTTCACGTCCCTTTCTTTGCTTCCAACTGTTTTTGCGTACTCCTAATGACACAATCCTGCTTATCTGACATTTCACTACATTGTCTTTTGTATGACCTTGGACTTTTGAGCTGTACATAAATGTGGTTATTGTTGACTCTATCAGCTTGTTGTTGGCTTTGCTGCCATATCTTATTAACCCATGCTACTGGAATTAGACGCTTTATATAATATTTCTGATATTCATGGTGTGTTTGTGTACAACAGAAACATTGCTCCACATTAAAAAAGAAGAAAGCGAGGGCTGAAATAGTCTTATTAATTAGTTGCTTGTTTCATGATTTATGAATTTAATAAGCATTATGATAAAACTTTAGGGCAATATGCTGAGTATTTATGGACATACCACAAACATTCAAGACACACACACACTTACGCAAATGTATTCACACACGCAGTTACTATCTTTCAAAAGTATTATACAGGTACATAACCAGCTTTCAAGCCTATGAGGTTTTCTTTTGAAGCAAATTTTTTCAATTACTAGGCTATGAATAATTTTGTATCCAAATGTTTTGCAACTTTTGAGAGAATGATTTGATGATAGCATATCTAAATCGTATTTTTCTTGTACTGAATTAATTTTTGTCTCAGAAAATACATGGAAGAAAGAATATTCAGCAACGCAGGTCATCCTACAGCAGTTGTGAAATCAGCTCAAGATCATATACAGCTAGTAGTATTTACAACGATAAAAAAACCTGGTAACCTGCTTATATCTCCAGGTGTCTGCTTCTACATCTATTTAAAATTCTATAGTTAAAATAAATTATTATAGGACTTATGATTTACAGATATAATTTACCTTCTGCTCTTATACGGTATGGAAAAATAAAACAGAATAGTATAACATTTCATGATTCTGCAATTTTCGATAGTTCACAATGGTAAAAAATCCATCAAAATGTTCCAGACATAGGAAACGGTTTTTTGCCATTAAGAATCCTTAACGCCTGACAATGTTTAATCATTTTCATATAGGCTGTGGTTTTAAAGTGAGGAACACCAAATTAAATTCACGACCTCTATATATTAGTATCATTTAGTACACACATTTGTCAAGCAAGTATGTTAACATATAAAGAAATTTTCACAACTATACAAATATCTGTAAAAGGTAATAGTGATTCTTTCTCGAATTTATTTGTGCAATTAAACACAGTACAACTCTTTGCCATTCTTTTGTATGTAAACTGGAGTGTGTAGACAGTTCAATTACGTATAACAAATGCTGTGTGTATGTGTGTGGCAAGTAGTCGATTTGTGGTCTTTATGGAAACAAAACACTTTACTTACCAGACTCTTACTAAAAATGGGATTGAGCTAAACGTTCAAACTGGGGCTGCTGAATTGGGGCAGTACTCATTTCATAAGACCTCATGCACACATGACATCATTTTTGACATCACACACAGAATCGAAACATCATGAACAGCTATCGACTTCCATGAGCATTTGCTGTGGGGTGCTTGGGAAACGCCATATTGGATTTTATAGTTGGGAAATTTTATCTTCATAACAAGCATATGTCGTTTAAAGGAAATTGCACATAGAATATTTATAAAAACGGATCATCCTTGGTATGTTTTTAGTAATTAAACAGCACATCATGTTATATCAGCTGTCAAAGCTTTCATGAGACCTTAGTTACAGCATAAAGGCAGACATTCTGTCAGGTCATTGTGGTGTAGTGGTTATGTGTGTGGAATTATGGCGTATGAAGCAGTGAGTTTGTATCCTGGCATTTCCCTTCAGCTTTTATTTAACTTTCCCATTTCTGAAAGATTCTGAAACTTACTTATTAATTCAATGGAAGTTTGTTCTGTAATAATTGATGTTATACTGTATATATATAAGAGTCTTCTCTCAGGAGTGAGACAGTATTGTCAATAATTCACAAATTAAGCATGAAACACGGAAGTGTCAGCAAATATTCAAAACGTGTTGATGATCTGCTAAAACAAACCAGCATTCAGTTTAAAATCATAAGAAAGACTGACACATTCACAAATAATTAAAAGGTAACTTATCTATAAAGTATAAAAGAAAATTTACGACCTAGTTCTCTTATGACACATCTCTGTCAAACAAGAATGTTTTAAATTTAATACCTGTATTGAACAACATATAAAGCGTCATACTCTTTCAGAAACATGAAGGCATACAAAAATTGAAAAAGGTTATATGTAAATCTACTACTTCACTGTTTATAACTCTACACTCATAACAACTACACCATTATGATCTGATGGGATGATGGACTTTATGCAGTAACTTAGCTCTCATGAAATTTCGACTGCTGATATGATTATGTGAAGCTTGTTTAACCAATTCATACCAATAACGACGTGTTTTCATAAATCTTCTATGTGCTCTTTCCAGGCTATGGTATACAGTTAAGTAAAAAAATATCAATGGTAGCAGAACAAGAAAAACAATTCTTGATTTATGGTGCATCTTTAACCACGAATATATCATTTTTGTAATTTTACTACGGCAAATGTATTAATACCGACGCATTTTCGAGAGATTCTCTTGTGCTGGTGGTCTGGCACAGCATCTTTTCATCAAATATATCAAATCAGCTACCACTTTAATTCCTCTGCCAGAATAGCTACCTATCTTCTTTAATTAAAGACCAACTTCTGAAACTTATTTTCAGAATTTCTAAAAATAAACTTAAGTTGTTGAGATATTTTGATGAACAATGTCGAATACACCGATGGGAAAAAATTGCAACACCAAGAAAGAGTTGTGTCACATAAACGAAAGTTGGCAGGTGTATTTCTACATCTGGAATATGATGTCTATTCATATTTCACTCCAGTCGCATAATTGTGATGCTAGTAGCGCCACTATGAGGATGCAAAATAGGTTAGCTTCAAATAAATGCTGTAACAGTTGTGAGCTTTAGTTAAATTTGAGATTGGAGATGGTGAGCAGATATTAGTCATGAATGCCTTTAAGGTGAGAAAGACACTACTATTAAACTTCACTGATTTGGAACAAAGTTGTGTAATAGGACTATGAGAAGCTGGATTCCTTCTGTCATATTCCAAAAAGAGTCTAGCCACTGCACATGAATACTGGCAGCGGTGGTCACGAGAACATACGGTCGCAAGAAGACAGGCTTTGGACGGCTACATACCACTGCTGAGAGGGAAGATCACCATGTTCAGCATGTGGCTCTGGTGCATCATAATCCATCTGCAGCAACCTGACCAGCAGTTTGCAACACATTGACACAACGAACTGTTACAAATTTGTTACTTCAAGGACAGATGCCCTGCAGTTTGCGTTCCACTGTCCTCAAACCACCTCCATTTGTGTCTTCAATTATATCAAGTAAGACGACATTGGAGGGGAGACTGGAGATCTATTGTGTTTTCTGATGAAAGCTGGTTCTACCTTGGTCCCAGTGATGGCCGTGTGTTGGTTAGAAGGAGGCCAGTTGAGGGCCTGCAACCAACCTGTCTGCGTGCTAGACACACTGGACCTACACCTGGAGTTATGGGCTGGAGTACGATTTCGTATGACAGCCGGATCACTGTTGTAGTTATCCCATGCACCTTGACTTCAAATTTGCATGTCAGTGTAATTATTTGACCGGTTCTGCTGCTATTCATGAATAAAGTTCTAGAAGGTGTTATCCAACAGGATAACGCTCGGCGACATACCGCTGTTGTAACCCAACATGCTCTACAGGGTGTTGGCATGTTGCTTTGGCCTGCTGGATCACCAGGCCTGTCTCCAATTGAACATGTACGAGACATCATCGGACGAGAACTCCAGTGCCATCCACAAAAAGCATTGACCATCACTGTTTTGACCGACCAAGTGCAACAGGCATGCAACTCATTCCCATAAACTGACTTCTGCTACATGTACAACACAATGCATGCACATTTGCTACTTGTATTCAAGATACTGGCGGTTACACCGATTATTAATGTACTAGCATTTCACATTTGCAGTTGGTTTTCTTGTGCTTAGATTAATCTATGGTCTTGCTATGTGTAGCTAACATATTTAATGAAATATGTTAGCTACACAAGTATTTTCCTGATATGTCAATACTCTGCACTAATTATTTTTTGGTATTGCGATTTCTTTTCACTCATTGTATACACATTAAACGAATTCAGTGCCAGCTGTCTCCAGCTTGTATCTTGTTTATAAATCAGAAGGTTCTCTCACATTTGTTGATGATGAAGATGTATTTGGAAAAATAGCTCATACAATTTTTTCAGCAAGTTTCTGAATTAATTCTTGCAATGTTTTAATCTCTCTCTTATCTACAGCTCAGTCCATATGATTGCAGAAGTTTACACGTTTACAAACAACGTAACTTCGAGGTGAACATACCTCACAATAAAGAAAAAGTGTAACGTCCTGTCCTCTCTAGTTGAAGTGAATGTTATTGTTTTGGAATGTCATGTTTGCCTCATGTTTAGTGAACGATACGTACTAGATAGTCGATGGACAGCTCTTTCTATCTGCCATACACCTTGTATTGTTAATATGATATCACGTATCGTGGAAGTCTTGTGAATACACAAAACAACTGTACATGAGTGTTACCCTTACAGTTATGCTGGGACTGCAGCGCCCTTGGGGAATTTACTTATTTTTAGTGTGTCTTTCGATATTACAATCAGCCAGTAACTTGGTTGATAACTTGAGAAGATTTCATCTACAACATTCAGTGTGACTTGAAACTTGTGTGAAATATTATTATTAGAGTTGTGTTTTGTGGAAATGTGCTTATTTGCCCACATGGTTCTCCAACAGGTGAATGGCCACTGTAGTATTGTAAAAGTTCTTTAATTAATGACTTCTCATTTCAGTAGATGTAGAGTAGGTGTGGCAGTGAACTTTGAGTACAATGTAAAGGCATTCATTTCCGTTTAAACATCTTGTAGAATTAGTTCTGATTCAATTTAATAAAACAACGTAGATGACTTATGGAGTAAACTTAAAATAGTAGTGACTGTTCGTTTTTAATTGTTCATTTGTGTCTTCATAATGAAACTATAAATGCTACAAATTCAGTTAATGATATATATAAGTTCAATAATTTTTGGTATTGGTCTAGAACTGCAACAGATAAAATATCATGACCTTGAAGAATGTCTAGACTATAGCGTTTCAAACACTGGCAAATTATCAGTTCAAAACTACCAGTTGTTTTATTTCTTAAATGTAAAGACGTCGAGAAATAAGTTTCTAAGCCTGTTATGATTTCATCGTGCAAGACGTCAAATTTAGCTGTAAAATACGAAGATATTATTCTGTTAGCCAGATCTGCTGTCTCTTCCTTTTGTGATTCTTTTCTATATGACAGTGTCGACGTTATGTATTTTGCTTGCGCTCTGTTAGATAAGTGCTTCCAAGAGTCTTATTAATTTGGCCTTTGCCACTGTTTGGATAAAACTAACGCCAGTAGCAGTGAGTCTGATTATATCTTCGACACAGCTACATCGAGAATCGAAAGTTGCATCGATAGTACGCATCGATACCTGCTGACATCACTCGCAATGAAGTAGTTGACGTAACGTAAAGGGGCTAAGCTGAGTGTGCGTGGTTGTGTCAGCTCGACAGGCGGGGGATAACTGAAAACTTTGTTACTGTTTTTGTTTTTTAAGATTTTTTTCTGGAGTTCAAATGGCGGCTGTTGTGCAAAGAGTGTCGGCGTTATTTTGTGGACAATTGAATAGAGGAGCTGTTGTTACCTCCAGAATAAATCCACGATCTTTCTATACGTACAGCCCCGAACCCTCACAACCTCTTCAACGCGATCCGAAGTGGTGTTCACCCGAGGAAGCGGTGCAATGCATCAAATCTTGTAAGTTCTCTTGCAGTTTTTTGAAAGTTTTTTCTTTTGTTTATTGCTTGGTGATAACTTGGTTCATTTTTACGTATTATTCCCTCCAGTTGTGGGCTTTTCTTTTAATTTTGGAAAATACATTTCGTGATTTTGTTGCTCATGCTATTTTCCAAACCGAGTAGGAAAAAACGCAAGAGCAGTTGTTGCGGTTGTGTTGGTGGTAGCGCTAGTATAACATCTTTTAGTCATTGTATTGCCTAAACAAGATGGTGAATTTAATTCTGTTTTCAGATCGAAGTCCGTAGTTGTTTGATGGGTCTCTGGGTATTATGTTTATGACGATAGTATGTAAAAGTACTGACTACTTATGTGCTTTAGTTGTTAACCTAAAAGTGGCCATCTTTAAATGACTGTTTCAGATGTAGACTGTTTTGTTGACATTACCCATTCAGTTACAGAAATATCAGTGCGATGTCTATTTCAAGACCAGTTCATGTCAGCTGACGCTAATAACATAACCTAACTTCTACACAGATGAGGAACTGTGGCTTCTATTGACGTAATTAGTCCATACATTGTGTGTGCAGCCGTCTATTGACAAAAATTGAGAGATTAATCGTCAGCTGCCTGGCAAAGAACTGTTACACTATATAGTGATTTAACGAAACCATGTACAACATGGATGATTGGTGATACAGAAACCAGGGTTTATGGCTGTTCACCCTCTCCATCACTACTTTTTGCTACGAGAATTCAGAAACATGTGCTTTTGGATCTCCGAATGTGTTGCTGTTTCGATAATTAGTTTTATATAGTAATTGTTTAAAGGAGGCTTGAGCGAATTAATTGAAAAACTTTCAACATTTCTCCGCATCGACGCTTCTTCATTTTTATACAGGTATTTTCCGTCACGGCTGAGGCATTGGCGAATCATAGATATAGCATTGTTATTTGAGCAGTTTGGCGTCAGGGAAGCGCTGCTTGGAAAAACTCAGAAAAATTGTGATTATTGCTGAAGATCGGCTACAGTATTTCCGTTCTCTCGTAACACGTATTTCATCGTTGATATCCTGTTATTTGACCGCTACTGTCTTGCTGTCGTTGGTTTCTCTTACGTGCAGTTTGTCAGATCAACAAAACTGTAGTGATAATTTTTACGCTCTCATCGTCACACGAGGGCAACGCCTTGCCGCAGTCATAACCTTTTATGTATTTGCCACTACGCAGTTCCCTTCCTCTGCTTCGTCCTTAGGTCTTGTGTATTTCCTAAGAAGCTTTAATGCTTTGGGTCTTTCAATAACTAAAATCTTTCTCGTGCTGCCAAGTAGAGATAGGTTCTTGTACTGTCCCTAATATCATTTCTTTTATGTTTACGCAAAATGTCTTGGTGATTTGTCTCCACGCCGACGATTTCATTAATTGATGTTTTTCCTGTTGCGTAGCTTTATCACACGAGAATATTCTTCAGTTAATGAGTACTGCTCTGAAGTATGGGGACCGTTATTAGGAAGGGTTAATTTTACGAGAACCAAAGAAGAGCAGTGCATTTCATCACTATTAATAAGGTTAAAATTACTTAGCAGTTGACACTTAAGCTGCTGGAACTGGTTTCCTGCAATCAGAGCACCCGTCACGCTCGAACAGTTTGCCGTTGCCAAACTGTCACAGTTGGTCTTTTCACTTCCAATTCCTTGTCGGGCTTTCGTTCTTGACGTGTTTGGATCCTCATTTCTGGCTCCGATCCTTTTATTTTGTAGTTCAGCACACGTCTAAAAAACAAACGGCGCTAACGAAAATACAAGTTTGCTTAACCAGGCAGTACTGGATCCTTCCACACAAGATGCGATTCATCATCACATTCAGTTATAATCTCAGAGATGGACTTAAATTAGATAAGCTTCGCTCGACAATGCGAATTGTTGAAGCTGCAATTCATCGTTGCAACTGGTTGCCAGAGTCATTAATGTAACGTACAGTTGCAGCGGAGTGGTGTGGCGCATGGTTAGCATATAAACCAGACGGTTTCGAATCTTATCAAATACAGCGAAATTTTTCTTATTTGTAAATTGATCAAAATACTTTGTTTTTAATTAATGGTTTCACTTTTTTATTTTGAATACTTTGGCAATTTTCGTTATATCGATTTTATTTCCTCCTATATTCCTATAATTTTTTCTTCGTCTGGTATCTGCCTATGTCGCTGACGAGCTGCAACCAAGTGCCCAACAGGACCTCATCGGTTGATAACGCGGCAGCTAAGCTGAGGATAGTTTCAGATAAACCATGAGCGAGAAATTAGTTCGCTTTCAACACTGAAACTGATTTTTTTTTTTCTGCCTTGAGTTTGCTCGTAGAGATTAGCTTCAATCGTCGTGAACAAAGCTATCGTGATTTTATTTCTACGGCAGATTGTTGTCCGCCGTGTTCACAGGTACATTCCACGTCACGAGGTTGTGGTTAGGATAGAACTAAGTCATTAGTTTAAATTCAGGGCTACGAAACTCGTTGCCTGCCGCAGTGTAGTTACTGGCCACTTAAAATCGGCTGCCGACAGTGCTCCTTGCATTTCCGTCATACGTCACGGCGACCGCTCTCAACATTGCTCCGCGTTACACAAACAGCATTTCTGAAGTAACCCACCGTGTTTTTTTTCCCCTTCGGTTTTGTTCGTTCTATCTGCTCGGGGTGGACGTCGTAAGACATCCGTTTAAGTTCGTTGTTGATCGATTTACTCAGTTTTTTTTATTACAGAGGGCAGCTAACCCTCTGACCGAACACGCTGAGTTACCGTGCCGGCCCCCGTGTTAGTGCGTCGCCTGTAACAGAGCGGTAGCCTGCACTCTATGTGGCAACACTACAGCGGCGAGTGATGCACGTCAACTGTCAAGTAGTTTTAATCGGACTGTAGGTTTTGTAGTAAGCGCGCAGACGTCACAGGTTTGCTCATAAACTCCAGTGGTAGGTGCTGTCGCGGATATGTTCGTGAAAACTCCAGTGGTAGACGGTAAAAGAGTTGCCTAAAGCAGTTTGATTCAAATGAATTTGTCTGTGGGGTGTCATTAATTTATAAATTCTACCTTCCAAACATTTTGTTTAATTTAGTTGTATAACTTACAAGTTTGCCTTATAATTCAATTGCAGGTTTATTCGAAAAATTCCTAGAGCGTCACTTAGAAGTTAGAGTATTACTTCCGCCTACAAATCTTCCGAAAACGCTGACGGCAAAATTAGCGCTCAATTGATTGTATTATAGCTGAGTAGGTAGTTCTTCTTGTAGACTGTCGCGAATGTTTACACTGGTTTACAACTAAATCTTTACCTGCCATCTGTAAGAACTGAATGAATTCCTAGACGTTTTAGAGTTTGGATATGCTAAAAAGCAACACTGCCGTATCCAACAGGATGCGGAACCATTCAAGTAATTGTAATCCTTCTACAGTTTAGTTAGAGTGGTTCTCAAACTTTCTGAGCTTCGGCCGCATTAAAAAGGCCGCAAATAATTGTGGGCGCACTGTATACACATTGCTGAAGAATATTTTACAACGGTCAATATAGAAAGCAAGTACTGTGATAAAATAACAATTTAGTCATTTTATTTTGAATTGCGCATCCAGACTATAGAAAATGCAACTTGTATTAATAGAAAAATACATTATCACAATCTGAATGAATAATTTCTGTATAACAAATGTGAGATTCATGAAACACGATTGTCACCCAAATGCGACGGCAGGGTGCCCTGCTGCCTTACCCTGCCAAGACGAAAGGCAATAGAAACTATTAAGTGAAACATATTGAAATAAAATAATGCAATGAAACTAACGATTACTTCAAATTATAGAGAAAAAGCAGTAGTGCAATTCAAATGAAACGCACCTTACATTCAAGTGTTTGAGAAACGAGCCTGATGTGTTCTCGCGATGTCTTCAGTGTTTGGAGATATATTTCAAAGACAAACCTTTTCCTCGTCAATACATTGAAGAGTTCCTCTCGTTTTACATTTAATTGTGGCGAGGGCAGAAAATCCTAATTCACATAAATATGACACAGAAAATTGAACTAAGACGTTCAAAGCTGTTTTATATGTCGGTACTTACTCTTCTTTTATAGAAATCGAAAAAGCTTCGAGAAACAGTTCCTTTTGCTTTATCAGCAGTCCACAATCGGTAGATGCTGCTGCCAGTTTTTCTTCTGTTAATGTTAATCCAAAATCAAATCCAGTCGTACTGTTCAGTGTCGAGGGATGGAAAATATGAACTCAGTTTCTCTTCTAAACTTATTAAATGATCTACTGCTGTTAGAAGTATTTCATTTATGCACATGCTCCTAATCAACGGGAACATTTCCAAATTACCGTGAACAGCTTTTCTTTTCCATATTTGTAGTTTTCTGTG
The DNA here is from genome assembly GCF_023897955.1 of Schistocerca gregaria. Taxonomy (NCBI): domain Eukaryota; kingdom Metazoa; phylum Arthropoda; class Insecta; order Orthoptera; family Acrididae; genus Schistocerca; species Schistocerca gregaria. The sequence goes on along the minus strand of NC_064922.1, from coordinate 520,002,988 downwards.
AAACGCTTTAATTTTGTCGGTGGATGTGAGGATATGTTCTTCTTTCCCTTGCATGCTAGTGTTCAAAATATTGAATTGCTGAAATGTATCGGCCAAATACTGCAATCTGGCAATCCAGAATTCACTTAGAATAGGTTGCAAAAACGTAAATGATTTATTTCTTCGAAAAACAAGAGAAATTCTTGTCGTGGCTCATGCACACGGGTAAGTACTCTCCCCCTCGATAACCACCTGATTCCTGGGTGTAAAAGCAACCATCTGTGTTCTGACTCAGTATCGGTACAAAGTTTTTCGAATAAACGGTTTTTGACAATTTTACCATCTGAACAACATGCTCTAAGAATTCTCTCAATGTTTTTGCTATTAGGCCTCCCTATGCAGAAAACAGTGAGTTACGATAACATCCTCAGTTATATTTATTTTATTTTTTATTTTTTTTTGCAAAAGAAATAAGGCACTTCACACAGCTGACCGTTGTAAGGACACTATCTGTACAAATTCCTACGTGCTGTTGCAGCGCCACTCGGAGGTAGGTGGAATAGGTTCATTGGGAACGACATGAAACCTTCCGAATTCTATGACCAAGTTGTGATCGCATGCATAGCGCACAAGGCTCAATTTCAGAATGGCTACCACCATAAAAGTAAAACTTCAATAAGTAAATCAACTGCGAAACAATAGCACGACACGATCAGATAATATCCGCAGGAGTTTCCGTCGGGAAACTCCGTCAGTCGTCAAATATTTTTTTCACTTTTTTCTCCTGATTCTGAACGTTTGGATCTGATCAGAAATCCATTAACGCTTGGCAACCCTTGGGATTAACTTAATGTTTATTTACAAACTTTGAGAGCGATCAAGTGTCATATCGTTTGGTTACGGAAAGAAGGTACGGAACGAGGCGTGCGAAAACTATTAGCACGGCACCTACGGTGGTGTGAGGGGGGGGATAGTTATATTTTACACACAAAAGCAAAAAGGGTTCACCAAAGGCACACTGTTTCAATCAAAAATTGTGAAATTAAGGTAAGGCTGTTGTAATGCAGTTCTAGTGCAATGAGTTGAAGAAAATGCCATTTGAGGTATTTATTAATTATGAATGACCATAAAGCATTATGTTGTAAGAAACTTGCACTCCACGGTTGCAGTGTTGGACTGCAAGTTTTTTTTTAACTTATCGAATGAATTACTTTGTTGGCCACACCAAACTTTATCATGGATTAAGTGCTACATTTATAAATACAGTTAGGCCTACATTCACTGTAAAATGAATTAATCACCCCCACCACTGCATATTGTTATGATTGCAGCAATGTGACAATTATCTGACCATTGTGTTTCTCCAGGCAGCATCTGCCATCCAAAAAAATTGAAATAAATAATTATAAACTTTGTTTTACCATTGTTCAGGATCTGAGGCCTGTCATGCTGAAACTTAGTGATCCTGTTAAACTTTTGGGTACAATAGCTTGGTTGTAGTACAAAAGTTCAAACTGGTAAATTCATCATAGTGTGCTATCAAAGGGTCTCCTAAATCTTGTCGTACCAAATTTTGGCTATACTTTATTGCCTTGTATCTACTGAAAGAGTAACTTTCTGAAGCTAATACTTTAGTTATCTGCAGCGTGCCAGCATGTCAAAACTCTGCAAGTGGCACCCATATTACTCAAGTAATAACAAAGTTATCGAAGTTCAAAGTGTGCTAAAAATATTAGTCAATTCGAAAGGTCATATCTCAAAAGGGATCACTCAAATTTGATTTTCCTCGGCACCATTGAAAAGAGCTCACAGGTGTGATGTGAACCCATGTCCACCGCCTATAAAGTGCATCACATGTTTACACTTTTGGAATATGCCTTTCTGCTTCGTGGCAGATGCAAAGTGGGGCAACTGTGGTCACTCCATCAAAGGTAGTCATTTTGAACATCTGTGTGTGTGTGTGTGTGTGTGTGTGTGTGTGTGTGTGTGTGTGTGTGTGTGTGTGTGTGTGTTACTACTATATGGATCATTAACCTCGACATTCGCCCAGTGTTAGAGAAAGAACAGAATCAAATCTATTGAGGACCTGTCGTGTACTGAGGTATGGGAGAAATATGAACACAACACCTACATCCTTTGGAAAATGGGAATAAATTACGCTAAAATCACTACTGACAAATCTGGTCTATCACCAACCACCTTTTCTATGGTTCCCACAGAATTTGACGTCAGGAACCATTTCCCTTATCTGGCCGGAGAAGGATTCTTCTTTGGTGTCCACCGGTGGCAGGACTTATTCTCTGTATCCCTCTTCCTTCCAACCCTTGGGTCTGAGGCCCATCTCCATGGCCTGTGGGTCCCAGGGCTGTCTGCTCTTCACGTGTCCCCATGCTCAATGTAGAGAGTTCTTTGAATGGACCTTGCCCACCAAAGGTTACAAAGGACAAAAAGAATAATAATTGGGCCAAGGCTCTTACAGTAACCATTGAGGTGTCAGGTCAGATCCTTCTGAGCAGTCAGATTCTGAGCCATGTTTGTGGCGCTTGTTCACCCCCACTTTTGGCAGGCAGTGACCCTGCAGCGTGACTGGTCCTCCTGCTCACTTCACACCTAACATGGCTACCATTCGCATGATGATTCAGTGGAATTTTAATGGGTTCTGCTGTCACCTACTGGAACTACAATACCGTATTTCCTCTTCTTCTTGAGTTTGCGTTCGCTCTCTTAAGAAACACTTTTCACTGGTGATCACTCTCCAAAGACCTGTGGTTATCATGTGTTCTGTCGGAACCGTGCTTGTCCTTAGGTGTCACCTGGAGGGGTTTGTATTTCGGTTCTTACAGATGTCGTCAGTGAATGAATTCCTCATTGTACTTCATTAGAGGCACTAGTGGTGCAGGTGCAAATGACCTCAGCAATTACCATTTGCAGCGTCTACCTACCTACCTCCAGACAGAGTGAAGTGGCACAGTGTCTATCACATTGGACTCGCATTCAGGAGGATGACTGTTCAAACCCACATCTGGTCATCCTGATCTAGGTTTTCTGTGATCATCCTAAATTGCTTCAGCCAAAGTCTGGGATGGTTCCTTTAAAGGGCATGGCCAATTTACTTCCCCAATCCAATGCGACTGATGACTTCAGTGTTCAGTCCCTTACCCCGAAACAAACCTACCTACGTACCTGCAGCCAGGCCACTTACGTTGAGTTGACCACATTAATCCAACCACTCCCCCCCCCCCCCACCCTTTTCTTCTGCTTGGGGACTTAAATGCACACTAGTCCTTGTGGGGTTAATACCACTTCATCTGGTATAGGTCTTTTAATTAACCAGCTTCTCACAGACCACAATCTTAGCCGCCTCAATCATTGTTCTCTTACCCCTGCAGTATCGCCTATGACACCTTTTCAGTAATCGATCTAACTATCTGTTCCCTAAATCTTGTGGCTTTGACACATTGGTCACTACACGATGACCTTTGTGACAGTGATCATTGACACTGCTGGAACTGCTATTCCCCTTTCTACAGGTTTCCCCTACCATCAGCTGGTGCCATGGTAGACCGAAGACATTGCAATAGCTATTCAGAATCGCCAAAAGAGGAGGATATTAGGAGATGCAATCACTAATTAATCCTGGTACTCTTTCAGAGTGTACGTAACAGACCTACTGCTGAAGGAAGCGCTTGATTTTTCTCTTAGCCCACATTTCTGCATATACTTCAATGTGTTGCTTAGGCACTTCCTATATACCACGCAATTGTTTCTCTAGCACGATTTGCAAAATTGTGGCGTGTGTTATACTAACACACACTGATCAGCCAGAACACTGTGACCACCTACTAATAGCTGGTATGTCCACCTTTGGCATGGAGTGGTGCATTGTGGCATGGATGCAGCGAGGCATTGGTAGGTCACTGAAGGAAGCTGGGACCATATATGTGTACCCAAGTCTCCTAATACCCGTAAATTCTAGGGTGAGGGCCATGGGCTCTTGACACCACGTTCAGTCACATCCCAGATGTGTTAGTGGGTTCAGATCTGGCGAGTTGACAGGCCAGCACATCAGTTGGAACTCGCCACTGGTTCCTTGACTGTATCCGTGACCTTCTAGACCTTGTGATATGGCGCATTATGATGCTGTAAAATGCCACTCCAATCGGGAAAATGGTCGTCGTGAAGCGGTGTAAGTGGTCTGGATCCAGCACATGATACTCCTTGGTCGCCATGGTGCCTTGCCGAGCTCCCTGGACACATGGATGCCCACGTGAATGTTCGCCAGAGCGTAGTGAAGCAGCCTCCAGCTTTCCTCCGAGCCACAGTAAAGATGTTACGGAGCTGTTCTCCTGGAAGACACCGTATTCCCGCCCTCTCATCGGCATGGTGATGGTGATGATATGGGGATTCATCAGACCATGAAACACTCTGCCACTGCGCCGATGCGTACTACCGATGCTCACTTTCCCATTCCAATCGCAGTTGCCGACGTCGTGGTGTAACGTTGGCACATGTACGGGTGTCAGCTGAGGCCCATCATTGGGAGTGTTAAATTCACTGTGTGTTCACACACACTTTTACGCTGCCCAGCACTGAAGTCTGACGTAGGTTCCTCTCCAATTCGTCGACTGTTCAGTATTACCAGTCTGGCCAGCATACGAAGTCCGAAATCTGTAACTAGGAGTGGCCGCCCAACCCCACGACTTCTGTACATAATTTCACCTTGGCCTCGCCACATGCTAAAGACACTAATTACAGCACACCTCGAACCCCCCGACAAATCGTGCAGTTTCTGAAGTGCTTGTTCCGAGCCTCTGGGCCATCACAGTCTGCTCTCGGTCAATTTCAGATACATTATGCGCCTTGCCCATTCTAGGCCCAGCCAGCACGCTCATGATACTACATGCACCAGCGTGTTTCCAAGTTATTCCTCACCAGGTGACGCTGTTATCGCCTGGACGCCTTATATCGCTAGTAGGTCGGTGGTCATAACGTCCTGGCTGATCAGTGTAAGCGGCCGTAATTAATCAAACCTGCTTGCAGTCCCCATAGGGGAGACACATCGAGCCTTGAAAATTTTCTGCTCAGAGAAATAAAACTGTATCTACAGTCTAAGCTAGGTGTAGTTTTTCGCTACCTCCCAGTCCAGAATTTAAATTTCACAGTAGCACGCACATAGAAGTGCCGAAGTGTTACTACTGGTTCTTACGCGCTTTGGATACAATGTTGAAGTTCACATCGAGCGCAGTGACTAAGATATTGTCTCCTTATTTGGGAGCAGCTGATTAAAAATTTTGTCGGTGTATTCAGACTTAATTACCCGTGGCTACCACCAGCCACTTCATCTGACCGCTACTTGGTCTTCTTTCCCGTCCTTCTACCCTTGAGTTCTTATACCATCAGTAGCCATCTAACAGTGGAAACGACAAACAATACCAGCTGTTGCTGCTACTTGTTATCTTCAACAGAGATTTTGTCAAGCTCGCACAAATTTTAGTGCCTTTTGTCCCTGGCTGTGGTTGTGGCACAGTTCCTCGTGCCTCGCGCCACGCGAATACTGCGGGAGGAATGAGGCGGGGAGCGGGAAGGCAGAGTTCTCCCGGATGTTCACTTCGGCATGGCGCATATGGAAGTATTGCCCATCCGAAAAATATGGCCTCGCTGTACACTGTATTTTATCGTTATTCAGTAGTGTTTGGCTTTTCGCTGTTAAAACGCTCAATCTCTTTTTCGTTAGTACGTAATAATTTTCAGTTACATACATCTCAACAGTTCTCTTGTTTTATTTATTCTTTTGTCAAGAACAGTGCGCAGTTCAATAACTGGTGAGCCATTAGTCCTGGGATAATCTTCTGCCTCCACAATGTTTTCAGATTGTGAGAAAATGATTCAAATGGCTCTGAGCACTATGGGACTTACATCTGAGGTCATCAGTCCCCTAGAACTTAGAACTACTTAAACCTAACAAACCTAAGGACGCATCACCCAGCCGTGCCCGAGGCAGGATTCGAACCTGCGACCGTAGCAGTCGCGTGGTTCCAGGCTGAAGCGCCTAGAGCCGCTCGGCCACCACGGGCGGAGATTGTGAGAAAGGACAGACGATTCATCGTGAGGGTAGTGCATAAGGAAGTAAGGAATATAAAATCGCATGAGTCAGAAGCAAGGTAGGAAAGTAAAACAACGTTATCTACTTGCTGCCTGTTATGCTGACGTATCTCTGATTTGTTGCACAAAGTCGAAAAGATGTCATTTTCACGGATATGACCCCTTTGTGCATCTGGTAAAAAGGAATGAAGTACATAAGTTTCACTATCGTTTCTTGGATATGGATGTAATAAAGAGACATTTACTACGTGCATTTCCATTGCAAGCTAGAAACAGCTCAAAAGCAGTCACAGATAACGTTTTAAATGGCTCGCCGTGTTGAGAAAAAGCATTTCAATTGTTGCATACACATTTTCAGCATTAATAAACTAATTATACAACAGGCTACGCAAATGAAAGGAAACGGTCGGTATTACTACGGCAGTAGGAGTATCCTGAAAGATTGTGATGGTTAGATGTATTTAATTTGTTGAAATGTATTACTGACAAAGGCAGATCTGCTTTCATGACAATGTTTTTCGAACGACGTGAACTCCCACTCACAAGATACACATTATGATCAGCTGCTGACAATGCACTGACCATTGTGTTGTGCTACAGATCAACTGTTTATTTTTCTCAGTAACAACTATTTTATTCGCGAATCACACATTGTCAGTTTGGCAAGCCGTAGGTGAGTAATCAGCATCTGGCTTGTGCCTATCATTCGACCTGAAGGGAACGCTCGTCATTAATTTAATACTACTCAGATCAAGAGAAGGAATAAAATCCTTTGGTAACTTTCCTTTACAGTCGTCCAGTGTTAAAAATACAATGGGTTATGGGGATTCAACCAAAATTCCAACAGAATTGGCAATTTATTTTTGGGTTAATTGTTAACCTTTCGTCGTTCGAAGAAGCAGATGGGTTTAATTGTACTTCCTGTGTCTTAACACATTGTAATTTGCACAAACTCATCTCACAGCAGCTATTGCAACAGAATTCTGAAACAGAGTGCCTCATTAAACAAGTAATTGGCAATCAAAGAGCACAATAGTTTACGAAAAACCTCATACTGTCGGTTTGCAGTAAGATAAGAAATTTCATTTTTATTTCCATACTAGGAAACCCTGTCTCACTAGCTGTCGATAACTCTTAAAAAATTAGTGACTGGAGTGAACAAAAATAAAAAGGGAAGTATAACTACTGATATATCGCCAAAGTCGGCGTTCGGATGATATGTCGTAATGTGGTTTGTCTGTTGGTACCACACTGACATGCCAGTGAAGCTCTCATTTTTCATCGCTGATTTCTTCTTATTGTGTTCAGGCTGATGTCATTTTTCCGATTTTAGTGGAACTACAAGTTTTTTTTGTGTTAACGGTCTTCCTTAGGCGTTGCCTATAGCTAAAGATAATGGGACATGAATGCAGAAAACCAAGCGAATAGTACGTGCCTGCAAGTGATGAGAAATGCCAGCGAAAACTGATAGGGCAATGCAGATTAGACTGCACAGGTTTTAATACAAGTATATATGGATACTTCTTTCCACATTTTTAATTTCCTTACAGCTTTCTGAGCTACCACTGCTCCCACGACCACTACATAACGCAAAAGTAAAACAAGAAACATTGAGTGTTCTAAATTCCTAGTGACAAACAGTTTGATAGCAGGCCGTCGTGCAATGTCAGCCTTGAGTGTTCTTTAGTTGGAGAATACCGATGCACGGTGATGAAAATATAGATTTGAGTATACTTAAAATACCGTTACCAGAGTTATTGCAAATCTAATATCTTTACCTGTAAAATATTGCTTTCATTTTCCATGATTTGACGTATAACTGTGTGTTACAATTAATGGCTACTAAGGTGACGTAAAGATTAAGGAATTCGACCCGCTTTGGGAAGGAGCGATGCTCACGTTTCTGTTTGGCCGTCCGGATTTAGATTTTCTTAGTTCCAGTAATTCGATTAAGGCCATGTTCAGAATGGTTCCTTACGAAAACGTTACTTGATTTGTTTCCCTATCTCTATTGTTCTGGACGACATGTTGAACCTTAATCTACCTTGAATAGGGGCATCATGTAAAATAAATATTGTTTCAAAATGTAGAAACAGTTATCACTCACTCTGAATAAAGCGTACATCGTATTCAAAACTACTTAACAGCACTTAACAATACCGATAAACATTATTATTAAGTAGTTTAGTGGAAACACAGGAAATCATTTCTAGAGCTATATGGGAATTCTGTAATGAATAGTCTCCACTACAACCACCAGATGGAAGGAGGGGTGGCGGCAGGGAGGGAGCGGTAATTACGTGTTTCCATCGTGTCCTTTCTTTACAAAACAACGGTCAGTTGTTGTGGGTGATAACTTAACGGTAGATCGTGTTGTTTGCTAGACCCATAAAGGTCTAGAACAGGTTTTCTCAAACTGTGTTCGGTGGAACACTGGTTTTCTGCAGGAAATGAGTAAGTGCTCCGCGAAAAACTACTCATATGGCATTTTTTCGACATTTTGACTGTACTGATTATTTTTAAAATTTTATTATGATTTTTGCGTTATCAGTCATGATTTAAAATTGAATAAACCAATTTTTTCTCATTAAAAATATATGTATGGTAAAAATAAACGAGATGATCCATCAAAGTACCACGATTCTCAGTGTTCCTTCGTAGAACAAGTTGAGGAATCTCTGGCGTAGAGGAGAGGCTAGTGTATTGAAGATATCTATATTGTCATACTGTTCTGACGAGGCCCACGAGCCAGCATCCGTCTCCGGCGGTTAGCGAGCAATTATTTCAATAATTCTTGACTGCGCGTTTAAATGCATGCAGCTCTCGATCGCACACGAAGAAATTAATTTCTGAAGTGAATATCTTCTCAATTACATATTGATTTCCCGTGGACCCTGCACGGAGTCGAGCATTCGCGAAGTGTGGCGAACAAGCCGACTAGTGTGACGTCACAAGTCCGTTGAAGGGCCGGTATATCTCGAAAACCCCGTGCTCTGGATAGCGACGCCACTGCTGGCTCCCCTTTTTTTTGTTTTAATGGTATTGCGTTGACAGAGTAATCTCTTACATAGCCCAAGACATATATTAGGTTGTAAGGTGACAGTACGCTTGTAAGTTGTGAAACTAACAAATCTCATTACGGGCATTATGAGTGTTGTATATAACAGAGTTATATTTACGTCCCTGATGAAAACATCTCTGTTTCAACTATGGTCTGATATTGTCGTTTTAATATGTTATGACGGCATTAGTAACAAGAACATGCCCACCCCACCTCCCCGTCCAGCTCTCTTTTGCTGTAGATTCCGTGAATTTTACGGTTTTGCAAATGTTTTTGTGTTACTGACATTAGTTGGTAGTTTCTTGAGGCTCATATTTCCACCGCATTAACGTCGTCACCGATTTATGGGTGGAGTATCGATTGTTTATGCTTCACTGGCCTCCCTGACATTATTCCTTTTTTTCTCTATTTAAATTTCTTTTCGGGGAGGTTAGTTCCTTTTCTGCTGCACCCAGTTTCACTTTTTAAGAATCCCCTTCATATGGCTCGTTGGTGAAGAAAAGACCTTAGGGATCCCGTATCGTTGATGCTAGCTGAAGACGAAAGAACAGTTGAGTAAACTTTTGCACTTCTTCTGTTAAGTTGGGTTCAATTCTTATCTTTACACTTTCACTATAACAGATTATGGGAGGCTTGTGGGAGGGATAATCCTTCCTTGTGGGAGGGGATAACCCTTCCTGCCATGTGCTAAATGCCAGGTGACCTCAGCTGCACACAGCCTCTACTTATCTTATAGTTTCCCTTACCTTATTTTACTACACCATTATCAGTCTCCCAGCTAGCAGACATTATTTATGCCATTACTCTCTAACCCCTACATGAGGTTGGCAGGGTCAGATGTGAGGTGCCTCTCGTAACAGATGTGACCAGTGTCAGCCCTCATGCTCTCCCACCTGCTGCCTTAGCAGACTCATACTTTTACCTCTCTTCAAATTGTCACCACTGTCATCATTGCTGCTTTCAGGGTCTCACTCTTTATCACTCCTACACGACACTAAATTTAGGTGGTTAATGGGCTACCCCTTGAAAGAGGGAGTGATGATTTATCTGATTAGTTGCTTAACCCACCCCCCTTTCAACCAGCCGACCAACCAATCGTCAAACCTGAAACAGCATCTATAGAATGAGCATGTGTAAGGACTCTGTCAACTTTGAGGTATTTTATGTATTGTAAGCTCTTTTAGACAGTAAATGAATCAGCTACTAGCACAGATGTGTTTTTGATTGGTGACTCCATGGAGTGCTGTGTGCACGACGACCATATATGTTAAATTAAAAGGAAAGTCAGTGTTGGCCATAATATTCATGTTTTATTAATGGCAGAATCGATTTTCGATCACATAGTGATCATCTTCAGTGCTGATATGTACAAATTAAACTCGGACACTGGTATCAAGTTATCAATAACCAAAACTGAGAAGCGATTACAATATTGGTTATTGTGATTGCTTCTCAGTTGATAACTTGATACCAGAGTCTGAGTTTAATTTGTACATATCAGCACTGAAGATGATCACTACGTGATCGAAAATCGATACTGCCATCAATAAAACATGAATATTATGGCCAATGCGGACTTTCCTTTTAATTTAACAGATGTTTTTATTGTTTGCAAGAAGCGTTGGCCATGACAGTTGCCTTTGGTCTTGTGTGACAGGTGACACCGTATTTGTCCAGGGGGCGGCAGCAACGCCGACCATCCTGGTCAACGCGATGACTGAGCATGGCAAAAATAACTGTCTGAAGGACATTACTGTCTGCCACATGCACACAGAAGGCAATGCCCCCTACGTGGAACCTGACTGCGAAGGTAAGTACTGACGACAGACTTGCTTCTAAATTAAAAGTATGTAAATTCCTCTGTTCGCAAACTAAGGAAGAAAAGGAAAGCACTGGAGTACCAGCTAATAATTGTTACAAGTTGTTATTGTCGTAGAAATGGGAGAACAGACTGGTTTTAAAAATTGAATGTCCTGTTGCTTGTTCTTTCATTGAGTCTGTTTTCTCAGTCAAGTGAAACTAGTCTCTGCGGCCATGTCAGCTATATGAATATTTTTCTCCCACTCTGGGTTGTGTTTTCACTTTTGAGATAGTTAATGACAAGTCTGGGATTGTCATTTGATTCACGTGAATGCTTTCACTGCATCTCCAGGTAGGAGTGTTTCCTCGTAGCTACTTGGTGGATCTCTTTCGGGCATAAATGAGCCATGACTAGGTTTGACAAATTTTGTAGAGACAAATACTGAGAAGAGGTAAACAGACCTAAAAATGAAGTGTTCTCAGAATGTATGTGTGTGTTGACATGAACAAGAAATTTTCATTCTTCTGACACTGAATTTAAAGTTTTGGTTGGTGTTATAAGTTTAATAAATAGTGATACATCATAAATTAATGTTTAAATAAATGAACATTTACTTTCATAATTTAAATTTTTGAAGCTCTGTCTCTCTCTTCCTGTTTATTGCACCCATCACTGATAATTCTCTTTTTGTTAAACGCTGGTGGTGGTGGTGGTGGTGGTGGTGGTGGTGGTAGAAAGCAAACAGGGAACAGTTTTTGTAATGGTTTAGTGATTTATTCACTTACTTTTTAAGCATATTTTGCCATTTTTGGAAGTATATTTGTGTGAAAAATGTCAATCATTAATTTTGTTTGAATTTCTTTAGTGTATTTCCAGAATATGTATCATCCTTGCAGATACTATGTATGGCAGTGATTTTACCATTTGGATTGCTTTTTATGCAGGCATGTAATTTTTTGCATTCCCAAGCAACTGAGTGTGTGTTGTGTAATTGTACTGTTAATAAACATTGAAGAACACCCAAACTTAAGCTACCTCCTGACACACAATAAAAAAGTATGACAAAAACAGGAATGATGGAAAAAAGTGCAGTCAACAATAATGATTTAACAACACCAAAAAAATCTGTTGTAAGATAAGTGCATTTGCCACTCCTGTCGTTTCAGAGGATGTGAACCTGGTTGCAGACTGTTTATGTATTAGCTAGAGACATATTTGTGAAATTAGGGAATCAGTCTGAGAACGTGAACATTCCAGAACGAGATTTTCACTCTGCAGCGGAGTGTGCGCTGATATGAAACTTCCTGGCAGATTAAAACTGTGTGCTCGACCGAGACTCGAACTTGGGACCTTTGCCTTTCGTAGGCAAGTGCTCTACCATCTGAGCTACCGAAGGAGACGAGATACTGGCAGAAGTAAAGCTGTGAGTACCGGGCATGAGTCATGCTTAAATAGCTCAGATGGTAGAGCACTTGCCCGTGAAAGGCAAAGGTCCCGAGTTCGAGTCTCGGTCGGGCAAACAGTTTTAATCTGCTAGGAAGTTTCAACATGAACATTATTTTTTCATAAAATACCTATGTTTGTTTTCACAGACTGAAATGTGGACTGGTTTGTGTGCATGGGTGTGATTTGCTTGTACATAGCCAGTGACACAATTTTCTGTACAGAAATTTAATAAATGGTGGAGTAAATGTTTAAGTGCTAGATTCAGATAATGTCAATACAGGATCATCACAGCATTTCAGTAGAGTGGAATGCAAACTGCGACTAAAGTGTGACAATGTTCCATCCTTCTTCATAGACACACAAGTTGGTATCCATTATTGCCCAGAGTTTGTCAGTTGAGTCGATTGAAAGCTTTTCCAAAATCTGGAAAAGTGGTTTGGGTTTAAAGATTCTTTCTTATAAATCTGTGTCACAAATAGAATTTTGAAGTCCAGGTAAGTGATCAACAGAGCAGCAGACACTGTAAATTGAGATTGTTCATTATCACGTGTAACATTTAGATTGTTCTTCATCATGTATAACATTTAAATTTTATATGGATGACATTCATAACTGGAAAAAAATGGTTTGCTCTAAAATACACTGATGAGCCAAAGCATCATATCCATTGCCCAGTTACAGATTGGAGCAGAGATGAATGGAGAATTAATCTATCAATAATGTGGAAACATACATTGCAAAATCCACTAATGAGAGTAGATTTGACAAAGGGCAGATTGTGATGGCCCGACACCTGGGAACACATTTCTAAAACAGTGAAGCTATTTGCATTCTACCATTGTGATCATCTATGGAAAGTGGTTGAAGGGTTATGGAAACCATGAATGGGTGACAAGGTGTTGGACATCAGTGCCTTGTGATGGAACTAGGTCAGAAACATGTCCGCTACGTAATGCAAGATAAGCAGTGTTGTCATATCTGACAAGGGTGTACAGTGGTGATGCAGTCATAAATGTTTTAAAGCACAACAATCTGTGCATATTGTTAAACATTGGACTCTGCAGCAGACTGACTCCTGTGTGTTCCCATGTTGGCCCAAAAATAACAACTGCAGTGAGCCCGGGATAATGGAGATAGGACTGTGGATGACTGGAAATGTCACCAGCTCAGATGAATCATGCTTTTTGTTAGACGATGTAAAGGTCTTGCCCATACACACTGTTGTCCAGGCTAATGGCTACTCGAATCGTGCACCATGCCACGATCTTGGGCCACTTAACAACACTATTTGAAATATCTCTAAGCAAAATTAAGATAAAACCATTAACTAGAAAGTGGTTTTTATATAACTTACTTTCACTTTGTTAAAAAATTTTCAAAGATGTTCATTCCGAAACTAAATTATTCTCAAAGTTCTTTGGCATTAACAAAAATACCATGTGCAGCAGAGCTGATAAATTTAATGGAAGAATGGTAGTTCTAACAATCCTTAATGAAATGGTGTGTTGGATCCTGAGAAAAAAATAGTGAAGCAGCCGGGCAGCAGAAAACAGAGGATTCTACCTTCTGTATGCCATACAACTACACCGTATTAAGATCTTGGGAAGACTTCCTTTATACTCAAGGTATCTTACTCTACCATATTTCATTTTTGATAGTGTTACCCTTTTTCATGGATCTCATCAGTCATGTTGAGCCTGACATGCTGCTACTACCACAACGCAGGTAATGTATGCCATGTATCAAGGTGTTCTGTCGCCTCTTCACTCCCCTCCAATATTACAGACCTTACACGAATGAAGCTGTATGTTTCAATAACAACAATTCTCCCTATGCTTGGATTTATATTAACTGCTATACTGGCAGAATCAAGCTATATTACACTTCTAATGGAAACTTGAAACACTAAAGGCTATTGCTTATTAAGGAGAGAGTAAGTGCATCCATGAGGGGAAACAGGAAAGGGGTTGGTGAGTACATAACAAAGCTTGAAACATTGATGCATATGAATTAATGTTAGCAGACTTTACATGATGGAGCGAGGACTGAATTAGTGTTAGCAGACTTCACACGACAGAGTGGGGACGTAGAGAAAATAAATTATGGAACTGCATCTTGGTTGGGTATGAAGAGTTAATTTATACTGATAATCAAAGAAATGAACTTCTTGGTGATGTGGGACATGGGAGTAATTTTATTTTCCCCACTTTTACTGTATTTTAGTTGTGTGCTTTAATGTTGATGATACATTCCTTTGAAATGGAACAGCAGTTAACATAAGGTTGCATGAAGTAAGAAATATCAAGATTCTCACAGAAACCAACTTATGACATTTGTACAAAATAGTTCTACGAAACTCGGAATATGTAAGTGATAGGCTGAATTCTTACACGATTTCTTCTAGCTTAAAATCCAGTGCAACCCATTGCTGCTGTGAGGTTTCAAATTCCTTACAGTTATATCATTGTTTGGCAATCAGATTTGTGAAGCATATGTCACCAGACACACCAGTCATTTTTAGTGTCTGATGTATCTGATCAATACTTGGGAAAGATAAATAGGAGGAAAATGAAAACAAAATTTAGTTAGAATCCAAAGTGTAACATATTAGGTCTACAACTTTGCTTGCACTATTGTGCAGTAGATGGCAGTAGCAGCAAATGGTGGTGCAGGGGTTAGGTTGTAAACTTAAATATAACACCATCAAAATATTAGTTAATTTGTGATTGCATCTTTAAGTTATTATCAATTGAATATCCAGGGCAGAAGGAAGGTCAGCATCAGCTGTAATGTCAGTTTCCTTTTTTATTGTGTTGCAGATCTAGATTTAAGCTTACAGTGCAGC
Source organism: Schistocerca gregaria (assembly GCF_023897955.1). Classification (NCBI taxonomy): domain Eukaryota; kingdom Metazoa; phylum Arthropoda; class Insecta; order Orthoptera; family Acrididae; genus Schistocerca; species Schistocerca gregaria. The sequence goes on along the minus strand of NC_064922.1, from coordinate 519,987,754 downwards.
TTTCATCAGTGTGTTATAGATAGTCATATAGACTGAACATAATTATAACACATACTCCAATCAAACTGAGGCAGTATAAGCATTAGTTCACTGAGGCTGCTGTACGTGACTGATTTAGATAGGAATGTGTGTCATTATAATTACATTCAATTTGCAAGACTACTTATAACATACTAAAGATAGCTGCACTGCAAGTTGGAATGTAGATCTGCAATGCAATAAAAGACAGATAACATTACAACCAATGGTGACGTTCTTTCTGTCCTGGATTACATCAGTCGTAGAGCACAGTCATTCCAATGGAATCAATTGAATATGTCAACATACAATCCCAATCCTTGTCATCTGTGAGAAGTTTTAATTTTCTGCTTTAACATGAAGAAATCTGTGGCTGAGGCTAAGAAAACGGTGGGTAAGACCTACCGTGAGGCACCTATCAGTGAAAGGACGTGCAGAGAAAGGTTTCATCACTCCAAGGACAATGATTTTGACATCAGAGACTGGCAGGGTGGTGGAAGGGAGAAGGTTTTTGAAACTATTGAAACTGATGGAAACAGTGACAGTAGATTGTTATCGAAAGCAGTTGATGCATTTGAGCCGAGCACTGAAACATAAACAGCTACAATACAGTGATAGAGATGAAAAGGTGATTTTGTAGCATGACAATGCTTGACCCATTGTTGCAGAACCCGTTGAAAACATGCTTGGAAACATTGAAACGGGAAGTCTTACCCTAACTTCAGTATACTCCAGACATTGCTCTGTATGACTGTAACCTTTTTCGATCAATGTCGCACTGTCTTTGATACAAGGTATTTGTCTAAAGAGCCTTCCAAGTTAAAGAAGGAGCTCTTCATATCAAAAAACTACTAGAAATTTGCTGCTGGCCTTAGCTTCAACTCTTTACCAGTTTCTGGAACAAACACCTCCTTATGACATGTTCTCTTAGAATTTTCGATAAAAGCGGAACCCTGGTCACACTCCATAAGTGAACGACAAGGGTACAAAAAAACTGTGATAAACACAATCATTCTGGGTATTGGCTACAACATAACGACCGAGACCTAATGACTACAGTACTCTTACTTATTCCTCCATAGTTACTGCTAAATGGGACAGTGTGTTCGACAGTAGATGGTAAGTTCTCAATATGTTTTAGTAAGCAGGTTGCAATTTCTTGGAAACCTTGCCAAGCTTGACCCTTGTCACATGGACATCGTGGCCATAGAAGTTTTTAACTCGGGGACCCACAAATTGTACTTCTGCAACTATCAGACATAAACACCTTACTGCAGATAAGTATATGTTGCAAGGTTCTTCTCTAAATCAAAACATACAACTGCAATAGCCTCATCATCTCTAAAATGTTAGACATCCTTAGTTTTTGCCTATTATACAGCTTCTGCCATCCTGACAAGAACATTTTCATTACTATAGTGTATTAGATTTCCCAGTCTGTTGCAAGTCACGCACATATCATTGGGAGATTTTTTGAACTTACGATTGAAATGCTTTGCAAATATACATCTATAAAATTAATCTCTTACAGGTTAATCATTTCTTATTTTACAAAACTTTTTACATGGATTAACAAGTTTTTCAATGCTTAAATTTGAAGAAAGAAACTTTATGGTTGGATGATTTTCTCTGGTATATTGACACACATGCTTAGGGGAAACTCTTGATGTGTTAAATTGCTGCAGTTAAAGAAGAGAAAAAATAAATAACTAATAAAATAAAAATGTGCACTGCGTGCGTGTGCGCAAGCGCACCCCTTACATCAACACATCTGGGTTCAAACAAAAAAAACTACATGTCTGAAACAACAGACACCATTTTTGATCCAGCAGCCATAAGGAATTACAGACATTACAGCCAATGTCTGCAATTCTTTTGTGTCTTAAACAAATACTTAAGAGGTTGAAAGCAAAATCTGAGAAAGTTTGACACAGTTGTTCTTGTGGTCCTCAGTCCAGCAACTGGTTTGATGCAGCTCTTCATGCTACTCTATCCTGTGCAAGCTTCTTCATCTCCCAGTACGTACTACAACCTACATCCTTCTGAATCTGCTTAGTGTATTCATCTCTTGGTCTCCCTCTACGATTTTTGCTCTCCACGCTTCCCTCCATGAATAAGTTGGTGATCCCTTGCTGCCACAGAATGTGTGCCACCAAATGATTGCTTCTTCTCATCAAGTTGTGCCACAAATTCCTCTTCTCCACAATTCCATTCAGTACCTCCTCATTAGTTACATGATCTACCCATCTAATCTTCAGCATTCTTACGTAACACCACATTTCAAAAGCTTCTATTCCCTTCTTGGCTAAACTATTTATCGTTCGTTTCCCATCCATTCATGGCTACACTTCATACAAATACTTTTCTAAAAGACTGCTCGACACTTACATCTATACTTGATGTTAACAAATTTCTCTTCTTCAGAAACACTTTTCTTGCCATTGCTGACGTAAATTTTATATCCTCTATACTTCGACCATCATCAGTTATTTTGATTCCCAAATAGCAAAACTCGTCTACTATTGTAAGTGTCTCATTTCCTACTCTAAATCCCTCAGCATCGCCCGATTTAATTCGACTACATTTCATTATCCTCATTTTGCTTTTGTTGATATTCATCTTATATCCACCTTTCAAGACACTGTCAATTCCATTCAACTGCTCTTCCAGGTCCTTTGCTGTTTCCAAAAGAATTACAATGTTGTTGGCAAATCTCAAAGTTTCTGAAACTTCCTGACAGATTCCAACTGTGTGCTGGATTGAGACTTGAACTCGGGACCTTTGCCTTTCGCGGGAAAGTGCTGTACCAGCTGAGCTACCCAAACATGACCCGCATCCCGTCCTCACAGCTTCACTTCTGCCAGTACCTCATCTCCTGCTTACAAGATACTAGCAGAAGCTAAGCTGTGAGGACGGGGCGTGAGCCGTGCTTCAGTAGCTCAGTTGGTAGAGCACTTGCCTGTGAAAGGCAAAGGTCCCGAGTTCGTGTCTCGGTCCGGCACACAATTGTAATCGGCCAGGAAGTTTCATATTAGTGCACACTCCACTGCAGAGTGATGATCTCATCCTCAAAGTTTTTATTTCTTCTTCATGGATTTTAATTCCTACTCCACCTTTTTCTATTGTTTCCTTTACTGCTGGCTCAGTATACATATTGAATAACATCGGGGATAGACTGCAACCCCGTCTCACTCCTTTCCCTACTGCTGCTTCCCTTGCATGCCCCCTCGATTCTTATAACTGCCATCTGGTTCTTGTACAAGTTGTAAATTGCCTTTCGCTCCCTGTATTTGACCCCTGTCGCCTTCGGAATTTGAAAGAGAGTATTCCAGTCACCTTGTCAAAAGCTTTCTCCGAGTCTATGAATGCTAGAAATGTAAGTTTGCCTTTCCTTCAGCTATCTTCTAAGGTAAGTCATAGGTCAGTATTGCCTCATGTGCTCCAACATTTCTACGGAATCCGAACTGATCTTCCCCAAGTCACCTTCTACCATCTGTAAAGAATTTGTGTTAGTGTTTTGCAGCCGTGACTTATTAAACTGATAGATCAGTAATTTTCACACTTGTCAACACCTGCTTTCTTTGGGATAGGAGTTGTTATATTCTTCTTGAAGTCTGAGGGTATTTTGCCTGTCTCATACATCTTACTCACCAGATGGGAGTGTTTTGTCATAGCTGGCTCTCCCAAGGCTATCAGTAGTTCTAATCGAACATGTCTACTCCCGGGGCCTTGTTTCAACTTACGTGTTTCAGTGCTCTGTCAAATTCTTCACGTAGTATCACATCACACATTTCATCTTTACTTACATCCTCTTCCATTTCCATAACATTGCCCTCAAGTTCATCGCCCTTGTGTAGGCTCTCTATATACTCCTTCCACCTTTCTGCTTTCCTTTCTTTGCTTAGAACTGGTTTTCCATCTGAGCTCTTGATGTTCATACATGTGGTTCTTTTCTCCAAAGGTTTCTTCAATTTTCCTGTAGGCAGTATCTATCTTACCCGAAGTGAGATAAGCCTCTACATCCTTAAATTTGTCCTATAGCCATCCCTGCTTAACCATTTTGCACTTTCTGTCGATCTCATTTATGAGACGTTTGTATTCCAATTTACCTGCTTTATTTACTGCATTTTTATATTTTCTCCTTTCATCAATTAAGTTAAATATTTCTTCTGTTACCCAAGGATTTCTACTAGCCCTTGCCTTTTTACCTACTTGATCCTCTGCTGCCTTCTCTTATTCATCCCTCATAGCTACCCATTGTTCTTCTACCGTATTTCTTTCCCCTGTTCCTGTCCATTGTTTCCTAGTGCTCTCTCTGAAACACTCTATAACCTCTGGTTCTTTCATTTTCTATAATTCCCACCTCTTTGCAGTTTCTTCATTTTTACCTTACAGTTCATAACCAATAGATTGTGGTCAGGGGTTGACATCTGCTGCCCCTGGAAATGTCTTGCAATTTAAAACCTGGTACCTAAATCTTACCATTATATAATCTATATGAAACCTTCCAGTGTCTGCAGTCCTCTTCCCTGTATACAACCCTCTTTCACGATTCTTAAACCAAGTGTCAGCTATGATCAAGTTATGCTCTGTAGGCAGAATTCTACCAGGCAGCTTCCTCCTTCATTCCTTATCCCCATTCCATATTCACCTACTACTTTTCATTCTCTTCCTATTCCTACTGTCGAATTCCAGTCCCCCATGACTATTACATTTTTGTCTCCCTTCACTATCTGAATAATTTGTTTCTCATCAGACATTTCTTTAATATCTTCGTCATCTGCAGAGCTAGTTGGCATATAAACTTGTATTATTATGGTAGGTGTGGGCTTCGTGTCTATCTTGGCTACAATAATGCATTCACTACGCTGTTCGTAGTTGCTGATCGTGCTCCCATTTTTTATTCATTATTAAGCCTACTCCTGCTTCACCCCTATTTGGTGATGTATTTGTAACCCTGTATTTACCTGACCAGAAGTCTTCTTCCTCCTGCCACCGAACTGCATTAATTCCCACTATAACTTTAACCTATCCATTTCCCTTTTTAAATTTTCTAACCTTCCTGCCTGATTAAGGGATCTGACGTCACAATAATGAATGAAATTTTAAACACGGAAATGGCAGGTACAGCGCTCTATTTTGAAAACAGTGAGCACAAGGGAAACTGCAAGCTTACAACCACCTTGCCACAAGAGAGAAAGCTGTTTGGCTTACTAATAATGAATTAGATGCTGATTAGTAAGTACCTTTACATTTTATTATAAAAACTTTAATGAACTATTTTAATTCTATAACCTATATGTGCAAATGAAAAAATTGTATATTAGTTTAGGATACCCACTGAAGATACCTTGTAGGCTCAAAGTTTTTCATTGCACAAGTGAATAATAATAATAATAATAATAATAAAAGTACAGCAAGCAGAAGGAGTTCTTCTTTTAAACTACAGCAGTATATATTAATTTGCTGTGAAGATGGCCGCAACAAAAACCAATCAGTTCTTTCCTGTGGGGGTTGATTAGTTGGCTCTTTCCTCTCTGATATTTAGGTGAAACACTGGTGTTAGTTTTTTCAGTACAACATTGTCATTCCTCTTATTAGACTCATCCAAAGTAAATAAAATTCTTTGAAAACTCTTTCTCCACATAGGCTGTATTTTGCAACCTAATTTCTTATCTTTTTTTCGCTTCTTTCTTAATTCTCTCTGGGTTTTTCAATGTGACTGAAGAATATATAAAAGAAGCTTTTAAATCATGGTTTCTCATTTTCCACTAATCAATAATTCCTTCCCACTTCGTTTGAGGTACTTTTATCATATACCTGCATTTACATGTGTGAGGATAATTTTTCAATGTTTTACCTGCACGACACTTTCCTTTCCAGGGTCAGTATAACCTTTTGAAAAGTTTCTATTTACATGTGCTTTTGTTCGCTTCCACAAATGTTCTATCTGAACTTTTTGCTGTAGTCTCTTGTCCTGGAACAGTGATCCATTATTGGTCTGGAAGAGTAAACATCATCTTATGCAGTCTCATTGACATCTCTTCAGTCAGTTGGTGAAGATTCTGCAATAAAACAACACTTACAGGTTAAGTTCACTCTTGCAGCATTAACAGTTGCTATTACATTAGGTCATAATTAGTTTAATTCATTAGAGAAGTAGTTCTTCCCACCATCCAAAACAGGAAGAGGAACCAAGCCAAAACCAAATCCCCTCTGTTTACTTCTTGAGTCATTCAATATCTAATCACCAGGTACATACATTTTATCTTTGTCACTATCTGTAAATAAATAATAATCCGAAGTTCGCTTGCAGGTTATTGTATTAATCAAAGAAAGTTAGATTTGTGTGTCCATTTAAAATTTTAATGATTACTTACCATCAGAGCACAGGTTATGTTCTTCAGAACAATGTTGATGACTTCTATTGTCAGCCACTTAATACCCATTTAAACAACTTTTTAAATAATTAAGCAACAAAAAAAAGCTTTTTCTCACTGTGTTCAGTGAGCTAAACAGACATGACACTCGTTCAAAGAAAATATCACAAAATCAGCAGCATTCACTACGGCGTCTTATGAAACAGCTATTTTGTTAGAAGCTGATTGAATAATCTGCTTTGTTGACACATTCACTTCTAGGTATGATTGTACACACTGCATTGCAGCTGTTGTACAATTAACAATAACTGTTTAAATAAACTCTCTCATTAACTACAGTGCATTTGTGCACACTTGGGAGAGCATGTTGTGTTGCTTGTCTGAGTGCCTTTGCCTCATTCCCAAATGAGGACTACAGCTCCCAGATGCTTCCAAGCAGTTCCTTTTGTTTAGTACAACTCAGACTTCATTTAACCAATAAGCAAAAATCTAATCATGTGAGGTCTGGTGATCCTGGTGTTAAATGTACTACCACGACAAATTCAGTGATTAGGGTAAGTGCAGATAAGATGTCCCATAATATATGGTAAAATGTGGAGGCACTCCATCTTGGAAATACAGCGCAGTCTGCATGGCCAAAGCAACATTCTCAGTATGTGGTGGTGGTGGTGGTGGTGTAGTCCCATAATCCTTGATAGAGCATAGGGAAACGATGAGGGAGACCCGCACCGCCATACAAGGCAAGGTCCTAGTGGAGGTAGTTTGCCGTTGCCTTCCTCCGACCATAATGGGGATAAATGATTGCGACGAAGAGGACACAAACACCCAGTCATCTCGAGGCAGGTGAAAATCCCTGACCCCGTGCTCAGGAAGTGAGAACGCTACTGCGAGACCATGAGCTGCGAACCAGTATGTTCTACAAATGAACTTTCCAAAAAATTAAGTAATTCTATCCCGTCATTTGGTCTTCTGAAATGCGTCACCTCTCAACATGTTACTGATTGTGCCGCTCTAAACATTGATCGAAAAATGGTCTTGGAAATTGCTTTCCTTTGCATCAAACGGATTTTCCTGTGACCATTGATTTATAATAGGCGTCGTTGATTCTCTTCTGTGTAAATGTGCTGCGTCAATGAATAATATTAATAGAAGTAAATGACAATTGTAATTTGAACGGTGAAAAGATTTAGGTTCATGTAGTACTACTGCTAGTGTTAATATTGTGGGCGTGCTGGATGTGAAATGGGTAAAAGTTTTGCGCACGTAAATTCGTCATACCGTTACACACATTTGTGGGAGACCAATATGTGCAGAAAGTTGTCGTGTGCTGGTAGTGGGACTATGCTGTACGCTTTCAACAATGTGTTGGTATTCTTGCACAGGTTGCTGAACTAACCTCTTAGAAGAAAACTTTGAAGAGTACCTATTACATGCCACTTGCTGAAAACATCGGTAAACGCTCTGCAGTCGGGAGTTCGGCATGTCTGAAAATGCCGACGGTGTTCTTGGACAACAACAGGAGCACTACCATGTGCAAAAGCCTTAAACATACACCATAGATGCATATTCTGTATTAATGTACATGTGTGGCATTTTAGCCAGCATGTGTGCAAACACAGTTAACTTCACTTTTCCCTGGAACTGTCCTTCACTCAGTTTCACCATGGCCAACTGCACGTTCAGTGGGCTAGTTTAGTGACAGAAAGACATCACAAGCAAAGAGGTTGAACACAGTGTGTTAAGTTGGGCTAGAATAATACTCCAAAGAGGTTGGGTAGGTAAGACACATGTACGCATCACTAGCCCAAAAACAAATGTAAATTGTGTGTGTTCTATCCCTGAAACCATTTGGTTTAGGCCAAATGTCTATTCGAAGCTTTTTGCTTGAAATGAGCATGCCTCCCATAACCCTGAATATGTGTAAATAATCTGCCTTCTGTATTACAGGAGATTCTAAAATATTTGTTTGCTGATAACACTAGCTTGGTAGTGCAGCATGTTCAGTGCAACATATGCAGTGCATTAAGTAGTGCATTTAAAGACATAAGTACATGGCTTGTAGAAAGTAAATGCTAAATGATAATTCGCAGTAAGATCTGTTTTTAGAGTTTTTCTCACACAATTCAACTAACTGATATTTTGATTACACGGAATGGGCTTATGTTTATCCTAGTGATTCTGAAAAATTCAAACTCCTTGGTGTCCAGGTAGATCATAAGCTGTCATGGAAAGCCCATATTAAGGGGCAACTGAATGCTGCTATATTTGGGTTTAGAACAATACCTTCAGTAAGTGATAGTTCAACACGAAAATTAGTTACTTATTTTAATTTGCTTATGATGTAGAGCATTATATTCCGGGGTATCTCTTCCAATTCAAAAAGGGCGTTTTTGGCTCGCAAATGGGCAATTCAAGAAGTGGGTGATGTAAGTTCACAAACATCTTGTCGACCCTTGTTTCAGTCTGAGGATTCTGACATTGTCCTCTCAGTGTATATTTCCTTTAAGATCTTTCTTTTGTTTTTGTTAACAGTACACAGTTATTCTTCAGAATTGGCAGTCTCTTAGCTAATACTAGACAGAAAGCCAATCTGCATTTGGATTGCACCTCCTTGTCTCTTGCCCAGAAAGGTGTGTAGCATTCTGCTGCATCAATTTTCACTAATCTACCACAACGATATCATCTTAGAAGTAACATACACTCTTTAAAGTTGAAACTGAAGAATTTCTTCGTGCGTCACTCCTTGCATTCTATCATGTACTTTCTGAAAAAAGCTAATTCATATGTTATAGTGTTGATTATGCTAATATATGCTCAGCTGTTTGTTGTCTGCATTCGACAAGTGTAAATTTCATTTGACATATTATTAACTTTTGTGGTGTCAATTTTGGTCATATGAAACTAGACGTATAAAATTAATTTTTTTTTTCCCCTCTGTGGTCATAGCCTCATTTTCTTGAATGTTGAATTCTGTAAGAACACAACTTACTTCCTTTATAATATAGCTTACCTCAAGAAATGAAATAATCTTACTGCAAATCTGATTGACAAGTTAATCACTTTATGTACAAACGTAATTGTGTTCTGGTAATTTAGTCTACAAACACGTGTGCTGTTAGAGCTTCAAAACTAAAAGACTTGTAAAAATTGGGGTAGACTTAAGAACAGCACTCCTACAATAATCCCTGTAAATAATGAATCTTTTGCATTAGGGTGGACATAGAATCTAAATTGTGAAGTGTTTCCTTCATAGATGGACCAGTGTGTATCAAGTAAACTTCGTTTCTACAATATGCTGTCACCCAAAGGTAGAGTAAATGGCATAAATGACTTGACACCTGAATGTCAGAATTAAATACTGGTTGAAGTAGTAATTCAGATTCTCAGATTAGTGCTTAGGAAATCTGGTGCTTGTAATGATCATTGGAGTGCATGAGCAGTGCATATGTCATCATCAGGGGTGTACTATTGGGTAAATGTGTTCAATGTCTGTAATAGTCTGTACCTAATACACTGGCCAGTTATTTAGAACAGGAACGTGTGTTAGTGTGGAAAGGGCTTACGAGATCACATCTTGCATACTGCAATGCTTGTTTGCAGAGCCATGAAAATGTAGAACGCCTTACGGAAAATTTTGCAGTAGAAACAAAACTAAAGAAACTTTCGTGATATTACATGTCCTCTCACATCAGTCACATACAGTAGACGCAGATATACTTAAATTGCTTACATTCCGTGCACCCGATAACGTCGTTCACTTGAATGACTTTCATTTTGCAAGGCATTAATTAGAATTGGCTTCCAAAGTCCGCTTTTTGAAACAACATAATCCTCCTCCAAATTATCTTCAATGATTACAGTTAAATTTCGTACTCAAATACTTGGCCAGCAATGGCTACTATAATCGACTAGTCTTAATCGAAGGTAAGAAAAAGCCATGACATGTCTTAGACTTCGCAATTCGTTGTACAATTCCACATCAGTATATATTTAAATACAAAAAAACACTGCCTAGCAAACGTAAAGTGAAATTCGTCAGTCAAAGTGCCTCATGAGGTTGTACAAACACGAAAACCAATATGTTGTTTTCGTAAATTTCGAAAATATCTGACAGTTGTTAGATGTGAGGCATCTCCTGGCCAATTTTTCACGTACAGTGTTTGGCAGAAAATCCGGAAACAGTAAGAGAAATGTATGCTTGAACATTAATGTAAATGCTAATCAAGCCTGCAGTTTGCGCTGTTTTTATTTGACCACAAACGGCACGTGTGCAGTGTCCTCAATATGTTGCAAGAATAAGTCGTGGTTGGAATACATTTCTGTTTAGCTGCGAGTACATTACGTCGGAGCTGCGTGACATCGAAGTGAGCAAATTATTGGTGCTGGCAAAGGTGGGTGTTAGCGTAACCAAGGTAGCCGAAGTGTTCGGTGTTGCAAAAGGCACCATATTGAAGATTTATACTGCAGACAGGCAGAGCGGAAAGCTGTCATCCGCTGTCACAACTCTGGCGACAGTGTATTGATTGATCGTGACAGATGGTCACTGAAGAGGCTGGGTGACGAAAAGTAAAGAGGAAAACATTTGCAAAAACCGTTGCAGAATTGAACGTCGCGCTCGCGAAACCTCCTGGCACGAGCAACTACAAAACCACTTATCAGTGAGGCAAATGCCCGTACCAGAAAAACGTGGTGCCTAATCCATAAAACTTGGAATATGGAGCAATAGAAGTATGTCATTTGGTCGAATAAATCTTGTTGCCAACTGTTTGCAACTTTTGGACGACTAGATGTTCCAAGCGTGACACATGCTAGGGGTTCGGTGGTGATTTGGCAGCCATTTTGTGGTATTCCATGGGCCCCAGTATTACTTAGAAAGGTCGTATTACTGCCAAGGATTGTGACCAATTTGGTGATAAACCCCATCCCATGGTAAAAAGTTTGTTCCCAGTGGTGATTCGGTGTTTCAAGACGACAGGGCCCCTGTTCAGATAGCTTGCAACGTCCAGTACTTGGTTTTCTGAGCACAGGGATGAATTGCCCCATCTCCCCTGGCCACCAGTCACCAGATAATATTATTGAGCCTTTGTGGTCTACTTCGGGCAGAATGTGATAGCTATTCACTTCAATCGTTGTAACCTGAACTTGTCACTATTTTTGCAGGATGAATGGTATAATGTTCCCTTAAAAACAATGTAGGAACCTGTATTTATTCGTTCCGAAACGAATGGAAGCTCCTTTTAGTAACGGCTTTATTACACCGTATTGGGTTGTGATTTTGGTTACAGTATTTATGTCCACCCGTTGTACTTGTAGTTTTTCTTTTTCTTTTCTTTTTTTTTTTTTTTTTTTCGCTGAACGATTTTTCGGTATCCAGGATTTAGTCGCTTTTGGCCAGTTGGTGAATGTTATGGATGTTGTTATAGCGACTTTCCTAGTTCATACATAAAACTTTTAGATGTGTGTACTGAACCCATTTCAGAAGTAATTGTAGTGTACACAGTAAAGAGTATTGACGTGAAAGTTGAACGCTGAGAATGACGCATTGTGTAAAATAACATAAACAACCAAAGGAGAAAAGTCCAGCTATAGAGGCCATTAATTCAATATTCGAATTGTTTTGTCAGAATGACACTCCCTTAAAACCATACACACACACAATCATATTCAAGTAATGTTAGTTGCACAGTATGACGTTAAAAATTACCTACAGATGCTAAAATGGCGCGACGTCAATACATTTCTTTCCCATAACCATTCTCATGACTGCATTTGGTTGTTTTGGTAATGGTTCAAATGGCTCTGAGCACTATGGGACTTAACATCTATGGTCATCAGTTTCCTAGAACTTAGAACTACTTAAACCTAACTAACCTAAGGACATCACACAACACCCAGTCATCACGAGGCAGAGAAAATCCCTGACCCCGCCGGGAATCTAACCCGGAAACCCGGGCGCGGGGTCTGGTAATGGACAAATCGTTAGAAATGCGCGCCGGCGAAACTGAAATTTGTGTACTACTACTAGATAACAATACGAATTCCACAAAGTGTCAACAGAGTGCTGATCTCTCTATGTGGCAGCAACAGAAAGACATAACGGAAACGAACGCCTTAGTTTTACGTAGTTCTTAAAATGCTAGTGATTGTGGCCATTCGATGACAGCAAGCTGTTCATTCTCAGAGATTAGCTAAGCGTTTGTACTACTGTAACATTGTTAATAATGTGTGGGAAAAATTGTCTGCCATACTTAAAGTAATAGAATTGTACTAAAACTGTAACAGGTGCAAGAGTTTTCGCAAGCAGTAGAGATTGTGTGGAGATGCGATGCAGTGAGAATGACTCATTGTCTTAGCATATCGTTTTGCACGGAACTGAGGAAATTTAAGATTTCTTAAGTAGTCTGAAACAGATTTGGCGTTAATTAGACGCAATTTCTATAGAAGCAACGACCACTTAGCCTTTGAACGAACCTCTATCAGATTGCAGTGTTCAGACAGGCGAGTGGTGATGTTTAACTCCTTATCTGAGGTGTTCACTTTTTTGTGCCTTCCAACCACAATCTCTCTCAAAGGTCTTTGTACTTTAGCCGAACAAAGGTGATTCTGGACGAACGTATTGGACAAAGGTTGAGACGACCTCGGTAACCGACCAGCTGAACATACAATCTTGCTGAGACATTGAGAAGCTGTTTACGCCGGGATCGGCAAGAATAATTCTAATTCAGCCCTGCTGATAATTAATAGTGGTTATGAAACTTTTAAATTTTACAAGCGGCTTACGAGTAACGGGTCTTCTCTTAAAATTTGTTCGTTTTACACGCCTATGTTAGGTTCAACATACCATTTTATATCCAATCATACAACGTCTGAGAAATTATCTGTACAGACATCATTCTGCTGAGCGAAGAAAACCGTTTCAGTAATGTTAGAAATATAAGTAATTGATAGTATTGTCACAAGTGATCTCACCAGACAAATTATTTGTCACCACATGAACAGAGCACATTGTTCAATCTTGAACGTAGTGGGTGGGCTTAGAAATGACACCAAGCGGCTATGTGACATACCAACATGGACGTAAGTCACTACTGTGAAATTCTGTGTCCGTGAACAGTTTGGTAAATCTGGTAAACTTCCATGAAAGAGTGGAACATATTTTTTGGATCTTCAAGGTTGGTAAGTGTATTCCAAGAATTGTATAAAGAATTTGAACAATATACAGCATACAGTTCATCGTTGACATCCATCTGAGTTGGTCAGTGTATGGACTGCAATTGAAAGTGGAGAAAACAGTGTTTCGTGCTGTTGCTAAACATTTTCATTTGAAGGGTTGAACTGCCGCACAAATCAACACAGCTGTATGACATTCACGCGTACTATGCACGATCTTTAAAGAACATTTACTAATAATGAAATTTAAACGTGGTTGGACATGCACTGATGACGAAGTGTGCTCCGACCGCGTAACTGAGGTCACCAAAGAGGAAACGATGGACAAAATCCATGATCTGGTTATGCAAGACCGCCGAATAAAAATTCGTGCTATTGCTGAGACTTCAGGCATCTCAACTGAGTGCATAATAACCAGCACTAAGAACTGGCTATGGAGAAGCTGTGTGCAAGGTGGGTGCCGCAACTGCTCATCACAGGGGACCAAAAGTGCATCTGACATAACGTTTTAACATAATTTCTGGCTATCACAATCAGCAAGACTCTTTGCGCCGATTTGCAACTGTTCATGAAACCTGAATCTATCATTACACACCAGAGTCAAAACGGCAGTCAAAACAAGTGCCAGAGGCTAGTAAAAATGTACCGAACAAGACAGTTTTGTCAGCTTGTGAGGTGATGGCCCCAGTTCTTTTGTTTTTGTTTCTTATTCTCAGTATTCCCTAGGAACAATCATTAGTTTGCTTGGAAAAATGCAGAACCCTAACTGCGACCCGATTATGCTACGTTTTTGGACCGTCTGGAACTTGAGTTGGCTGAAAAAGACCAGGATTGGCACGCATGAAAAGTGCCCTTTCATCAGAATGCACCATCTCACACATCAATGGTAACAATGACGGAAGTGTGTGAACTGGCCTTTACATCGGTTCGTCGTCCACTCTATTCGCCAGACTTCGCTCAAAATGCTTTCTTCCTGTTCCTAACTTTAAACTTTAACTTTCTGGGAAGAAATATTCATCAAATGAGGAAGTGATAGCTGCATTAAACGAATATTCTGCAGAGTTTGACAGAATATATTTTCCAATAGAACGAAAAAGCTGGAGTATACATCCCTCGAAAGAGTCTACATCGAGAAGGTGAGTTGAGTACGAAACAAACATTTTTCTTCTTTTTCTACCAGTCTTATGAAAGCACCTTCGTAAGTGTCAGTCGGCTATATGGAATAACCACGGCAGGAAGGGCTGTCGTGGAGATCTAACCGAATGGCTGAAAGAAACTATAGTTTTCGGACGTGCATGTGACCACAATGTGAATGAAGGTGCCCGATTTGTTACTGTATCGACGCGAAATGTCTAACGTGCCTCAAAGGAACGGTGTAACACTCGCAGCGTTGTAACAGTGGTCGTAAAAATATCCTAACCGACAAAGACCGCAGAAGAGTGTCAAGCTTTGTCAATGACAACTGCTTTCAAAACTGAATGGAGTAGCTGTTGTCAGAGAAACGCCGGCGCATCTCAACCAGTTTCCGAACGAAAACTGCAAAGGTATCTGTATGAAATGGACATTTCGAGTAGGGTACCGTGCAAAAGGCTATTGCTCACGGTGGGACACGAAGCTGCTAGTGGCCCAAACAATACACAAACTAAACAAGAGCTGACATGGGTCTTGCTTTTCCCCCCAAATGATACAGGGCGGATGCAGCGACGACCCCTAGCAGAGGCTCAGCCCCCTGTGCGTGGAAGATTTGGTTTAGGCCGTATGTGGTTCAGTGATGTTTTGAGAATCTCTTTCGTACCATGATTTGGAACCAGTTATTCGGATTACCGAAAACATAAATCACAATGATTGGACTGTGAGGTGACACAAGTCATGGTGTAGCGACACGCACATGTACAGATCGCGGTAGTATCGCGTACACAAGGTATAGAGGGGCAGTTCATTGGCCCAGCAGTCATTTTGTTCTTGAGTGATTCATGTGAATAGGTTTCCGACGCAATTATAGCCGCACGACGGGAATTAAAGCTTTGAAAGTGGAGTGGTAGTTGGGAGCTAGATGCATGGGACATACCATTTCGGAAATCGTTTGGGAATTCAGTATTCAGAGTTCCACAGTATCAAGGGTGTGCCGGGAACACCAAATTTCAAGCATATTACGTCTCAGCACGGACAACACAGTCGTCAGAGCCTTCAGTTAACCAATTAGAGCAGCGTTGTTTGCGTAAAGTTGTCAGTGCTAACAGACACAGTACTGCGTGAAATAACCGCAGAAGTCAATGTGGGACGTACGACGAACGTATTCGTTAGGACAGCGCGGCGAAATTTGGCTTTAATGGGCGATGGCTGCAGACGACCGACGCGTGTGCCTTTGCTAACAGCACGACGTCGTGTGCAGTGCCTCTCCTGGAATTGGTACCATATCGGTTGGACCCTAGGCAACTGGAAAACCGTGACCTGGTGAGATGAGTCCCAATTTCAGTTGACAAGAGCTGATGGTGGGGTTAGTGTGTGGCGCAGACCCCACGAAGCCTTGGAAGCAAGTTGTCTACAAGGCACTGTGCGAACTGTCGGTGGCTCCATAATGTTGTGGGCTGTGTTTACATAGAATGGACTGAGTCCTCTGGTCGAACTGATGTGATTATTGGCTGGAAGGGGTTACGCTCGGCTACTTAAAGACCATTTGCAGCCATTCATGGACTTCAAATTCCAAACAGCGATAGAATGGTTATGGATGCCATGTCACCAGGCCACAGTTGTTCACAATTGATTTGAAGAACATTCTGGACAATTCGAGCGAATGATTTGGCCACCCGGATCGCCTGACTTGAATCCCAATTGTGGAACATAATCAATATGTCAGTTCGTGCATAAAATCCTGCACTGGCAGCGCTTTCGCAGGTACGGATGTCTCTAAAGGCAGCATAGCTCAATACTTCTGCATGGGACTTCGAACGGCTTGTTGACTCCACGTTGAGTTACTGCTCTATGCTTGGCGAAAGGAGGTCCAAAACGATATCAGGAGGTATCCTATGACTTCTGCACCTCATTGTATATCAACATTCTCGATGATCAGATGTTGTCCCCTCTTCTACGCCTAAGTAATGAGCATGCTGTGGACAGATCCATCTTATTAGGTAAGCGTGCGTTCCTGGTTTGAAGAAAGGTCAGGCACCCTATCACACTTAGATTAGCTAACTGAATCGCCCAGTTTTAATCTCGTATAGTGTGTCTGTGACTATTTGGGTCTGTGACGATAAATAATTCTCATGGTACGTTAGAAGATGTCCATTGTTGTGATCAAGAAACAGATGTAAACACTGTGTGTGAAAACCTTCTAGCTTAATTGGTGGTGGTCGTCATAACAGCGCAGGGACGAGTGATGCTGAGGAAGCTCGTCTATCACTAATAGGCAAGAATGTACTGTACTTCGAATTTGGAGCAGAGATGGTACTGACATATCTTATGTTTTTGCGCAAAATATACCAACACAAAACAAAACAAAAATTAAACATCAGTTTATGAAGGTAACACATCATTCAAATAGAAAAACTGTAATGCCAGGTTGTCTTAGTTTTGTTTTATCGGTTTAACGCCAACGCCAATTGAAGATTTGATTGTCACGTAATCTGATAGGTACAAAGTGGGGGACTGAATTCAATCTTGAAGATGATTCCCACGAAGGATGTCGAAAAATTGCAACCACGAACTAAGCAGTCGAGAAAGTGCACGTATGGTAGTGGACAAGTAAACTGCATGAAATTGCTGACACCTTCTCTATATCAGAAGAAAGGGACACTACTATTTACATGAAACAGTAATTTAGAGAAAGCTCTGTGCTGCGTAACTGCTGATCAGAAGCAAATATAAACAAGAGCTTCTTAACAGTAGACAGTTTTTAATGTAGTAGAACTCATTTTGTGTGTGGATTTGTGAGTCACGCGAGTTCGGCGTTTCATACTGTAAACGCTGAGACAGCAATGTGTGGAAATTTGTGGCTCTGTTTCAAAAAAAGTGTGAAAGTACTACGGAGGTCTTTCGGACAAAGCGGATGAGTAAATAACGCGAGAGGACAGAGCTGCCTTGTAAAAAGATTGTGAAAATATCACCCACGAGATCTGTTCAAAAAATCCGGGAACTTTCGTAATTTCGCGCAAATGGTGTGTTGGAGCGCAGTGCAGTTGGCATCCCTGCACTTGCCTGTGTTTATTGTGTAACTGCCGGAAGTTTCATTATTTTTTGTCTGTTGTTGTTCAGTGCTGTAGTGAGCAGAATGTTGTGTTCCACAGTTTGCGAATTTCGAGATTACAGAGTTAGAGGAGCAACGCGTGTACATTACATTTTTCTTGAAAGTTAAGAAGACCTTTACAGAGACACACCAAATGATGCAGAAAGCCTCCGGTGATGAGTGCTTAAGCCGTACTGCATGTTATGAATGGTTCAAACGGTTTAAAAGTGACCGGACGAAAGTTAGAAACTACCCTCTTTCACGATGTCCATAAACGTCTACCCACAACGTTCACGTCAGGAAAAAAATTGCGCGTGCCAATCGAAGACTGACTGCCCGAAAGATTACAGAACATTTTAATTGAATCATGTCATGAAATCTTGACACAGCATCTTGGAAAACATCGTGCTGCCGCCAAGTTCGTCCCACGGCTCATGAGCCAAGACCATAAAGACCTTCGCCTCGCAATCTGTGAAGAGATTTTGGATCGTAGAAATGTTCCTTAAGAGAATTCTAAAGGTAATGAGAGTGGGCCTACGGTTATGACGTTGAGACGAAGGTTCAGTCTTCACAGTGGGTTGGGAACGGTACTTAAAGACTAAATAAATAAATAAATAAATAAATAAATAAGTAATCTCGTCATGACAAATCAAAGCCGGCGGAGTGGCCGTGCGGTTCTGGTGCTACAGTCTGGAGCCGAGCGACCGCTACGGTCCCAGTCCGAATCCTGCCTCGGGCATGGATGTGTGTGATGTCCTTAGGTTAGTTAGGTTTAATTAGAACTAAGTTCTAGGCGATTGATGACCTCAGAAGTTAAGTCCCATAGTGCTCAGAGCCATTTGAACAATTTTTTGTCAGGTCAAATGTCAAAGCCATGCTGATTTTTTTAACGTTGAAGGATTAGTTCATCATGAATTCGTGCCACAGGGACAAGCTAAATGGATGGTACTATCGGGACGTGTGTTGACGTATGCGAGAAAATGTGAGAAGGAAACGGCCTGAAATGTGGTGAGAAATTCATGGCTCTTGCGTCACGATAACGCACGCACATTCATCCCTGTTGGTGTGTTACTACTGCACAAACACGAAACCACCGTGCTGCTTCATCCTCCGTGTTCTTCAGGCCCGTGCCGTGCGGACTTAATTTCCAAGTTGTAAACCCCATGAAAATACGAAGATTAGCAATGATAGACGAGATTTATCAATGGCTTGGAGAGTATTTCGAAGAAGACCATGCGTAGAAAAATTTTGTGGGCAAAGTTCCGGAATTTTTTTGAACAGGTCTCGTATCCACAGATTGTTTGACAGTGGAGTCAACTGAGATTTGTAGTCTGAGTTGTTCTTACGTCTTATCATTTTCATGGGAACAGGCATGCGGACTTGTACCTGTTGCCGTACGTAGACACTTGAAGCTAAAAAATTTTTGATCCCCATGAACAGACTGTGTCATCCATAGATAAGCATTCTGCCGTACTTTCACTCGAGGGATGGAATTCAATCACTGAAGAAACGTAGGATAAGATTTATTGACGCAAAAGGAGACTAAACTGGAAAGTGTACATCTTTACCTAAGACATTTTAATTACTAGGGTCCTAAATTTTATTTTTCTTTGGTAAATATAGTATCACAGATGAAGTATCTGTTACATAATAAGAGAAGCTGCTTTCCGAGGACATCTAGAAAGAGGCCTCATATTACACTTTCACACGTTCCACCCCGACTAAGAGGTTGGTTTCTCAGAAATTTGTGTACTACATTTGAAGATTGCTTAATAAATCATAGTTATGTTGTCATAAATAAGGTGCCGATATTGTAAAATAAAGTAGCTTGCTGATACCATTTTTAACATAATTGCTCCATAGTCAGAAAAATTCTTCAGGGTTAGAGGCCACTTCGTCAACTATAAAATTCCGACGGCCTCAACACCAGAAGAATTTTATTGACTGTGGCAACGGCTGCAGAAGCCTACGTTTGCAATAATCGCTTCATGTCTGTCCAAAGACTGTCAATGACCGTGGTTCTCTTTCATTGCTGCAGTTGTTAAGCGGAAGTGTTTTCGAATACCACGATTAAAATTTATCGTGGATGTCACAAGTGTTAAGGTTATCCACGAGATCACGAACAATTAACGTACTCCAAAACTTTTGATAATTTCAGTAATATAGTCGGCTTAGAAACAAGAAAGATGGGATAAAAAGCAGATTCTCCCAGTTAAATTTGATTTTTCCTTCGATTTCCTGAACCACTTAAATCTCTAACCAAAACCACTTTAGATACTAACACTCGCGTCACATTCGTAATAGAATCTTCGAGCTCGTAAAATTCTTACGCTGAGTGCTGCAAACGCTGGATGTCCTTCAGTCCAATAGTACAGTGTTGTTGGCATCAATAGAAGATAAGGACTTGCTCCTTGAGAGTGGAAAACATCATCCCACACCTGCTGGCAACAACCCAATGCCATCGGGAGAGAGAGAACATTGTTTGTCCAGTCGCTTTACGAGGCGCAAACTATACTGTACTACCATATCGTGAAATATGATATCCAGAAAAGCCGAAAATACATTCGTGATCCAACAAAAATTTTTATATGACATAGTTTTTTCCTATTTTGATCATTATGTTCGGCCATACAACCGCAAAAATTTCAATAAGTTAACATCATGAGAAGTTTCAATTGGAATAAAATGTTGACCGCTATCAGCTAGAAGTAATAATAAAACTTAGCACGTTAAATCCCACAAACCGCGACATTTAGCTTTAGTAATGCGTTTGCTTAAATTATTAAAGAAAATGTCTGCTGTCATTCGATTCTCCCAGAAAAACTGATACCACGCACGGAAATACGCTGTATTCATTCTGTGTGCGAACAAGTGGCTTTATTATTTGAACTGGGTTAAGATGGATCGATCAGGAAGAGCCTGGAAACCTTTGAGCCTCTGGCTCTATTCGTGCACGAGAGTTGTTAACCTCCACGTATTTATACTTAGTCATTGATGGGAAACGAGAGTTACTAGTGACCTCGAGCCCACGTCCGCTGTTGCTGCGTCCTTTGTCATGATTTCGTAATGTTCGTATTTGCTTCCCATCCCTGAACAAACGTGATGCTTAGAGTTAGCGTGTGACGGTACGCCGTCGCTTGTTCTTTCGTAAGGAGCGTACATTACTGAAGTAAATAAAAGGAAGTCGTTTGAAGAAAAGAGAACTGTAGTGCTGTAGCTAGAGTTTACATTGGTAATGTGCACAGTGGAAAATGTAGGTTTTATGTAACGATATAGAACAACCACGACAAGTTGATTTGTCGACCGTTGATGGCCTAAAAGCGAAGAGTTTTTAAACTTTCTTGCGCCTATTTTAATTTCTCTGCCGTTTTCGTAGAGCATTTCATAGGACTTCAGTCTGAATCATTCTGAATCATCATCATCTTGAATCGTCCCTGGAATATTCTTAATATTTACGAAAAGTGACTACCACAGACTGAGTCATTTATGCAAACATTTTTTAAGCGAAGAGCTTGACCACAATATAAAAATATCGTTCCACGTTGTGTATGTCATAGAACGTAACTGGGAATAGGTGATGTATTGGTAGGAATCCACAACATCGGGTCAGTATTCTGATTTTTAAAAATAGAAGCAAATGGCCCTGATGATCGTACTGAGTACCGAAACCGATAGCCAATAGGCAAAATAAAAAATTGGAACCACAGGCTAAAAAATGTATTAATTATCGGGTGTGTTGTTCGCCGTCCTAACCGGCAGTATGTGGAGAATGTGTTTCAGTAAATGGGAAGTAAGAAGACGGTTTTGTTATGCAGTCCTGTTGGATTAATTTATAAAACTGATGCTAGAGGAAGACTGCGTGATGTATCCTCTGCCTCCGTCGTATATATCAGGCAGGGACCGTGAGAATAAGATAAGAGATATTAGGGTGCGGGCCGAGGTATGTAGGCTGTCGTTTTCCCTCGTCTCCTAAAGATAGGAACAGGGAAGGGAATGACTAATTTTTTAATAACAGTTTGGCACACTGACTGCTACCGCTCGGATTAAACTATCCATTTGTTCTATACTGTTAACTAATACGTATAAGGGGCATTTGAATTAAAACGAGACAGGTGGAAGAAGTAAGTAAGCTGTTTATTATTTCAAAAGTAACCGTACGAACTGGTAATAAATTTACCCCACGGTGAGACAAGACGCTCAACGCCTTGGTAATCTATTTGCGTTTGCTTACGAAACCATGGTTGATTGTACCAAGGTATTGGCCTCTTCGAAGCGAATCGTTGCCTACGAATGTTTTTCTTCTGGGCTCCAAATATATGGAAATCGCCTTGGAAGATTACTGTATGGAGGATGTGTACGGGCTTCCCAGCGATGCAGTCGTGGGCATTGCTTTCTTGGCCCTTAAATCTTAATGAAGCGCTTCAGTTTTTGCAAAGTGTCCACGTACCGCTGTGCGTTAATTGTGACGTTGTGTTGCCGAAAGTGAATGAGTAGCGGGCCCTTACAGTCAGAGGAAAAGGTCATTTTGACTTCCGGACCTGGCGTGCGTGTTGGTTCGACTGGGCTGCAGAAGTTCCGCCGGGGAGCCCTTACATATCCTTCATACAGTCTCGACCTTTCCCCGTGCGATTTTTGTATTTTTGGAGCCCTGAGAAACACATACGTGACCTTAGATTTGCTTCAGATGAAGAGGTACACGTCTAGGTATTATCATGGTTGGCGAGGCAATCGCAAACAATTTTTCATAAATTGACTGTCGTGTCTCGTAATGGGATAAATGTATTGCTTGCACGACTCACGCCCGGTACTCACAGCTTTACTTCTGCCGGTGCTTCGGTAGATCAGATGGTAGAGCACTTGCCCGCGAAAGGCAAAGGTCCCGAGTTCGAGTCTCGGTCGGGCACACAGTTTTAGTCTGACAGGAAGTTTCATATCAGCACACACTCCGCTGCAGAGTGAAAATCTCATTCTTGTTCACTATTGTTTAAACAAGTCTGCAAGTTAGAACTGTTTCTGACACTCTTTTTAATGTTGGTGTCAGCTAACACATGAGATTTACACTTTTAAATCACCACGGTTGTTAATGTCTATTTTCAATAAAATATTTGCCAAAAATAGTAACATGTTCCTTACTTACATTACTATACAAATATGACAAAGTATTCTCGCTGCACTCAAGTCTTGTCGTTTGCGTACTAAAAAGTATGTAAATATATAATAAATCAACAAATAAAATAGATACCGATGTTTGGCTTTCAGGGATGATTGCTGTAGTTCAGTGCTATCATCCGAGACATTGTTTGTTGGAATCGCATAAAGTGTTTAAAAGTTAATCCCCTAAGATTCATTGTGAAAATATTCAGTCATCTTTCGTAATTTTTATGATATTCACAAAATTATTTGATTGGATGTACCTCATTTTTCTGAGCTCACAGATGAATTCAGATTTGCTTTATTATGGACCTGTGATTTATTACTGAACTTCTGAGAGTTTTAAGTAAACTTATTTCAAACTGTCTTAAGCTCCATTTCTCAGGGCATGCTGGCAACTGCCATCCAGATTCCCTGCTGTGGAATTTACTCATTTCCCGATACTTGTTGGCCGCCTTTGTACCTGGGCAACCTCGCATCAGCAGCTCGGTCTGCCGTACACTCAGAGCTCATGGGAATTCACCTCACCTCATAATTATTCTAGGCGACCGAATAACTCGCCTACATGCGCATAACGTTACAAAATTAAGTTGCGGCAAATACTTCTGCAATAGTAAAAACGGTTTATTTACTTCTTTCCATCTGTCTCGTTTTCATTTGGCTGTCCCCTGTAGTTTCGGCTGGTCAGCCTTTCTCAAGTCTAGTCCAGTAAACGCACGTGGTTAGAGCGCGTTTGACTGGATTTAAGTTACAGGCATGACACCAGTTTTTACGTAAACATTACTTACTAAAATACTCGATGTTATACAGTGCACATTTGTAGACGTAGGAGGCTACTCATCCGTAATCAGCAGTAAGGCAGATTACTGTCCAGCAAATGTCTTCAAAAGACTGCTCTCAGGGTGATTAACTGAAATGACATGATGGAAGACGCTATCTACCACCCAGTTTATTTATGTGGTAAGTTGTTTCATTGTATCATGTTGGTTAGCCTTCACTCACAGAGTTCATCTCCGGTATAATGTCTCTTGTAGACTCAATTTTCGTCTAAACTTAGTGTGATATCAGTAGTCCACTTACCATACGCTTTCATCACGAGCGTTTGTGAACACGTCTACATGGCAGTTTCAGTAAGTTATGAAGTAATTTTACGCTTCATTCACTTTTTATTAATACTTAATGAGCATGACACGTTTCGGCAGTCCTTTACAGAAAGATGCATATATACACTGAAGCGCCAAAGAAACTGCGTATTCAAATGCAGAGATATGTGAACAAACAGAATATGGCGCTGCGGTCGGCAACGCCTATATAAGACAAGTGTCTGGTACGATTGTTAGATCGGTTACTGCTGCTACGATGGCAGGGGTTACCAAGATTTAAGAGTTCGAACGTGGTGTAACAGTCGGCGCACGAGCGATGGGACACTGCATATCGAAGGTAGCGATGAAGTGCGAATTTTCCCGTACAACAATTTCGCAAGTGTACCGTGAATATCAGGCATCCGGTAAAACATGAAATCTCCGACATCGCTGTGGCAGGAAAAAGAGCCTGCAAGAACGGGAACGACGACGACTGAAGAGAATCGTTCAAAGTGAGAGAAGTGCAACGCTTCAGCAAATTGCTGCCGATTTCAGTGCTGTGCCATCATCAAATGTCAGCGTGCGAACCATTCAACGAGACATAATCGATATGGACTTTCGTAGCCGAAGGCCCACTCATGTTCTCTTGATGAGTGCACAACACAAAGCTTTACACCATGCCTGGTCCATCAACACTGACATTGGACTGTTGATGAAGGGAAACATGTTGCCTGGTCGGACTAGTCTCATTTCAAATTGTATCAATTGAATGGACGTCTATGTGTATGGAGACATCATGAATCCATGGACCCTGCATGTCACCAGGGAAATTTTCAAGTTGGTAGAGGCTCTATAATGCTGTGGGGCATGTGTAGTTTGAGTGATATGGGACCTCTGTACATCTAGATACGCCTCAGACAAGTAAGCATTCTGTCTGACCACCTGCATCTACTCATGTCCATTGTGCATTCCGGTGGACTTGGGCAATTCCAGCAGTACTTAGCGACACCCCACACGTCCACAATTGCTGCAGAGTGGCTCCAGGAACACTCTTCTGAGTTACACTTCCGCTGGCCACGACACCCCCCCAGACATGAACATTACTGACCATGTCTGGGATATCTTGCAATGTGCTGTTCAGAAGAGATATCCACCCCCTTGTACTCATACGGATTTATGGACAACGCTGCAGGAGTCATGGTGTCATTTCCCTCCAGCACTACTTCAGACATTAGTCGAGTCCATGCCACGTAGTGTCGCGGCACTTCTGCATGCTCACGGAGGCCATACGCGATATTAAATAGGTGTAACGGCAGAATTGTACGGTCATAGCGGACAGCGCGAGTCGCCGCGCTGTGTGCTTATCACGCGGAATGCTGACGGGAAATGCAATCTGCGCCGTGGCGTGTACACAGCCACCGGCTACGAAGAGCAGTCTTGAGACCGGCCAGTTGCGAACATGTATCGCTCTCGACACAGTGACGACGGCTTACCAGACGCGCGTAATGTATTGTCGCACCGTCTTTATTAATAAATGGTAAAACTAGTTTTTCCGTGTTCCACATTCTGCACTACCCGGAACTACCGCCCAAGCATCCCATCCTAACAACAAATGGACGCAATAACATTTTACTCGGCCGTACAAAAGACCCCGTTAGATAGGTGTAAAAGTTTTTGGCTCTTCAGTGTATATAGATTTGTGTGTACATTAATTTGAATTTTTGTTGAAAATTAAGTTGTCTGGGATAGAGCGCACTGCGATAAGCACCTCTCAGCCTAACGCTTTCACATACAGATAGTCTTAACTGATCAGGTAAACTCATTTAAACTGCCAATACAGTAATATACAGTCAAGATGAAACCTTTTTTGTCTAGATACATTATGCCTCGCATATTTTATATGGCATGATTATTTGGTAAAGACAGTTTTCTATTGCTAAACACAATATTTTCAATAAATATTCAACATAGAAGTTTTTAAAGAACATTACTCCGTACAGAAAATGAATCCCTACCACATAAGATTAATATAATGTGCATAAAATTGGAATGTACCTGATGATGGTAGCATGATGCTGAAACGCGTCGTGCTAATCAAATATTAGTAAAAAGCAACTTAACCAGTAGAAGTTATTTCATAAATTCACAATACTGTCGCAGTCCTCAAAACGTTCCATATGGCATATACCATAAATTTAAGTTTGTTTCAGAAATACGTGACCGGAGAAACGAGTAGCAGCTTCCTTTCCCATGACAGCAGTAACAGAAATGCGTACAAACAGCCTGGAATGTCCCTTGTATCATTAACTTAGCGCTGTAGGTGTTATATCCACATAGAGGTCATAATAATGTGACTGTACTGTAAATGAAGAGAGAGTTTCAGCTTGTTACTCCGTCATATTGTTCCTTTAATAGGATCATCATTTCAAGCCGGCTCTCGAAACTTCGGTAGTGGACCGTCTAGGGATAATTTCTGCCAATTCAGGTCTTTAAAAACCTCTGTGCCACTTTATCGCGGGTCAAACCGACATCTGTCCATAATTGCCTCACTGCTCTGTATACGTTCAATATTCCCCGTTAGTACTATTTGTCAGGGATCCCTCACATGTCTCAAAAATGAGATCGACAGGAAGTGCAAAATGGCTAAGCAGGGATGGCTAGAGGACAAATGTAAGGATGTGGAGGCTTATCTCACTAGGGGTAAGATAGATACTGCCTACAGGAAAATTAAAGAGACCTTTGGAGAGAAGAGAACCACTTGTATGAATATCAAGAGCTCAGATGGAAACCCAGTTATAAGCAAAGAAGGGAAGGCGGAAAGGTGGAAGGAGTATATAGAAGGTTTATACAAGGGCGATGTACTGGAAATGGAAGAGGATGCAGATGAAAATGAAATGGGAGATACAATACTGCGGGAAGAGTTTGACAGAGCACTGAAAGACCTGAGTCGAAACAAGCCCCGAGAATAGACAACATTCCATTAGAACTACTGACGGTCTTGGGAGAGCCAGTCCTGACAAAACTCTACCATCTGGTGCACAAGATGTATGAGACAGGCGAAATACCCTCAGATTTCAAGAAGAATATAATATTCCCAATGCCAAAGAAAGCAGGTGTTGACAGATGCGAAAATTACCGAACTATCAGTTTAATAATTCACGGCTGCAAAATACTCACGCGAATTCTTTACAGACGAATGGAAGAACTGGTAGAAGCCGACCTCGGGGAAGATCAGTTTGGATTCCGTAGAAACGATGGAACACGTGAGGCAATACTGACCCTACGACTTACCTTAGAAGCTAGATTAAGGAAAGGCAAACCTATGTTTCTAGCATTTGTCGGCTTAGAGAAAGCTTTTGACAGTATTGACTGGAATACTTCCTTTCAAATTCTGAAAGTGGGAGGGGTAAAGCACAGGGAGCAAAAGAATATTTACATCTTATATAGAGAACAGACAACAGTAGTAAGAATCGAGGGGCACGAAAGGGAAGCAGTGGTTAAGAAGGGAGTAAGACAGGGTTGTAGCCTCTCCCCGATGTTATTCAATCTGTATATTGAGCAAGCAGTGAAGGAAACGAAAGAAAAATTTGGAGTAGGTATTAAAATCCATTGAAGAGAAATAAAAACTTTGAGGTTCGCCGATGACATAGTAATTCTGTCAGAGACAGCAAAGGACTTGGAAGAGCTGTTGGACGGAATGGATAGTGTCTTGAAAGGAGGATATAAGATGAACACCAACAAAAGCAAAATGAGGATAATGGAATGTAGTCGAATAAGGTCGGGTGATGCTGAGGGAATTAGATTAGGAAATGAGACACTTAAAGTAGTAAAGGAGTTTTGCTATTTGGGGAGCAAAATAACTGATGGTCGAAGTAGATAGTGTTTAAAATGTAGACTGGTAATGGCAAGGAAAGTGTTTCTGAAGAAGAGAAATTTGTTAACATCGAGTACAGATTTAAGTGTTAGGAAGCCATATCTGAAAGTATCTGTATGGAGTGTAGCCTTGTATGGAAGTGAAACATGGGCGATAAATAGTGTGGACAAGAAGAGAATAGAAGCTTTCGAAATGTGGTGCTAGAGAAGAATGCTGAAGATTAGATGGGTAGATCACATAACTAATGAGGAGGTATTGAATAGGATAGGGGAGAAGAGAATTTTATGGCACAACTTGACTAGAAGAAGGGATCGGTTGGTAGGACGTGTTCTGAGGCATTAAGGGATCACCAATTTAGTATTGGAGGGCAGCGTGGAGGGTAAAAATCGTAGAGGGAGACAAAGAGATGAATACACTAAGCAGATACAGAAGGATGTAGGCTGCAGTAGGTACTGGGAGATGAAGCTTGCACAGGATAGAGTAGCATGGAGAGCTGCATCAAACCAGTCTCATGACTGAAGACCACAACAATAACAACCCACACACTTGAGCAGTAATCGAGGACTAGTCACATGAGTGATTGTAAGTAATATACTTTGTAGACTGGTTGCATTACCCTAGTATTCTACCAATAAACAGAAGCCTGCTACCTGTTTAACACACGATTGAGCCTATATAATCGTTCCAGGTCATAACCGTACTGAGTTTTACACCAAGGTATTTGTATGAGTTTACCGATTCCAGTTGACTATTTGTTGATATACACAGGATACTATGATTTTTTATTCGTTTTGTGAAGTTCACAATTTTGCATTTCTGAGCATATAAAGCAGGTTGCCAACATTTGCGCCATAGTAAAATCTTATCAAGCTCTAAGTATTTATGCAGATTCGTTGAGACTGTAATTCATCGTAGGTAACTGCATTAATATAAAACATGAACGTCAGGAGACCCAACACATTTCCCCGGGGCACACCTGAAGTTACGTCATTTGTCGATGACTCTCCATCCAAGATAACATGCTGCCCCCTCCCTACCAAGAAATCCTCAATCCATCACAAATTTCGCCTGATACCCAATCCGACCTCCTTTTAATAATAAGCGTAGGTGTGATACTGAGTCAAGTGCTTTCCAGAAGTCTTGAAATACTGCTATATCTGACTTGATCCCTAGCTTGCTGTGCGAGTTGGGTTTCACATGATCCACGTTTTCGAAATCCATGCCGGTTGGCATGGAGGAGGTCGTTATAATAGAGATATATCATCTATTTTAGCTTAGAATGATGTCACGGGCATTGTACGGTAGTTCTGTGGATCACTTTGCTACTTTCTTTGTAAACAGGTGTGACCTTTAGTTTCTTGCTGCTACTGGGCACGGTTCTTTGTTCAAGCGATCTAAGATACAGTTAACAGAGGGGCTAACGTATCCGCAAATGGTGTAAAGAATCGGATAGGGAGTTCATCAGGCCCTAGGCTTTGTTCAGTTTTAACTATTTCAGTTGTTCCTTAACACCACTTAATACGAATATCTGTTTCTCTCATTTTTTCAGAAGTACAAAAATTAAATTTGGGCAGGTCCCCTGGTTATTCCTTTCTAAAGCAGCGCATTTGGAAACGGAGTTAAACGTTGCTGTTTTTGGTTAGCTATCCTCAATTTCATTTCCTGTCTGTCGCCAACCAGTGAGTGGAACACTAACTTTGTTACCACTAACAGCCTTTACACACGATGATATCTTTTGGTTTTGTGAAACATTTTTCGAGAATATTCACCTACGCTAGTCATTGCAGTCCTGGATTGTTCTCTTGACAGTCGAACATGTTTCATTCAGCACATGTCTGTCTATAAACTTTTGCTTTGTTTTATACCTATTATGCAGTAATCTATTCCTTCAGAAGTTCCTTATAGCGACTGTATACCATATGTGAGCAGTCTGTTATAGAAAGGTTCGTAGCGAACACGATAGCAGATAGCAAGTTGAGACTTTCAACGTGAGATGACGATCGGTGCAAGACGCTAAAGCTCACAGCTTATCAGATTACGTGAGAATTTGGATTCCAGAGGTCAACAGTATCTTGAGTATCACAGAGACAGTTTCCACACATGTAAATCGCCGCACAGGGCGATTAAGGGTATTTAACGAACGGACTTCACGTAAGCCCTCCACCCCCTCCTCCCGCTTCACCCACTCCCCACCCCAGCGCACACAGTGTATTACAGGTGCGAAAATCGTTCTATATTTATTTTGCGAACTGCTTATGAACTTGATTCCAGGTAACGATTGAGCGTTGCGAATGGGAAACCACGTCTTTGTGAAGGTGGTAGATACAACATATATGTGCCACCATTTCGACTTGTCGGCACAGTCAAGACGCGGAGTAGGTCGGCGTAGAGTATTTGCGGAAATTTTGTTTCTTGACGCCCAAGTTCACTTCTTAACTGTGTTGGAGCTGTGTTAACAGACGTCGCTATTTTACAAACACTTTGCTCACAACAATATGGGAGTCGGCTGTAACATAAATGTAGACATTATGTGCGAACCGTATACATTGTGTGTACTCGCTACCTGCACACTCTTCAATTTGTTCATTATGGGCGTTAATTGTGACTACTGTATTTACAATGCAAGTACATGATAACGACGAGTTACTTGTCGAAACCATTGATTATAAACCATATTATTTCTGAAACTGATTTTAATTACATTAAATTACGCCATTAGGATTAACAAGAATTTCAAAAGCTTGGGCGGTATTTTAGGTTCAGACAAGACCACGTAAGTTCTCAAGTAAATCTGCGCAGTGCCAACTACAGCAGGCTGCATGGTAAAACATAGGTTTTATTGCACCATACATTAATTTTCAGACCCTGCTCCATTCACGGAGCGGGCGTGGGCAGATTGTTTATACGACTGTGTGTGAGCTGCTCTTAGCATATTCTCACAGTATCTGTGGGAATTAGACATAGGGGACTGAAAAATATTCTTAACTCAGCCCTGGTTCTTGGGAATCTCTGACCACGTTCTCGCGAGATACTCCTCATTCATAGTGTGTGCCAACTGAAATTTTTCAAGCTGAATGTAACTGCCTGTAATCAAACTTGTAACAAATATTTTTCTATTCGTACATCTACAAAGACATTTAAACAATTTATTTTTATTTTGTAATTTTTTAAACTTGCTATTGTATTTGTTAGCCTCATCAGAAAACTCTTGGAAAGGTTGAGTGTTGTGGAATTGTTGCTGCCATGGTTTCCTTTTGAATTCTTTGCAACAACACGCGGCGATTGTGGAAAATAGGAAGCGCGGGACTGCGCGCATAGGAAAAGTTTCACCTGTTACGCTATGTTATGCACAGGAGAGCTGTTGAAACGGTAGTCCGGGCTTTCATATCTGATCTATAACAACCATAGTTCAGTATCGCAGCAGATTCAATTAGAAGCTTTCATCTCGCAACAAAATACAGTACACGTCATCTTTGATAGTTATCGTTTGTCCAAAACTTTTGTACATCTTGAACTATACATAAAACATTAAGGACATTCATTCATTTGAGGCATCTTGGCTGCGATTTAACTAAAAACAGTTAGTCTAGGTAGCAAATGGCAGAAAAATAAGCACCATTTGCGATTTAGACTTCTCTGTTTTCTTTAAATTACCTTAAAGAGCGCTGTTCCTGTTGTGACTTCAAAAGTCATTAACCTTATATTTAGCCTGTGACTACGAATCACGGGGATGACGTGGTTTATATCGTGACAGTATCTTCGAAATAGATGCGTCGACATGCTGAATAGATGGTGATGAAACGCACTTTCAGCCGGTTGCTATAGTAAGGGCCACGGAGTTGAGCATTAGGTGACAGATTGTGTTAAGCTATATAAACAGCAGAGTTGGTACACGTATGAACATGGTCACGTGTAATAGTAAAATTCGCAGAACAGTATACTTGTCGCGCACAGATACCGTAAGACCGGATTCATCGAAAAGGTAATATAGGGTAGCAGGATAATGTCACGTGCCTCTCCATGGAAGTGATCACAAGAAACAGACGGCGTTATTTGCCATTCCGAAGAAAGTTCAGTGTATTTAAAGTGCTCGCGTGTGGAACAGCACAATTTGTGACTGGATTCACGATTCCCTTGCGGACAGAACTTATCACGTCACTCTAGAAGTATCTATCCGGAGCGACCTTAAGTGGAACAACCACATAAAGGAAACAGTAGGGGAAGCAGATGCGACACTGAGGCTCATAGGAAGAATTTTAAGGAAATGTAATTCATCCGCCAAAGAAATGGCTTACAAGGCGCTTGTCGACAGTCTTGAGGACTCTTGTTCATCAATCAACTGGTATAAGAGAAAATCAAACGAAGAGAGGCGTATCTCGTCGATTGATCGTTTTGTCGGCACGAGAGCATTAAAGAGATGCGCAACAAACTTCAGTGGCAGGCGCTCCAAGAGAGACTTCCTGCAACACGGAGAGACTTACTATTGAAATAGCGAGAGTACTTACGGGGAAGAGGTGGACGTCGTGTTACTTCTTCCCACACACCTCTCGCGAAGTGACAACACCGAGAAAATTCGAGAATTAGAGCTAGTACAGAGGCTTAACGACAAACATTCTTCCCACGCGCCATCCGCAAATGGAACAGAGAAGGAGAGATAAGTTAGTGGCACCAGAAATTCCCCCCATCACACGCCGTCTGGTGGCTTGCGGAGTATTGATATGGAGTAGAAACCGCAGACTCCAGATTGGATCGGCTTGCAGGTAGAAGCAGGCTGCCGTAGCCCAGTGTGGTGTGCGCACCTGGCGCGCTGCCAGACCGTGTGCCCCCCTTTGGGTAACTCGCCTTAGTTATTGGCAAATAAAAGTTCAGACGAGTGTGAACGGATTGCAGCAACTGCAGCGGAGCGCCAAGCGCCACAGATCTGGCAGCAATTAAAAGCTCTGTAGTGCAGTCAGTCATGTGCCAAGTTTCCGG
The DNA here is from genome assembly GCF_023897955.1 of Schistocerca gregaria. Taxonomy (NCBI): domain Eukaryota; kingdom Metazoa; phylum Arthropoda; class Insecta; order Orthoptera; family Acrididae; genus Schistocerca; species Schistocerca gregaria. The sequence goes on along the minus strand of NC_064922.1, from coordinate 519,954,883 downwards.
CGTATTACGCGGATGCCTCTTACAGTAGCACCATTCGCCAGCTGTTTTTAGGGGATTGTAACGCAAAACGCGCGTGCCGCGCGCGTCTCTCTCTCTCTCTCTCTCTCTCTCTCTCTCTCTCTCTCTCTCTCTCTCTCTCTCTCTCTCTCTCTGTGTGTGTGTGTGTGTGTGTGTGTGTGTGTGTGTGTGTGTGTGTGTGTGTTACTTGCACTACATCCATAAATCAAAACTTTTAAACTTTACATCATTCTTACACATCAGACACGTCAAGGATGTACTGACTCGTGTGTGGTTAAGCCTTAATTTGAGAAACAAATTGTTGAGAATGTACCTTTGGAGCACAGCATTGTATGGAACTGAATCGTGGACTGTGTGAGATGTAAGAGAGAACTGAAGCGTTTGAAATGAGATGTGATGTAATAGAAAGATGTTGAAAGTCAGGTGGACTAATACCGTTCTATGCAGAATAGACAAGAAATGATGTAGAAAGTACAGAAGGGACAGAATAATCGGTAATAATGACGTGTTAAGATGACAGAATGACTTCAGCTGTTTAGAGGGAACTTAGAGGATAGAAACTGTAGAGGACAGAGATTAGAATTAATCCAACAAAGAATTTAGGACTTTGGGACTTAGAGCGTTGCGAGCTGAAGAGAATGGCACAGGAGAGAAATTCATGGCAGACCCCATCAAACTAGTCAGAACGTCAGAAGACTCAATTGACATAGGACTGTTGATGACTGAAAATATGTTACCTGGTCGGACGAGTGCCGTTTCAAATTCGATCGAGCGGATGGACGTGTACGGATATGGAGACAACCTGATGAATCCATGGACGCTGTATGTCAGCAGGGGAGTGTTCAAACTGGTGGAGGCTCCGCAATGGTGTGGGGCATGTGCAGTTGGAGTGATATGGGACCCCTGATACATCTAGTTATGACTGACAGGTGACACATACATAAGCATCCTGTCTGATCACCTCCATCCATTCATGTCGACTGTGCATTCCAACGGACTTCGGCAATTCCGGTGGGACAGTGCGACATCCCACACGTCCAGAATTGCTACAGAGTGGTCCCAGGAACACTCTTCTGAATTCAAACACTTCCGCTGGCCACCAAACATCCTGCTCCCGGGAGCCCTGCACGATAGTAGGCAGGTGTACCAGTTTCTTTGGCTCTTCAGTGTATTTTACTTTTACGAAGAATGCTTTGAGGTACATGGAAATACTAATCATTTGTGTCAATTTTAGACTTTGGCAGGAACCAGAGAGAAAACGTTGCGAATTGAGATTACAACGCCACTGGAAGAATTTAGAAGCCAGAGTCATCTGGCATTTTCTGTTGCCATGAGAATAACGGCGACAGTATCCTTTACACATTCCGGCTTCCTTCACATAGTGAAGTTGTAGATCTGTCTGTGTAGCGGGGCAGGACTAGAGACAGTTTTCGAAGATCACAATTTACTTTTTTGGGGGTGGGGGTGTCAGCTGCTTTTACATGGTACTCAGTGGGTACTCCTTTGCTTTCGGAAATAGCTACTTTGTAGCTAGATGTAATTCGCGTAATTACTTGATAACAACTTCGTTTTAACGGCAAAGCCCAATTATCAAGTCAATATGCGTCAAAAATATTTAATTTGTTCCAGTTAAAAGAAGATATAAAATTTAGAAAAATAATTATTAAACTGAGACAGCAGATTATTTCCAACAGATAGTGTGGCTGTAGAAGATTCATTAAAAAAAACTATCTGCTACGGGCATGCAACAACGTTATCTCGTGGTATGTTGGTGAGTGGGCAGAACTTAGGTGAAGCAGCTTTCATATCCAGGGAGGCAACAGTATTCGGTTTACCTTTGTTTTATTGTCATTTTGGAATTTCTTCGATAAAAGTTCACTGTAACCTATCAGACGTTTCTATTCTTTCGAATCCTTATAGGTCATTGTCTTTTGGCGTGCTGCTACAGTGTAATGGCGGTAACGACCATACAGTGTTGAGTACAACGGTTCTCGTCCGCTTGGGTGGGTGACTGCCTGCGACATGTATTTGGGGGAAATGGATTTCGGATCCTCAACTACTCATCCTGATCACAAGTTTCTGCTTGTTCCTGTCGAAATTTGCTACGAATGCTGCAATGGTTCGTTCAGTACTCACTGGCTGATCCGTCTCCACATTGCCCACTTAAAAGCTTATGCACCCTCTGTAAGAGACCATATTTCTTGACAGTTACCGAAACTTTCTTTTTGGCAACGTATCGACCATCTATATATGGTAATATTTCGTGTCACTTTCCCAATCGCTCGTATTTTAGACATACTGACCATTGTTTTTATCTATTGTCGTCGTAATAGTCGTCGTCGTCGTCGTCGTCGTAATAGTCGTCGTCGTCGTCGTCGTAATAGTCGTCGTCGTCGTAATAGTCGTCGTCGTCGTAATAGTCGTCGTCGTCGTCGTCGTAATAGTCGTCGTCGTCGTCGTAATAGTCGTCGTCGTCGTCGTAATAGTCGTCGTCGTCGTCGTAATAGTCGTCGTCGTCGTCGTAATAGTCGTCGTCGTCGTCGTAATAGTCGTCGTCGTCGTCGTAATAGTCGTCGTCGTAATAGTCGTCGTCGTAATAGTCGTCGTCGTAATAGTCGTCGTCGTAATAGTCGTCGTCGTAATAGTCGTCGTCGTAATAGTCGTCGTCGTAATAGTCGTCGTCGTAATAGTCGTCGTCGTAGTAGTCGTCGTCGTAGTAGTCGTCGTCGTAGTAGTCGTCGTCGTAGTAGTCGTCGTCGTAGTAGTCGTCGTCGTAGTAGTCGTCGTCGTAGTAGTCGTCGTCGTAGTAGTCGTCGTCGTAGTAGTCGTCGTCGTAGTCGTCGTCGTCGTAGTAGTCGTCGTCGTAGTAGTCGTCGTCGTAGTAGTCGTCGTCGTAGTAGTCGTCGTCGTAGTAGTCGTCGTCGTAGTAGTCGTCGTCGTAATAGTCGTCGTCGTAATAGTCGTCGTCGTAATAGTCGTCGTCGTAGTAGTAGTCGTCGTCGTAATAGTCGTCGTCGTAATAGTCGTCGTCGTAATAGTCGTCGTCGTAATAGTCGTCGTCGTAATAGTCGTCGTCGTAATAGTCGTCGTCGTAATAGTCGTCGTCGTAATAGTCGTCGTCGTAATAGTCGTCGTCGTAATAGTCGTCGTCGTAATAGTCGTCGTCGTAATAGTCGTCGTCGTAATAGTCGTCGTCGTAATAGTCGTCGTCGTAATAGTCGTCGTCGTAATAGTCGTCGTCGTAATAGTCGTCGTCGTCGTAATAGTCGTCGTCGTCGTAATAGTCGTCGTCGTCGTAATAGTCGTCGTCGTCGTAATAGTCGTCGTCGTCGTAATAGTCGTCGTCGTCGTAATAGTCGTCGTCGTCGTAATAGTCGTCGTCGTCGTAATAGTCGTCGTCGTCGTAATAGTCGTCGTCGTCGTAATAGTCGTCGTCGTCGTAATAGTCGTCGTCGTCGTAATCGTCGTCGTCGTCGTAATAGTCGTCGTCGTAATAGTCGTCGTCGTAATAGTCGTCGTCGTAATAGTCGTCGTCGTCGTCGTCGTAATAGTCGTCGTCGTAATAGTCGTCGTCGTAATAGTCGTCGTCGTCGTCGTCGTAATAGTCGTCGTCGTAATAGTCGTCGTCGTCGTCGTCGTAATAGTCGTCGTCGTAATAGTCGTCGTCGTCGTCGTAATAGTCGTCGTCGTAATAGTCGTCGTCGTCGTCGTAATAGTCGTCGTCGTAATAGTCGTCGTCGTCGTCGTAATAGTCGTCGTCGTAATAGTCGTCGTCGTCGTCGTAATAGTCGTCGTCGTAATAGTCGTCGTCGTCGTCGTCGTCGTAATAGTCGTCGTCGTCGTCGTCGTCGTAATAGTCGTCGTCGTCGTTATCATAATCCCCATAACTCATCAGTTGTGTTGTATGAGTACGGTTCTTAGTTTTATTATGGATGTGAGAAGCCATCGTAATCAAATTGTGGAAGGCGCTACGGGTTAGAAATAAAATGTTGCACTACTCATGACAGCGGAACCTGGTAGATATTCTAATGTATTAATGCGGAACCGATTTATTTTGGGGAAAAAAAGGTTCCAATTTTGGTCTCCAGATGCACAGCTGACGCTGTGAATGCAAGAAAGGCGTATAGTAATGTGTTCCTTTTTAATGGATTAGGAACGGAACGTGGGCAGAAAACGTCAAACAAGCGAGAAAAGCATAAGGTTTATTTTATTATTAGCCGTTATGGAGTGTCAAATGGTAGCGTGGATGTCATACAAGCAGTGCTCAGCGCCAAATTTGCACTTGATGGGCAAAATTGGAACTAATTTCCAGCGTGAATTTGTTCCGCATTAACGCATTAGCACATCCACCAAGTTTCGTTGCAATGTGATAATTACAGCCGTGAGAAGCTGAGCTTCAGTTGTAACCACCTGTTACATAAATCCACCAGGTCATCAACTATTTCCTACGGAGGAGCGCTTCGTATTTTCAGTGGCGTTAAAACGTCTGAGGTCGTCCTATACATTTGAGATGCCTGTAAAATTTTCCTAATACTTTTGAGTTTGCTATCTGATTTTTTGTGGCTGTGATGTGATTCGTGTAGGAACTTGGCTGGCATCAGTTTTCTTGAGCTCAATCCAATCTCGTCTCCTCAAGCGCTCGAGATCAGTATTGTTCTCGTGTTGTAGGATCGATTGATGGTTTCCACTGCAACTCAGACTCAATGCTTTAAATTAAGTTCATTATAAAAAATATCATTGTCATTATACGGTTCAGATTTATTTTCGTAACACCCTAGTTACATGCGTTTTTTCGACAGTCGCTGACATACATGCGAAGAGTTTTTCTAGACTTCCCACAAAGATATTCCACAGTGCTCCCTGGAAATTCCAACTGCATTTTATAATATGATGGTTTGATTGGCTTTTGGATGTCAATCTGTGATGACTGGACGATGTTAAATTTTAGTTTAGCCAATAATTGTCTAGAAAGTGAGGGGGAGTGCTTCGTTCCTCTTTGCCCCAGATTCAGATCAGACTTAAGTTCCGTCTTCGTAAATCGAGAAATTAATATGTTCTTCGCCTACGCGTCGAATACTACAGTATATTTAAGAAAATTAGATGCTACTCGCTCCGCTGTTGCTGAAGAGATTGAAAGAATGTATGCTGAGATAAAGGAAATTATTTAGATAGTTAAAGGAGATGAACATTTTTGACGGATGACTGAAATTCTGTAGTAGTAGTAGTAGTAGTAGTAGTAGAACCTGGGCTGGGAGAAAGTAATGAAGGGAGAAACCGCCTTGTAGAATTTTACACATAGCAAAATTTAATTGTAGTTAACACTTGATTTAAGATATACGTGGAAAAGAGCTGGGAACCTTGGAAGATTTAGATAATTGTCACACAGATTTCGAGACACTATTTTACACTGACATTTTCAGGGACAGATGTGGACCCTGACTGTAATTTGTTGGTTATGAACTGCAAATTAAAACTTCAGAAACTGCAAGAAGGTATAAATTTAAGGAGATGGGATCTGCATAAACTGTAAGAACCAGAGGTTGTTGGGTTATAGAGGGAGCATTAGGCAACGTTTGACTGAAACAGCGGAAAGGAATATGTACAGAAGAAGAAGAATGGGTAGTTTTGAGAGCTGTAAAAGGAGACAGTATTACAGAAATCTCTGGATAACACGGGGGATATTAAATGTAACTGACGAAAGTAAGTACATAAAGCAAAGATGCTGGCGAAATATAAACGTCTGAAAATGAGATTGACAGAAAGTGCAAACTTGCTTAGCAGGAGTGCCTAGAAGACAAATGCAAGGCTGGCGTAAGATAGAAGCCTCCCATAGGAAAAATAGAGACCTTGGGAAAATAGAGAAGCAGCTGCGTGGATATGAGGAGCGCAGACGACAGGAGGGGAAGTTGAAAGGCGGAAGGAATATATAAAGAATCCTCATAAGGGAAACAAACTGGAGGAAAATATTGTAGAAAGAGAATACGAAGTAAACGACGAGATTAGTGATAAGATAGTGTGAGGAGAATTTGACAGAGCACTTAAAGACCTAAGTGGAAACGATGTCCGTGGAGTAGACGACAGTCCTTCAGAAATATTGAGATAGTTACGAGAGCCAATTATGACAAAATTATTTCACTTTGTGTGCGAGATAAGACAGGCGAAATAGTCTCAGACTTAAGGAAAACAGTAATAATTCAGATTCCGAAGAAGTTGTGAATACTGCTGAACTATCAGTTTAAGTAGTCAAGGATGCAAAATATTGACATAAATTCTTCACAGAAGAGTAAAGGAAATGGTAAAACCCAACCTTGGAGAAGATTTGCTTGAGTTCCGAAGAAAATTAGGAACACGCGAGACATTACTGACCCCTACAACTTACCACAGAAATAGGTCGAAGAAAGGCAAACATACGTTTATAGAACTTCTAGATTTAGAGATAGCTTGGAAATTTTGAACGCAGTAGGGATAAAATACACGGAGCGAAAGGTTATTTAAAAGTTATACTGAAACCACACTGCAATTGCGACTAGAAGTGCATAACTGGAACGCGAAGCAGTGATTTGAGAAGGGAACAAGACAGGATGGCAACCTGTTTGGATTTTTTTCAGTCTGTACATCGAGCAAGCTGTGAAGGATATCAAGATGAAGCTGTGAAGGATATCAAGATGATATTTTTAAAGAAGGAAGAATAAATAGATTTTAAGGTTCTACGACGACATTGTGGTTCTGAGGCGGCAGAGGACTCGAAAGAGCAGTTGAACGCTATAGTGTCTTGAAAAGAGGTCACAAGATGATCATCAACAAAAGTACAATAAGGATAATGGAATATAGCGGAGTTTAGTTATAAGTGGAGTCCCTTCATGCCAGCACTAGCATGGTGACCTAACAAAAGTTCTACTGGTACATCTGCAAAAGGTTTAGTGATTTAATCGAGACGTTATTGGATGTGAGTCTGTGTTGTTCGTACGTCTGGGCGCGATGCCTCACTTATACAATCTTACCTAGGAGATAATAGACTGAAAAAGATTGAAGCGTAGCGGCTTTTTAGGGCAGAGGGAAGAAAAAACGCCACAGCAAGCGCAGAGCAAAATTAACCTCTAAGACAACGTGGAAGCTACTGGCAGATTTATGTTGCCAGTAACGACAGTTCATGCGTGAGTGTTAGGAAATGCCGGTTGAGGGTAGGTTACTATTGTAGCTGTGCACCGACGTTGTCTCCTAGGACAGCTGCTGCGTACCTGCGACATGGAAAGGTCATCAGAGACATCAGAGAGGTTAATTTCGGTGCACAGTCCTGTGGGGTTTGTGTGTTTTATGAGTGTTCGGTCTTCCTTTTATTGCCGGTTTGGAGGCAGTTTGAGCGCAGTTGGCGGTGCCAGTCAGATTTGCATTTTTGGAGGGGTTCACCGGTATTTTGTTGTCAGTGTGTTTAGTCTGAGCGTGCTGTGAATTGTTGATTGTCCCTAAGGAAGTGTTTTTGGGAGGTTATGCTTCCGCTTGTGGTAGTGATCATAGTTAAACATATTTAGGGTGAAGGGGTTGTTAGTATTTGAAGTTCTTGTACAGTCATGTGGCGTGTTTCTCGAGGAGAAATTCATCGTGTATACACAAGGACGTGTGCATCGGGGAGCGAGTTCAGGTGCGGAGCGAACTTTCTGTGTGTTGGAGTTAGACAGCTGTTTTGTGAAATGACCTCCCCTATCACCAGATCTCACTCCGTGTGACTTTTCTGTGGAGACACATACACATTAAAGATCTGGTGTTCGTACCGCCTCTACCACGTGATGTAGCAGAGATCCGGGAGAGAATGTGGAAAGCGACTGCCACAGTCGACAATGCCATGCAGCGACGGGTATGGCAAGAATTAGATTACCGTATTGACATCTCCCGGGTTACTCATGGTTCGCATATCGAATGTTGACAGTGTTCCCGGACTTCATGTACACTCTGTACTTACGATTCGTAGTCCTATGTTCTGTATGACCTGTAGCTGAATTAAACTAAAACAGGAAAACAAGGCTACAATTCAGTGAAAATTTTGTTACCAGGAATTCAAAGTATAAAAGACATCCATATTTGTGCAAATGCAGCTTTTACAGGTATTCGGTCAATCCTGTTCTCATGTTAGCGGCAGCGATGCGGCCGGCTGGAGGTATAGAAACTGTTGCAGTAATTTGCTGATCGATGACGGTTCGACTGCTGCTCACAGCAGAGTACTGTTCGGAATTTGCTCCAAGGATCTCACTTCACTTCCAATGCTTGCTCATTAGGATTAACGTCAGTTGAGATTGTGGGGACTAGGTATCACACAAACTCCCAAATGCCTGTGTAGTTTTTGTCAAACCATTCTGATACAGATTAGGAGTGATGGGTTTGTACATTGTGTTTTTGAAGTTAGAAGTCTCCTGCGTGGTGCTGTAGATTAATAAACGGTTACACATGATAGTTCCCGTATCATTCGTCATTGAGAGACGATAGCAGACACATCGGCGGCCGTATTACATCTTTTCTGTTCTCCGTAGATAAGAGGTAGGTTTAATTGTGGATTCAATGGCTTCTCACCCTTTAGACCATTGACTAGGCGATTGAGCTGCTTCAGCTTGGCCGTTCTGTCAGCTGTTAAAATCTAAGATAGTCGATAGCGAGTTCTGTAAGTCACACGTTTTGCCCAAGGTAGTTTCAGGACGTTGGTTTTCCTTAAATCGAGGCACGCTGTTGCAACTCTGTGACGTGAAAAGAGCTCACTGCCCGGACAACCTCGCGTCGGGGAATCCATGTTCATATTGCGAGCAGATATGCACTTGACTGTATCGCCAACAATCTGATTTGACAGTTTAGGAACGCCCCGTTTCTGACGCGGCTACATTTAATTCGTAATACCATTTGATGTTCATATTTGCAGCATACAGCATCGTAAATTCTCAGTGCTGCTCAGTTCTTAGTACATTACCTTATTTGCAGTAATACATCGAACAGTGGGGTAGCAGTTTCCTTGCAGTAGTTTTACTCATCCGTGTATCACTTGAAAAGGAAATTCGACGCGGCGTCGCATTACAGTTTAAGAACAGACAAAAAATTGTTAATGTGTACATGCATTTACATATAGGTCTAGTTTAACAAGAATGTGAAGGGTAGTAGGCCGTGGCTTTACAGTAGGAACCATCCCGACATTTGCCTTAATTTAGAGAAATAAGGGTGCATATTTTGAACTTAAGTGTTAAAACCGGTTTTTACGAGGTTGAAGGGTAGCCGTCATATGTTGAGTGGCTGCTTAGCACGCTTTACATACGTGGAATGAATTACGAAACTCTTTATTTATTGTATCTTACGTTTCCAGCAGTCAGATGCGCTACAGTTAATCTTTTAGGTATCTGAATTCTTTTCCAGAAGAAAAGTACGTGTTGTTCAAGATAGGGAATGAACACTCACAACTAGGCATTATGCTCTGGACTATTGCCTTTGCGCAATCCTTGTTAGCCCTGCAAGCCAATTCTAACTTTCAACTTTCCTTTTGTTTTCCCTTCATATCCCCGCAAGCACAACAAACTGTGTAACCATGGATGCTCATCACAGTGTGTGCTCCACTCACTAAAATAAATATTTTTATGGGACCAATGTATTATGGAGCGTCTTCATTGGGACCAATTTGGCAGTCATGAGATAAGACTGCCCTTAATCAGATTTGGACCATGAAAGTTCTTTCCGCAGTAGGATGGAGGAACGCTGTCCCGTCTTATGCTGATGTCCTGCTTAATGAGTTACAGGCGCTTTACATAACTTCACTGCTTGTGCTGACGTTGTTAGCGAGGCGCACGTGGCTTTTACGTCGTCGACTTCCAGCTGATTGTGATTGTAAGAAGATTACGACGCTATAGATTTCTGGGCTCATGACGCGAAAAATTTCGTGAACTCTAGCTTTAATTTGAAATAAAATGAAATTTGGAAACAGAGGGGAGGCATAACTATTAAATTCTCGACTTTGACTGCTCGGAAACTAGACGGAAATCTTTAAGTATTTCATTTATCTTTTTGACTGAAATAGCGCGAAGTTTGACAGCTATTTAACCGTCAGTCATTAGACAAGAAAGTTCTCATAGTAACAAATGTTGTAAGCTTAAACATAGTCATTATGTACCCTAATATACTTTTGGCTTGCGCTTTCTTCGGTGTTGGAAAATTTACGGACTAGAATAAGAAATATACCCTTATAGAATTAACACGGGTGGTGTTTCCTGGAAACTATTGTCGAGTGGATATTGGAAAAGCAAATAATAGGCAGGGACCAACTGTGAAGAATGTGAGATAAGTGCGAAGAATTTTATCATCAAGTAGCTTATCAGTGGGGATACTATCGGCGTGTTAAGAGAAAGTGGGCGGTCAATATTCGGGATTGTGGCCTCCAAAGAACAATGGCGTCTACCTGCGCGTGTGCGTATATACAGGCACGCTGTAGTTTGATTTAGGTCAAAAGTAATTTCTGAGATGCTCGACAAAGAGAGTAATTTTCTACCGAAAGTTACAATTACGACATGTGAAACTGTATTTTTTTCTGCAGCAGACTTAAATGGAACGTAGATATCACCTAATGTTTGATGTACGTAGCAAAATGAAACGCCTACAGCTGTAGGTGTTCCATTTTATTACGTAAGTGAAAGGCCGAAGTCCCGCAGACACTCAATCACAAGGATGGGCATACAAAAACGTAATGACTAATGCGTCCGGAGGCATTTACTTCGTTCAGTATCGTGTATAAACTTTCGGTAATGTGCAAAACGAAAACCTCTGTGCTTCTCGTAACAGACAAGTTGGATTATAGGCTACTGGAAACACCGTATCAATCATTCAGTCTTCAAATGGTGAAATGAATCTTAAAGAATCTGTGACGCGATATCTCTAATTATCGAAACTATCAATTAGCATTGACCCGATTAGTACCCGTACATTTGACGTTGTACTTCCTCAAATGATAACATTCAGCGATGCATCCAAAAGTTACATATAAATCTGCACCTTATGGAGTATCGCGGAGGGTTCAAATTATCTGTAGCTGTTACGCTACTTTTAAAGTGTGCCGCCCGAAGCTGGCTTTATGAATGCGTTTGAGCATGAGCAAGTAGTTTTTAAAAGTGCTCCGTAGTACAAAATTTGTGCTCCAAAACTCTCCTCCTGTTAGTATTTTTGGTCCCAAATATCGCGTAGATGAATTTTACAGGAGGCAGGGATGTTTAGTTTCCTTGCGTTTTGTGTAATGCTTTAGGTCTTTGATCCAGGAAGGCCTAACCGAGAGCCATTGACTCTTGTCCAGAGGTCAGTTTCTTGGATTAAAAGGCGATAGAGGGCACTGTGTAGTGACTTACCTCTGGCATAATACTGAACTAAGTGTTGTCGGAAAGAAGTAAATTCCCGCTAACCGCCAGAGGCAACTGTTAATATTATGCACAGAAAGGCTATCTTAATGCACTGTTCAGTCACATTGTGACCACCTGTTAAAAGGCTGAATAACTGTGTTTTTGCAGCGGGGAGAGGTATGAGACGTGCAGGAAGAGTGTCAGTGAGGTTCTTGAAGGTACAGACAGGAATGTGGGGTAATGCCGAATCCAGTACCGTGGTCAGCTGTCCTAGGCTTCTCGCTCGAGGATCCATGACGTGAACAGTCTGATCGAGATTGTCCCACAGATTCTCGATTGGGTTTACATCCTGGGAGTTTGGTGGTCAGGGTAGCACGGTAAATGTATCCCAGTGCAATTCATGCACGTGCTCTGAAAGTTGTGTGTCACGTTGTAGTGTCCTCCTGGAAGGTGCTATCATGCCGAGAAAAAGCAACTGCATGTATGTGTAGACATAGATCAGAAGGATAGATACATACTTAAATTGATCCATTTTGCTACGGAAACATCCCCCAGACCATAACACTCTCTTGTCCGTCCTGGACCGTTGCTATGATAGTGGCAGGGTGTTTGCTTTCAGACGTTTCACGCCGTATACGCCAATGGCCATATGACTAGTGTAGCAAAAAAACGTGATTCATTGGAAAAGGCCACATGTCACTACTCAGTGGACTTTCAGTTGCAGTACTGGTGTGCAAATTCCAGCGTTCATCGCCGACGAACACTAGTCAGCATAGGTGCTTGAACCAGGCGACGTTACGGAGACCCTTAAGCAGCAACTTTCGCTGAATGTAGTTGACACACTGTTAGTAGCTCCTTGAATTCGTTCGGGTCGTCGGTTACTCAACAGTTAGACGTCTTTTCGCCCGTACACATTTGTGCAGCATTTATTCTCCCCTGTCCCCCATGACCCGTGGTGCATCACAGCTGCCTCGTCGCCGATTTTGATTACCCCCCCCCCTCCCCCGCCCCTCCTCAGGAGGTTAACAACTCTCTGGCGAGTTCGTACTTGGCTACCATGGGGTCCAAGCCTTTGCAACATCTTTCCCTTTCCGTGCTGCAAGTCTATCCTCTAGCTGCTCTTTTTTTACTTCTCTTGGGAAACATATTTGGGAAATTTTTTGAGGATGTGTTGTGCATTTTTAGTAGATTGAAATCAGAACAGTCCCTCCAATGTTTCTTCGTTCCTTTTTTCCTTCTTCCTTAGCCTTCTCCAGTCCTTCCTCCGCTTCGGCGTTTGAGGTTATTCTTCTTTTTTTCCGCCCTGTGCACTCCTAAAGCTGGCCTATAGTGTAACAGGTGACTGGATAATGCGTAATTCCCAGCCCTGGGTCGACAAGTAGGGTTCGCATGTACACACTGGTAGAGGCCAGGCGGAGGAAAGAGTGACTGCCTGAGCTGCTACCTTCCCAAATTGCCAGTTGGACGCTCTGTTCGGTGTTTTTTCACATCTCCGGTCACGCCTCCCAATCACCTAAGACGGGTGACCCCCTCTGGGGGAGGGGGAAAGGGGCAGTTGGAAGGAATGTGTCATTGGAGGCACTGGCAATTATGGGGAATATTCTCACAATGAGCCAAATATCTTATTCTCAGTGTGCGTCCACTAAACGTAAATAAATGAGGCTAATGAATCAAAGACCCTCCTAGCTGCACCTCCATTCCTCGTGGTTTCAGGTACTAAAGACGGACAGTCAGTTGCTATGGTAATCTGCTTATTATTCAGCATGATGTTGAAGCAATTGCTGGCCCTGTGAAATTCTGCTCTCGTTTACGCAATGGCACTTCGCTTTTGGAGACAACTAGTGATTCTGAAGCACAAAAACTGCTTGCAGCTTCGCTCCTCCACAGATATCCTGTTTGTGTTGATGCCCATCGATCGCTGAATTCGTTGTGTGGTGGTATTTACACTGGGCTGCTAGATAGTCAAACTGAGGCAGAAATCCAAACTTGCCTCCCTGATCAGGGCGTCATTGCAGTCCACCGGGTGACGAAGAAAGTAGATGCATCCGTAGTACTCACATGCGCTCTTTTTCTTACTTTTGATAAAATAGTCCTTCCCTCGAAGATCAAAAGAGGCAAATTCGGAACCAGATGTGCTGTTTCCAGTGTCGTCATTACAACCACACTCGAATATCCTGTCGACACCCTGCCAAATGTGTAGGGATGCTCACGAGGGCAATTGTCTGCCTCTTCCTCCCAACTATATGAGTTGCACTGGCGACCATGCAGACTCCTCCCGAGATAGCCCTGTCTATCTCGCTCAGTGGGCCGTCAAAGAGACCCTGGTGAAAGAACAAGTACCTTATGCTGTTGCTCGCAAGTTGTTCGCTAGTCGGGAGCCCTGTCTCTTACCATCCGGTACTTACAGTACCGTTCTTGCTACCTCTCGCTCCTCGAAAGACATGGCCACTCAGACGTGCAACCTCAAATTCAGCACTGTGGTTGTAAAATCGCCCAGTGTCATGGTAGCATCGCCGTCTCCTCCTCCAGCTGTACAACAAGCCACTAAATGTTTGCCTCACGCAGCGAAATCATCTGCTACACAATCAGCAGGCGAAAAGGGCAGGAAGAATACGCAGGAATACTCAGGTGAAGACTTTTTACGTCCCTCGAGCTAGCAAACATCATATGCCAATAGCAAAGGCTCAAAGAAATCAATCAAAGGCATCTCCTTCACCTAGTCGGAGATCCTCTTCAACGGGGTCTGCGTGTGATACCCTCACAGCCCTCTCCATGTCGACTGTGCGCACCATCATCAGTTTTTCTGCCCTGAACTCCGCAGACCAACTGAGGAAGAATGCCGACGCCTCTGTAGGTCTCGTGGTGCAGGATCTCCAGCCTCTGCACCCCGTAGAAGAGTATCTTCGAAAACTGTCACTCGGCAGCCACGGAGGTGACACACCTTCATTCATTTTTTCCCTCCTCCCCTTTACTCGTCATGACTCTCCGCCAATGGAACATACATGCCCTTAGATTCAACAGGGAGGAATAATGGCTGCTCTTGGAATCGTAGCGTCCACTTGGTTCTTTGCCTTCAGAAAAAATTGCATCCTCATGACCACTTTGACCACCTCGCATTTCCGATCCGTTTTGACCTTCCCCCTGAGGACGGCATTTCCTCTCATGGTGGAATTGTGCTGCTCATCCGGGATGATATTCATAGTCACACCATCTACTTGAACACTTGGCTGCAAGTTGCCGCAGTCGGCATTTTCCTTCCTATCTTCACCTTTTCCCTTTGTACTGTTTACATCCCTCCGTCATTCAGTGTCGCCAGGGTAGACTTCCTCCAGACTATTGGGCAACTCTCACCGTTTTTTTGCTGCTCGGTGACTAATTGGCACCATCCCCTTTAGGGCTCTCCCAAACCTGTCATACAGGTGCGCTCTTGGCGGATATTCTCAATCAACTCAACCTCGTGTGCCTCAACTCGGGAGCACCCACGTTCCTTTCAGACTCCACGCACACCTATTTCCATTCGCACCTCTCATTCTGCACTGCCCAGTTTGCATCATATCGAGTGATCCATTTTCTCTGACACATACTAGAGCATCCATTTTCCGTGGGCTGTCGGTTTGCCGAATTCTACCCCACTTGCGTGCAAACCCAAATGGCAGCTTTCTAAGGCCAACTGGAGGCCCTGGCGAGCTTCGACGAAAGACTTTTCCCCAGTTGTGATGATAGGTGGAGTACCTCACCAATGTTATCCTTACCGCCGCAAACTTTCCATTCCTTCAACTTAATCCTTACTGCACTGTGTTCTGATCTCTTGGTGGACTGAGGCATGCGACGCAATTCGCGCGCGGAGACGTGCTATCCGCGCCCTTAAGATGGCAGACCGCATCCGTTATAAACAGTTGCATGCGCAGTGTCGTCACGCTCTTTGGGATGTCAAAAAAGCTAGCTGTATTTCATTTACTAGTTCTTTTAACAGTTCCTCTCCCTCTTCCGTCGTGAGGACCAACCTCCGACGGCTCTCTGGGACCAAGATCCATTCACCAATTTCCAGCCTGACCGTAGCAAATGATTTCATACCGGACTCTATTGCTATCTTCAACACTTTATTTTTGCGGAGAATTTGACCTCCTCTCGCTATCACTCTGCCTTCCTCCTCGGAAACGAGTGGAGGTGGTTCGGATGATACCTCTCTCTTGCCAGAATCGTGAGCGCTGCGATGCAACTTTAAGGGAGCTAGCTCATGCTCTCGCTTCCGGTCCTCCGCCCCAGGGTCGGTCAATGTTAACATTCAGATGTTGCAGAACCTTTCTCATACAGGTAAGCATTTCGTCCTTCATATGTACAATAGCATCTGTGCAGAGGGCACGTTTCCTAGACAATGGCGTGGAGCCACTGTCATACCCATACCTAAGGCCGGTAAGGACAGACGCCTTCCTTTTAGCTACGACCCCATTTCTCTCACCAACTGTGTTTGCAAGGTGATGGAACGTATGGTTCGTGCCTGGCTGGTATGGTGGCTCGAGTCTCGCAATTTACAAACTACTGCACATTGTGAATTTCGAGCGCGCTGTTCTGAAGTTGCCCATGTCGTCACTTTGTCACCCAGGTCATGAAAGTTTTTCTGCGGAAATACCAGACTGTGGCAGTGGTTTTCGATTTGGAGAAAGCCTACATCTGCTGGAAGACTGGTATCTTCCGTGCTCTCTACATGTGGGGCTTCCAATTCCTTCAGGAATTTTTAAAATATCGAGTTTTCAAGGTACGTGTGGCTTCTATCTTGTTGCACGCCTTTATCCAGGAAAACTGTGTGCCTCAGGGTTTCGTCCTGAGCGTCGTCCCCTTTGCAATCGCCATTAACCCTATTATAACCTCGGTCTCGCCGTGCATCTCTGGCTCCCTTTTCGGAGACTGTTTTGTGATCTGTTGCATTTCTCCACAGGCTTGTCCACTTGAGCGGCGTTTTCAGCCGTGTATCGATCGCCTTCACTCGTGGACCATCGATAATAACTTTCGCTTTTCCACTAACGAAACTATTTGTATGAATTTCTCGCGGCGCAGTGGCTTTCGTCCACTTTTTATCTTGGGCTTGTTACTCTTCGTTCGTTGAAACTACAAAATTCCTGGGGCTCAGGCTCAATAGGAGTCGTCCTTGGTCCTCCCACATGTCTGGCCACCTGCTGTATGCTGTCCCTCAGTGTGCTATGTGTTCTAAGCGATAGTTCCTGGGGAGCAGATCGGACCACCTTCCTCGGTTTGTACTGGCCGTTTGTCCGTTGGATACGAAACTTGACTATGAGTGTTTAGTTTATGCGTTCGTCCATCTTGCACTGTCGCAATACAATCCATCATCGTGGCATCCATTTGGCTACTGGCGCCTTTTACACAGCTCGGTTGAGAGTCTATATGCAGAAGTTGCCGAACTACCGCTTCGTACCACCGTGCTTTTCTCCTCACCAGATACGCATGCTCCTGCCTGAACACGTTCTTTGCCTCCCCCCTTTCCGCCGTCTCCCTTGATCGCGAGTATGGGGCGCGTCCCTCTTCTCTGTTACCTCCTGGGGTTCGCTTTCGGCTATTCCTCCAGCAGCTTAACTTCATGCTACCTGCACTTTTCCAATGGGCGTGAACCCGTCACTACCTTGGCTTCGTGCGGCGGCCCGTGTTCACTTAGGACTTCATTCACTTCCTAAGGTCACTATTCCAGACTCACTCTGTCACCGTAAGTTTCTCGACCTTCGCGATAATACCTTTGTATACGTACACTGATGGCTCTCGGACTGATCGTGGTGTCGGTTGTGCCTTCGTCATTGGCACCGAAGTTTTCGGTATCGTCTTCCGGAACATTGCTCAGAATTTACAAGCGTAGCCATTCGCCCTGTATTAGGCGAGCTGAACTTCCAGCGACACAGGCTTTTTGTCATCTGCTCCGACTCTCTCGGTGCCTTTCAGGGCCTCTATGTGCTGCACACCATTCATCTTTTAGTGAAATGGGCCCAGGAAAGCTTTCGTGTGCTAACTCTTTATGGAGCCACTATAATTATGTTATGCCACGTCTATCTGACGGCCAACAACGCCGCTGACGCTGCTGCCAAGGCTGCAGTCCTCGCACCTCGGTCCGCTAGTTCTTCCATTCCCTCCGATGATCTCTATGTTGACGCCTGTCAGCAGGTGGTGTCACTTTGGCATCACCACTGGTTTCTCCTTCATGGGAACAACCTCTGGAATTAAACCTCTTCCAGCGGCTTGACCGACTTCCTCTCTGCCCTGTCACAGCGAGGAGACAATTATCGCTAGGTCGCGTGTTGGGCACTGTGTTTAGCCATCGCCATTTAAGTGGTGATCCCCGCCACTTCGTCCTCAACCTTTGGCGGTTCGCCATTACCTGACGGAATGCACTTTTTTAACCACTTACGTACTAATTTGTTTGCATCTGAGCTATCGGCCGTTGTAGCGAACGACACGCGGGGCTAACGACCGCGTTTTACTTTTTAACATTGTGTATTTTGATTCATAAAGTTTTTGAGGTAATTGCCGATATTTCAGAAGCACGAACATTAAATTGACGCTGTGTGAAGAAATGGTGTAAGAAGCTCGGTATATTAATGATGATTTTGATGATGATGATGATGATGATGATGATGATGATGATGATGATGATGATGATGATGATGATGATGATGTACTGGAGTAGTAGTAAATTTTGTAGTTGTTGTTTCCCGGATAGGGTAGATTTGCTGTTATCTGAAAGGGCTGTTGTTGTTGTTGTTGTTGTTGTTGTTGTTGTTGTAGTGGTCTTCAGTCCTGAGACTGGTTCGATGCAGCTCTCCATGCTACTCTATCCTGTGCAAGCTTCATCATCTCCCAGTACTTGCTGCAACCTACATCCTTCTGAATCTGCTTAGTGTATTCATCTCTTGGTCTCCCTCTACGATTTTTACCCTCCACGCTGCCCTCCAATGCTAAATTTGTGATCCCTTGATGCCTCAAAACGTGTCCTACCAACCGATCCCTTCTTTTTGTCAAGTTGTGCCACAAACTTCTCCCCAATCCTGTTCAATACTTCCTCATTAGTTATGTGATCTACCCATCTAATCTTCAGCATTCTTCTGGAGCACCACATTTCCAAAGCTTCTATTCTCTTCTTGTCCAAACTATTTATAGTCCATGTTTCACTTCCATACATGGCTACACTCCATGCAAATACTTTCAGAAACGACTTCCTGATACATAAATCTATATTCGATGTTAACAAATTTCTCTTCTTCAGAAACGCTTTCCTTGCCATTGCCAGTCTACATTTTAAACTCTCTCTACTTCGATCATCAGTTACTTTGCTCCCCAAATAGCAAAACTCCTTTACTACTTTAAGTGTCTCATTTTCTAATTTAATTCCCTCAGCATCACCCGACTTAATTCGACTACATTCCATTATCCTCGTTTTGCTTTTGTTACTGTTCATCTTATATCCTCCTCTCAAAACACTGTCCATTCCATTCAACTGCTTTTCCAAGTCCTTTGCTGTCTCTGACAGAATTACAATGTCATCGGCGAACCTCAAAGTTTTTATTTCTTCTCCGTGAATTTTAATACCTACTCCAAATTTTTCTTTTGCTTCCTTTACTGCTTGCTCAATATACAGATTGAAAAACATCGGGGAGAGGCTACAACCCTGTCTCACTCCCTTCCCAACCAATGCTTCCGTTTCATGTCCCTCGACTTTTATAATTGCCATCTGGTTGCTGTACAAATTGTAAATAGCCTTACGCTCCCTGTATTTTACCCCTGCCACCTTTAGAATTTGAAAGAGAGTGTTCCAGTCAACATTGTCAAAAGCATTTCTCTAAGTCTACAAATGCTAGAAACGTAGGTTTGCCTTTTCTTAATCTTTTTTCTAAGATAAGTCGTAAGGTTAGTATTGCCTCACGTGTTCCAACATTTTTGCGGAATCCAGACTGATCTTCCGCAAGGTCCGCTTCTACCAGTTTTTCCATTCGTTTGTAAAGAATTCGTGTTAGTATTTTGCAGCTGTGACTTATTAAACTGATAGTTCGGTAATTTTCGCATCTGTCAACACCTGCTTTCTTTGGCATTGGGAATATTATATTCTTCTTGAAATCTGAGGGTATTTCGCCTGTCTCATACATCTTGCTCACCAGATGGTAGAGTTTTGTCATGACTGGCTCTCCCAAGGCCGTCAGTAGTTCTAATGGAATGTTGTCTACTCCCGGGGCCTTGTTTCGACTCAGGTCTTTCAGTGCTCTGTCAAACTCTTCCCGCAGTATTGTATCTCCCGTTTCATTTTCATCTGCATCCTCTTCCATTTCCAGTACATCGCCCTTGTATAAACCTTCTATATACTCCTTCCCTTCTTTGCTTAGAACTGGGTTTCCATCTGAGCTCTTGATATTCATACAAGTGGCTCTTTTCTCCAAAGGTCTCTTTAATTTTCCTGTAGGCAGTATCTATCTTACCCCTAGTGAGATAATCTTCTACATCCTGACATTTGTCCTCTAGCCATCCCTGCTGTTAACCTCAAATATTTCTGGAATTAACTGTGTATTCATACAGATGAATGTAAGAAAATCTTCGCTGAACGAAGTATTGCTTCTTATCACAGCAATATTAACTGCAGAGGTGTCGATACCCTTTTCATTTTCTTAATAAAGTTAATGTAATTTCTGCTGCTTACTGCTGCACAGAGCTCTACAGAGGAATGTAACGCTGACTAGTAGGTCGCCTTCAATCGGCCACCGGCGCCCCCGCATTCATGCCGGCTTCATTAAAGCCACTTTATGCCTCGCGCAGCTGCATCCCTGTGCGCCCTGCTCTTCCAATCGCTCGCTGTGGTACTGTGGCCCGCATTCTCAAGTGCGGGAGACAAGGTTTCTAGCTTATCTACCCATTGCACACGTAATTTGTTCTAGCTTTCGTTTCATCCTTAGCGTGGACGTTGTGTTACCGGGAAATAGCCCTTTGAACAGTGTAACTAAATACACTGACGGAAAATATCCCAAAACCGTGAAAAATGAACGTTAAAGTAATGAAATTTCGGGAATTCATTTCTCGAGATAGTATATTTAAGAAATTAACGTTGCAAGATCACACGTTAAGACAAGCGCGAGAAAACCCATAGTAAATGTGAAGTGATGGTACGTTAATAAGCAGTGTAACTGCCAGAATTTTGAAGACAAGCATACAAAAGTGCATGCGTTGTGCCGTACAGGTGCTGGATGTCAGTTTGTGGGATGGGGTTTCGTGCCTGTTGCACTTGGTCTGTTAGTACAAGAACGGTTAATGTTGATTGTGGATGACGCCGGAGTCGTCATCCGATGATGTCCGATATTATGTGCTTGATTGGACCAAATCTGGTGCTGGAGCAGGCCAAGGCAACATCTCGACACTCTGTAGAGCATGTTGAATTACAACAGCGGTTTGTGATCGAGCGTTATTTTCTTGGAAAACAACCCCTGGGATGCTGTTCATGAGTGGCAGCACAATAGGTCGAATCACCAGATCGACGTACAATTTTGCAATCACGGTACGTTGGATAGTAACGAGAGTGCTCCTTCTCTCATATGAATTCGCACCCCCAAACCATAACTCATGATGTAGGGGCGGCCGCTGTGGCCGAACGGTTCTAGGCGCTTCAGTCTAGAATTGCGCTGCTCCTACGAGTCGCAGGTTCGACTCCTGTCTCGGGCATGGATGTGTGTGATGCCCTTAGTTTAGTTATATTTAAAAAGTCCCATAGTGCTTAGAGCCATTTGAACCAACCTGGTGTAGGTCCACTGTGTCTAGCGTTCAGACAGATTGGTTGCAGCCACTCACCTGGCCTTTTAAGACACACGTTCATCACTGGTATACCAAGACAGAACCGGCTTTCTTCAGGGAACACAACAGTCATCCACCCTGCTCCTCCAGTGAGCTCTCGCTTGTCGCCACTGAAGTCGCAAGCGGCGATGCAGTGGAATATACTCTACAGAGCGTTTGAGTCGGAGCTGTCCTTGAGGTAACCGATTTGTAACAGTTCTTCGTGTCACTGTACTGTCAACTACTCAGATTGCTGCTGCGGATGCAGTACGATGCGCCAGAGCCATGCACCGAACATAAAGGTCTTCCCTTTCGGTAGTTCCACGTAGTCGTCCTGGGCCCGGTCGTCTTGCGACCGTACATTCTCGTGACCACCGCTGCCGACAATCATGTACAGTGGCTACATTCTTGCCAAGTGTTTTTGCAATATTGCAAAAGAAACATCCAGCATCTCGTAGCCCTATTACAGGACCTCGTTCAAACTTAGTGAGGTGTTGATAATGGCGTCTTTGTTGGGTTAAAGGCGTTCTTAACTAGCTTCTACTCACCACGTCCATTCTCAAAGGTAACCAATGCTGATCTGTTACAGCACATATTTTTTAGGACAACTTGATTTGCATCCTCAAAGTGGCGATAGTAGCGCCACCTTCAAGTGACTGGCGCGAAACTTGCATAGAAGTTAGATGTGAACTGTCAGATGTAGAAACACGCCCGCCAATTTTCGTTTACGTCGCACAACTCCTTGGTGTTGAGCTTTTCCGTCAGTGTAGTTTACTGGCAGAAACTGTGTTCAAATGTCAGAGCAATGTCGCAGTAATTCTCGTCTCAGGTGTGATTTTTTGCAGGAACAGCTGAAGTCCGTGCCTTTGCAACTGGGTTACCTAATGATGGGATGTGCTTAGAGCTTTCCTTAGCCATAAAGTGTAACAGTTTCGAGTTCGTGTTGACCGCTACACTGACACCAGCGTTGCAGGATGGGCAGTTTTGCCCCCGAATGACGAACGCGGGAGGGTGTGGGGATTTGATCGGGAAATAGCACGGCGAGCGCTGACTCGAGAATGCTTGTTCAATAAAGCGTTGCTTATTTTTCGACGTTTCTCACACAGTCGGACGAGGGCTGCGGCCCAGCTTCTGACCGTGGCCAGCGGCAGCGAGTCAGTGCGCTGAGGCTCTGGAATGCCGAGACGGCGTTACCAGCGGCGACGGCTGCATTGCTGGCGCAAGATTGGTATACACTCCGCAGCACAAAGAGCTTACGGCTGGACCGACATATTCTGCCGCAGCCCAAGGCGGGTGCCAGGGATATGCAGACGCCTCGAATGGAAATGAGGACTCTAGAAGGCTGGATGGGGTGTCACGCGATGGCACCCAATGTAAGGCCTTGCCTCGGCGGTCCCCGTTCGAAGCCTGGAATCGTCACGGATAGCTGTCAGCTCCTAGACCTGCTGTTTCGCCTAGTCGATAGTGCTGCTGGATGAAGCTGTAGCTGCTTCGCTGCTCTTCCGACTAATGACTGGCACGGAGAATGTACCAAACGAAGTGCACGGCGCTAATGGAATGAAGCTACTGACTGACCTGCAAGCATGCAGGTATATGCTTCTATAGCGGGGTGATGCTGAACACAGTTATGAAAGAAGAGTTGAGATTGGAACATGGTACTGTCGCAGCCCTACTACCCAACCACGTTCTAAGAGTCGGAGCGTGGAATGTCAGAAGCTTGAACATGGTAGGGAAGTTAGAAAATCTGAAAAGCGAAATGCAAAGACTCAATCTTGATACCGTAGGCTTCAGTGAAGTGAAGTGAAGTGAAGTGGAAAGAAAACAAGGATTTATGATCAGATGAGTGTAGGGTAATATTAAAAGCAGCAGAAAATGGTATAAAGGGAGTAGGATTCGTTATGAATTGGAAGGTAGGGGAGAGTGTGTGTTGCTGTGACCAGTTCAGTGATGGGATTGTTCTTTTCAGAATCTACACCAAACCAACACCGACGACGACAGTTCAGGTGTACATGCCGGCGTCGCATTGGTTCAAATGGCTGAGCACTATGCGACTTAACTTCTAAGGTCATCAGTCGCCTAGAACTTAGAACTAATTAAACCTAACTAACTTAAAGGACATTACACACATCCGTGCCCGAGGCAGGATTCGAACCTGCGACCGTAGCGGTCGCTCGGTTCCAGACTGTAGCGCCTAGAACCTCACGGCCGGCGTCGCATTGTGAAGGTGAAGAGATAAAATACAGGATGAATATAATTAAAGTTACACGTTCAAAACGCTGTAGAAATAACACCACTGGTCAGAACGACGACAATTGCAACGTAATATTATCTGAGAAGGGGGAAAACGTATGGCACAAGAAAAAAATATTGTGTGAAAATTGATAAGCAGATGGCATCGTATGTGTCAGAATAAGTAAATGAAAACATCTGTCATGCGCACGACTTATTGAAGTTAGTATAAACTCGCCGGGTACACGGCTTTTCGTCGTTTCGTGTCTGTGACATTCGCCATGACTGTCTCAATGCAGCATTGCGCTCTGCTTGTAAAGCTGTGTTACAAGAACTATGACTGTGCACACGTCGCCCTGCGCAAGTTCCGTACACTGAAGGGTTCGAAAAAAGGCGTTGGTCCGATGACTGCTGTGGGTCTGGAGAAAATGTTCTTTCGGCGTGCATCCTGGTAGAGGAGGAAACGAATTGGTTTGACGTCAGTGGAAGCAGTGACCACAACAATGCAGGTAGTGTGCAAACGTGTAGTGCACGGAGAATTGCCTAAACATTGGACATAAACGTGAACACGGCGCGTAAAATCCTACGAAACTTCCTTCTTCGCTATCCATTCAAAATTACCGATTTGCACGAGTTGTTTCCTGTTGACCTGCCAGCAAGAGAGACCTTTGCTTTTTTTAGAATTCATTTCTCGCATGGAAGTGGACAATGATTGACTGTGGAAGATTTTGTGGACAGACGAAGCCCACTTCCATCTGACAGGATATGTCAATAGACAGAATTGTCGAATGTGGGCAACGGAAAGAAACACAAATCAGCCAGTACCAATTCATCCTGAAAAGGTCACTGTTTGGTGCGGGTTTACGGCATCCTTTATCAATGGGTCGTATTTTTTCGAAGAGACAGGTGGTTCCGGTTCTGTTAACTGTACCGTCACTGGTAAAGCGCTGTGAGTGTTTTTTGCGCAACCACGTCATTTCAGCTATTCAACAACGTGGATGGGATCATTTTTATGCAAGATGGCGCACCTCTGCTCATTGCAAATCCAGTTAAACAGCTGCTAAAGTGCCATTTCGATATGGTAGAATTATCAGCCGCCATTTCCCTACAGCCTGACCATCCAGATCACCTGATCTTAATCCGTGTGACTTCTGGCAGTGGGGCTATCTGAAATATGTTGTTTTCAGTGTTCCGATTTCAAACTTACTGCATTGAAGGTACGCGTTGCTCAACACATTCTGAACGTGACTCAGGAGTCACTTCGATCAGTTGTGGAACATGCTGTTTCTCGATTTCAACTTGTTGCAGAAAACGGTGGACAGCATATTGAACATGTTTTGCGCCAGTCACATGGAAATTAATAATACGATTTGATTCTGACTGATGTTTTTATGCGGTTTATGGCCGCAGAACAATTCAAAACAGGTTTTTCCCATCCGATGTGATATGACCTTGCCGTGGTGGATGATGTTAGTAACTAACAGTATCACAAATGTACGCCCATGTACACTGAGCAATACAATTTGTTTGATGTCAAGCGTACACCTAAGACATTGTTGTATGATTAATTTGTAGGCGACCACTATTAAATTCTGATGCTTACAATGCCATCTATTGCTACATTTTGTAATTATTTTTCTTCTGCCACACGTTTCTCCCCCTTTTCCTATAACATTCCGTTGGAATTCGACGTGACTCTGACCAGTGGTGTTATTTCTACAGCGGTTTGAAAGTTTAACTTCAGGATAATGAAAGGGTAATACGATACGTAAAGAGAGAAGAAACCCTTAACAGTCGTGGGGGACTGGAATGCAGTTGTAGGGGGAAGGAGTGCAAGAAAAGGTGTGTTGGTTGGTTGGTTGGTTCAAAGAGGGAGGGGGGGGGGGGGGAGGGAGGAAGGGACCAGACTGCTAGGTCATTGGTCCCTAGGAGGAGGAAAAGAAAAAAAAACGTTGCAGGGGAATGTGCTCTTGGGACAAGGAATGAGAGAGAAGAAAGACTAATTGAACTCTGTAATAAATTTCAGCTTGTGGTAGCGAATACTCTGTTCAAGAATCACAATAGGTGGTGGTATACTTCGAAACGGCCAGGTGGTACGGGAAGATTTCGGTTAGATTACGTCACGGTCAGATCGAATCCGAAATCAGATACTGGATTGTAAGGCGTACCCAGGAGCAGATATAAACTCACGTCACTATTTAGTAATGATGAAGAGTAGGCTGAAGAAGAATCGATACACAAAGAAGGAATAGCTCAGTAGGCAGTACAGTTGAAGAAGAATGGGCATCTCTAAAAAGGGCAATTACAGAAGCTGGAAAGAAAAACAGAGATTCAAAAAAAGGTAAATGCGAAGAAACCATGGGTAATAGAAGAAATACTTCGTTTTATCGATGAAAGAAGTACAAAAATGTCCATGAAAATTAAGGAATACAGAAATAAAAGTCGCTGAGGAATGAAATAAACAGGAAGTGGAGGGAAACTAAGTGGAATGGCTGCATGAAAACTGTGCAGAAATCGAAAAAGAAATGATTGTCGTGGAGACTGGCTCAGCATACAGCAAAGACAATATTCGGCGAAATTGGAAGCAACAGTTCTAACATTAAGAGTGAAACGGGAATTCCACTGTTAAATGCGTAGGGGAGAGTGGTTAGGTGAAAAGTGTACATAGAAGGCATCTATGAGGGGGCGGGGAGTGGGGGGGGGGGGAGAAATGTCTGATGTGACAGAAGAAGAAACAGGATTCGATTTATCAAGAGAGCGCGGATCCGGTATTAGAATCAATTTCAGAGATCTGTGGAGAACTTACGATTAAACAAGGCGGAAGGGACAGATAACATTCCATCAGAATTTCTGAAATCATGGGGGAATTGACAACAAAAAGACTATTCACGTTGGTGTGTAGAATGTAGAAGTCTGGCGATATACCATCTGACTCTCGGAAAGATGTCATCCACAAAATTCCGGATCCTGTAAGAGCTAACCAGTGCGAGAATTATCGCACAATCAGCCTAATAGCTCATGCATCGAAGTTGCGTTCAAAAATAATATATAGAAGAATGGAAATGAAAATTGAGGATGTGGTAGATGATGGCCAATTCGGCTTTAGGATAGGCAAAGACACCAGAGAGGCAATTGTGACGTTGCAGTTGATAATGGAAACAAGACTAAAGGAAAATAAAGACACATTCACAGGATTTGTCGACCTGGAAAAAGCGTTTGACAATGTAAAATGGTGCAAGATGTTCGAAATTCTGGGAAAAATAGGGTTAAGCTATTGCGAAAGAGGGGTAATACACAATATGTACAAGAGCCAAGAGGAAATGATAAGAGAGGGATGTAGTCTTTCGCCCCTACTGTTCAACCTGTACATCGAAGAAGCGATGATGGAAACAAAGAAGGTTCAGGAGTGAAATTAAAATTCAAGGTGAAAGGACATCAATTATAAGATTCGTTGATGACATTGCTATCCTGAGTGGAACTGGAAAAAGAATTACATGAGCTGCTGAATGGAATGAGCTGTCTAATGACTACAGAATATGGATAGTGAGTAAATCAAAGAAAGACGAAAGTAATTAGAAGTAACAGTAATGACAACAACGATAAACTTTATATCAGGATTGATGGTCACGAAGGAGCGGAATTCTGTTACCTAGGCAGCAAAATAAACATTGACGCTTGGAGCAAGGACATCAAAAGCAGACCAGCACTGGCAAGAGAAGTCTACTTGTATCAAAGGCCTTAATTTGAGGAAGAAATTTCTGAGAATATACGTTTGGAGCACAGCATTGTATGGTAGCGAAACATGGACTGTGGAAAAACCGGAAATGAAGAGAATCGAAGCATTTGAGAAGTGTGTGGCAGAGCGGTTCTAGGCGCTACAGCCTGGATCCGCGCGACCGCCACCGTCGCAGGTTTGAATCCTGCCTCGGGCATGGATGTGTGTGTTGTCCTTAGGTTAGTTCGGTTTAAGTAGTTCTAAGTTCTAGGGGACTGACGACCATAGTGCTCAGACCCATTTGAACCAAATTTTGAGATGTGGTGCTGCAGACGAATGTTGAAAGTCAGGTGGACTGATAAGGTGAGGAATGAAGAGGTTCCGCGCAGAATCGGACAATAAATGGATTGGTAAAAAAGTAGACATGAAGAACTTTCTTTAGAGGAAAGAACACATACACTATGCAAGTATTTATTACCGCTTCCTAGGTTCAGTGAGTCATACAGAGTATAGTCACTGCCACTCTGTTCATTGTTCTAAAGGTTTCTGATTTTTGTTAGTGATAATATTTCTTTCGTTTGAGCTGAATTCTGCTGTGAGTATAGTGGACAGTGTCTTGAAAAGAAGTTACAGGATGAGGATCAACAAAAGCAAAGCAAGTGTACATATGGAGTGTTGTCGAATAAAATCAGGCGATACCGAGGAAATTACGTTAGGAACCGGACTAAGTTCTCTCTCTCATTGCTGTTTGGGGAGTAAAATAACTGAAGACTGCCGAAATAGAGGGGATATAATATGCAGTCTGGCAGTTACAACAAAAGCGTTTCCGAAAAAGTCAGGGTAATATCGAATATAAATTTAAGTGTTAAGAAGTCTTTTCTGATGATATTTGTCTGAGTGTAGCCTCGCACGGAACTGAAACGCGAACGGTACGTAGTTCAGACAAAAAGATAATTGAAGCTTTCGAAATATGCCATAGAATAATGTTGAAGATTAGATGGGTCGGTCAAAAACTAATGAAAAGGAACTAAATCTAATTGGGGACAAAACAGTAACACAGCTTGTGTTACAGAAAATATCGGCTATTCGGCACACCTGAGTCATCAAGGAAACATCAATTTAATAACAGAGGGACGTGTGAGGCATAAAAATTACAGATGGACAGGAAGACTTGACCCAAGTAAACGACTTGAATTGGGTGACGGGTGCTATACCAGCGCAGAGATGGAGACTTGCACAGGGTAAACTACCGTGGAGCGATGTCTCAAATCAGGCTTCTGGCTGAAGGTAAGCTGCTAGCCATCGCAGAAACCAGTTCATATGTATTTTATCTTATTAAATTTTTCCCCATCAGTCACAATGCACATGACTAACAGTGTGTGTTGGAAATTTTTATTCTGGATGGCGTGTGCCTTGCGCAGTTTAGAAGGTAATACTAAGATTATACTCTTATTAATCTTAACAATGGGTGGAAGACACACATTGTAGCTGCAGTTACATCTATTTGCGCAGTCCATAGCGATATGTTAACGCTAGCGCTGAACTGACGTGTCTTTCTTCATTGATTCGGTTGTAACACCACGAAATAGTTCTCTCTCTTGAAGCAGTTCTCACATGAAGCTATATTTGCTTCGTAGATCACTGACCTACTTACTGCCAGTAGTAGCATATACGATTTCAGCGTTCCTGGGTGGAAGGTTATCAAGGTTATCTTGCGGAAGAGTTCTTATCTCGTTACGTAAGTATGTTAAAGGGCTGAGTTGGAATAATTTTGTATACAAGTGAGCTACGCAGCACCTATTAAAGTAGTGAACGAAATTAATTTCAACTATTAAGTATATGGGATATCACTTCCTCTCATTTTACAGAAGCTGTATGCTTATGGTAAACGATGTTCTTGCTTTCGTGCGTGCTATAACTGAACTAATCCTATCTTTACCATTTGTTTATACCTGACAGTCAGATAATACTGGCCAGAAGCTTAAGTGTCTTAACTCTCTTTAGCGTTTGGCTCATTTGTCCCGTAAGTCCTCGATTTTCGTACAACAGTCCTAAATACGTCGTAATATTGTTTTCAAGATACGTGAATGTTAATCTCCGCCCGCGTCTCTTGGTCGTACGGTAGCGTTCTCGCTTCCCACGCCCGGGTTTCCGTGTTCGATTCCCGGCGGGGTCACGGATTTTCTCTGCCTCGTGATGGCTGGGTGTTGTGTGCTGTCCTTAGGTTAGTTAGGTTTAAGTAGTTCTAAGTTCTAGGGGACTGATGACCATAGATGTTAAGTCCCATAGTGCTCAAGCCATTTTTGTTAATCTCCTGTTTGTGGATAGGGAACCTAATATACACATCAAAAAAGGTTTTGCATCACTCCGATTCCCAGAACTCCTGAAGACGGACATTGACTGTAGATTGTCTCACAGACACAGTCCATTTGGCTGTTCAGAGATGTCACTAAACCCGCCCAAAGATGTAAACAACCATGCATGAGCAGCTCCTAGTAGACGGAGGGGGCCCGACAGCCGATCAGTTCGTCATTCCACCTGGAAGGAGGTACACGGCTAGTGTTGTCTGTAGTTCAACCATATCTAGACGGTCAACACCGCGGATCGATCGCGTCCGCATGTTTACTTTGTGCCAGGAAGGGCTCTCAACAAGGGAAGTGTCCAGGCGTCTCAGAGTGAACCAAAGCGATGATTTTGGACATGGAGGAGTTACAGAGAGAGACAAACACTGTCAGTGACATTGCCCGCTCAGGCCACCAAAGGGCTACTACTGCAGCGGATGACCGCTGCCTACCAATTATGGCTCGGAGGAACCCTGACAGCAACGCCACCATGTTGAATAATGTTTTCGTGCAGCCACAGATCGCCGTGTTACGACTCAAACTGTGCGCAATAGGCTGCACGATGCGCAACTTCACTCCCAACTTCGATGGCGAAATCCATCTTTGCAACCACGACACCATACAGCGCGGTACAGATGGGCCCAACAACATGCCGAATGAACCACTCAGGATTGGCATCACGTTCTCTTCAACCGATGAGTGTCGCATATGCCTTCAACCAGACAATCTTCGGAGACGTATTTAGAGGCAACCCGGTCAGGCTGAACGCCTTAGACACACTGTCCAGCGATTGCAGCAAGGTGGAGGTACCCTTCTGTTTTGGGGTGGCATTATCTGGGGCCGACGTAGGTCACTGGTGGGCATGGAAGCCGCCGAAACGGCTGTACGATACGTGAATGCCATTCTCCGACCGATAGTGCAACTATATCGGCAGCATATTGGCGATTCATTTGTCTTTGTGGACGACAATTCGCGCCCCCATCGTGCAAATCGTGTGAACGACTTCTATCACGATAACTACATCGCTCGACTAGAGTGGCCAGCATGTTCTCCAGACCTGAACCGTATCGAGCTTACCTGGGATTGATTGAAAAGGGCCGTTTATGGATGACGTGACCCACCAACCGCTCTGATGGATCTACGCCGTTGAGGAGTGGGACAATCTGATTCAACAGTGCCTTGATTAACTTGTGGATAGTATGCCACGAGGAATACTGCCACGAATCAATGCAATAGGACGTGCTACTGGGTATTAGAGGCACCGGTGTGTACAGCAATCGGGACCACCACCTCCGAGGGTCTCGCTGGTGGTACAACATGCAATGTCATGAGCAATAAAAAGGGCGGAAATGACGTTTATGTTGATCTCCGTTTCAATTTTCTGTGCATGTTCCGGAACTCTGGGAACCGAGGTGTGTATTTCATTGTCAACCTTTGCAGGCACATATGGCCGTTATTTATCAACTTTTATCGTCGGTCTTATTCTCTCCTCCTCGAATAATAATATGATCTGTAAAAAAAAACTTTCACATAAGTGGGGAAACTCTAAGACATCACTGACTTCTCAGGTGAAACTCGCTTTGATTTCCCAGATTTATAGCGTTAGCTTTGCTGCGAAGCTACGCATCAGTTTTTCGCATTAACATTCTGCATTTTATTGAAGGCGAGGCCTTTCTATTTTTGCGTAGCGGTATTACAAGAAACAGTTTTCAGAAATTCGTTACTGATTTTGAACTGCTTTGACGTTGTTCATCCGTATTTGAAGAGAAGTTTTTTGTTGCCAATCTTACCAATGAGTATGGATACATGGACTCTCTAGCATATGTGGCCACGCAAGTTACACCTGTTATTGTCATAGTCATGTTCGATAATCTCCTTCGCGAAGAGTTCGATATAGCTGTTCCCGTGCTTTATATTTGGCATTCAGTCATCGCCTCTCATAAAATCTGTACTTTTTCTCAAAACTGAGTCTTGGCATTTGCCATTATTTGATGTGTTTACATACAATTTCTTCAACAACATAATTTTTTAGTATTTATGGTTCGTTCCGGTAATACACTGTTTTAGTTCGTAGATAGTTTTTTATTTGGAATACTAAAATACGTCGAAGGCCCATTAGCATTTATTCATATTTTTTCCGTTATTCGCCACAAGGAACAGTGTGATCATCTTAGTTTTGAACTGGAAGTGATATTGGAAGCACGTTCCTTGTTACATACACCACTTCACGATTCTTCATCACATAGTCAAAACCCAATAGTGTTTTTGTTCATTCCAGCCCTACAATAAAATTGAATGGCAATTATACTGAATCAGACCAGCACGCCTGTCAGTAAAACTGTCACATACATGTAGACTGAAACTGCAGTACATGCAGCTATGAACCGTTCTCTAAAAACCGATAAATGTAGAATATGAAAACTCGCACATACTGGACTTCACTTATTACACACACACACACACACACACACACACACACACACACACACACACACGCGCGCGCGCGCGCTGACACCAGTTATTGTTACGTTGGCTGCCTGAAAGGATGCCACAGTGCACGAAGAAAGGTTCGTGTGAAGCAGCGTTTACCTGGTTCGGGTTATCGAGCGTCGGTCAGGTAAACGTTTTCTGAATATTTCAAGGCATGTTTGACATCGTTGCTGTGTTCCATTGGGCATATACTTGGACATATTTTTGTTGCGTCACAATATCCTTTGTATTCGGCTTTGCCTTAAACATATTTATTACGACACCCATCCTAATTCGGTGTGGCCCTGTCTTCGTTTCTCAATTCATTGCGTTTACATATCTCTCCCGCATGTCTTATTTGTGGGTATTACTGCAAGTCGCCAGATTTTTTGCTGGTTTCCAGGTGTTTAATTTGTTCTCAGAATCCATCCATCAGTTGATTTTGATGTCTCATCAGTTAGACGCTCTGTAAAGCCTCTTGGATGGAGTTTTTATCAGCTCTCTCGTCAGTTACGGTTTTTATGGTACATATTTTATTTCGCGAATCATGCAATATACTTCTGCAAGGTGGTACACTGGAATGAAGTATCTGTTAGATAAGCCGCTTGCAGATTATACTTTATGATGAAATCATGACTGTGGAAGGTCACATATGCCTGAATTTAATCTACAGCGGATTCCTCGTGATGTATGATGTTTGTTAGCTTTATCAGATGAAGCCTATCCCCTGTTGCATAATCCGAACAGTGGTTTGCGATACATGTCGGACGTGTCTGCAGGAATCTTCAACGTTCTCATTTATTTTGCATTTTACTCAGATCGCATCCCCGTACGCGCTTTCAACATATACTCAATCGACAATACATAAGCGCTCCAAACAAAAAATGGATACGAAGAAATGGTACTCTATAAAATGCTGTTAATTATCTTTACACACATAGTTACTTTGAACGAGGTGTTCAAAATAATTAGCTTCAATAAATAAATTAGGGGGAAAAATAATGGGATGTGCATGTCCAACAAATTTTTCTCCTAAACCAAATTAGATTTCGAGTACCTGAGTTAGACAAATCAACAATTTTTTGTGTTTGAAGTAGTTTAACGATCAGCAATGAAATATTGATATTATTGAACACAAATTATTTGGTCTTCGATAGTTGGTTCAAGACCACACGCCAATTTGAGAAAAACACTCGGTCCCCGAGCGAGGAAAATCTCTTCAGAGACCCGGCAGGGAATCGAACCCGGGACCCCCGGCAGCGATGCTAACCATTAGACAACGCGCTGCGGGCAGAGGGCAGTGTGCAAATATTTCATGTGAAAGAGGAGAGCCGGATGCAGTGGCCGTGCGGTTCTAGGCGCTACAGTCTGGAACCGCGTGACCACTGCGGTCGCAGGTTCGAATCCTACCTCGGGCATGGATGTGTGTGATGTCCTTAGGTTAGTTAGGTTTAAGTAGTTCTAAATTCTAGGGGACTAATGACCACAGCTGTTAAGTCCCATAGTGCTCAAAGCCATTTTTTGAAAGAGGAGAGGAGGACGCAGAGTAGAATGAGCCAGTCTGTAGCGTGATCCTGTCATAGTTCGATTGTCTTTTTGGTGAGCAAAACATCACTAAACACTAGAACCCATCCTGTTAAAAGGGAACATACAGTTTGAAGTGGAATACGAACCACAGCATCACTTAATTTATTGACATACGCAGAAATTGAGAGTTAAGAACTTAAAACCAGAGAAAAACTTCGACCAACCAGGCATCGAACCATGAATCGGGGAATTCACGGGGAAATTGTTGGGGAACTTCCTGCCCCTTTGATACAAAGACTGGTGTTAGACAGTAAGATGGACTCTCCCCATTATTGTTTAACTATATTATGGAAAAGATAATTTTAAAGAATAGCGAGAGCAGAAGTCAAGTCAAAATATTGATCACTCAATCAAGTTAGGTAGAAGTAATATTAAATTGCCTCGCCCTTGCAGATGAATTGGCAATTTTAACTTAGAAGATTACCAAAGCTAAAAAACAAATTGAAATTCTTAAAGAAGTTGCGGAAGAAATAGGACTACAAATATCATCCGAAAAAACGGAATATGTTACGTGCAACAAACAAGCACCAAAGTTTTCGATCATGAAATATGGAAAAATAAAAAGGGTTTCTCAATTCAACTTCGGTGAAATCATATAAGAAACCGGGGTGGAAAAAGATGCAAACGAATTCCACTGTCAAAAAAGCACAACTGCATTCAGATTAAAAAGAAAATTACTTTCTAAATTCAGAACACTTAGGCATTACAGCACTGTAATGAAACCTGAATGTTTTTATGGAGCAGAAACTTTAATTTTAAATAGAAAGAAGGATATTGAAAAAAGTCAAGGAAAGAAAGAAAGATCATTAGGAAAATATTGGGCCTCAAAATCAGTGATGGAGAAACCTATAGGCTGAGAAGTAATAAGGAAATAGCATACACAGACATACATCGTGACATGAAAATGAAGACTTAAATTTTATGAGCATATTAAAAGAATGGCATCCACTAGGCTGAGAAAACAAAAACAAAAAAAAAATGAATTCTACGAAAACAGAAATAACGCCAAAACTGAGTCACTGAGATTGACGAGGATCCTGAAGTAGCCGGTATAACTCCGGCAAACGTTACAGATAGAAAAACAATCAGACAAAAGATAAGCGATGCGAAAGTTGGTCAGAGGGAAATTAGAAAACTGACTGAAACACCGTGGTGTGATGGAAGAAAGAGACTTCGTTCCGGGCGGGCCGTTGTGGCCGAGCGGTTCTAGGCGCTACAGTCCGAAACCGCGCGACCGCTACGGTCGCAGGTTTGAACCCTGCTTCGGGCATGGATGTGTGTGATGTCCTTAGGTTAGTTAGGTTTAAGTAGTTGTAAGTTCTAGGGGACTGATGACCTCAGAAGTTAAGTGCTCAGAATCATTTGAACTTAGTTCCAGAAGGGTGAAACAAATTTGGACACAAAGAAAGGCCAACCATCAAAAGCGACATTGATTGACTGTAACTCGCGTGGCCCAATTGTAAAAATTTGGGGTAAATCGGTCAAAAACTTTCAGAGATGATTTAGGTGAATTACCCCTATTATTTTTACATATACATGGTGTCAAAAAAAGTCAGTGCCCAAACTAACAGGGATGATAAAGGAGACAAAAACAAATATATTTCGTATAGGAACCATGTGTCGGAGACTTACATTGTGTGAGCACTGAGCATGTGTAAATAATACACGAGCGGAGCAAATAAGTCGTTGTCTAACGTTGTTACACCAAATGTTAGCCTGAGATACGTGGTATGTTGTGATGTCATACTCTTAGACACTGAGTCGGTAAACAACGGGTAGCACTAGCGCCTGCATGATAGTTGCAATGTCAACATGGACCGCTACACATGGAGAGAACTATGAGAGATGAACTTTGTTTCCGGTGCGGCTACAGGCTGTAGTCGAAGAGCCTAGCCAATGTACTGCGAACGTTTGCCTGCTCGAAGATGCCACATGATTGCACATTTATTGCAGTCCACGCTCGTCTCGGAAATTCCAACGCTTGGTGGTAAGCAGGGCTAATGAGGGAAGACCACGGACACATCTAAAACAATCCAGGAAGTACACGGTATTCACCATAGTTCAGTATGGGGTGTGTTGAGTGAACAGCTGCTTCATTCTTTTAGTCTTAAGAGAGTACCGGCCATGGGACCAATGACTATCCGCCTCGTCTTCGACCCTCCAATATGCTCTGGACACTCTCGTTTTCCTGAAGTTGTTAATTTTACAGATGAGGGTCAGTTTACTCGGGAAGGCATTTAAAACAGTCACAATTCGCATGTATAGTCGAATGGAAAGCCACTTACTACAGTTGTGTGAAGTCATCAGAGACGTTTTGCAGTAAAATGTAGGCCGGTGTTTTGGGTGACTGCGTATTTGGGCCTTAAATGTTGCCTGCTCGACGCAGTTGGCCATTGTATAGTGTGTTCTTGGAAGTTAACCTGGAGACGTTATTGTAGGGGGTATCCACAGATATCAGGAGGAGGATGTTGTTTCAGCAAGCTGATGTTGTTTCAGCAAGCTGGGGCCCAGTGCACTTCGGAGAAATAATTTGAGCTGTAATAACCGTAATTTTGGCAGTTAATGGATCCGCCGAGGACCTGTAAACTGGCCTGTAAGATTCCCGAACTTCATCCCATTAGACTTCTTTTTCAGGGAATACGTGAAAGCCGATCTGTATTTTGCTCCTGTTTACTCGGATGCGGAATTTGGTTGCAAGAATTCTTATAGCAGCCACTCAAATCTAGAAAACACACAGCATTTTCCAGCGACACAGAACTCCCTGCAATGTCGATACCGGCTCTGAGCTGCAGCTAATGATGCTCATTTTGAACATTTATTGTGATGTAATAGTTATGAGAACAGTAATGCAGTGGAAAACATTTAACACCGTTTGATTCTCAGTGACCCAGTAACCTCCTGACTCAACTCCAACATATGCGTTTTCGACACATCATTGCTTTACGAAATATATTTTTGTCACGGTCATCATCCCCGTCAATTTGGGTACTGAATTCTTGAACGCCCTGTATGTTTATATATTATGTGTGTCGTTCCAACAAACAGACGTGACCTTATCGACAGTGTACAGAGAGAGCGATTACTCATCATATCATAATGGTGACGATACGTAATAAATTCATAAAGTAGACTAGGAAAGTATTTATGCTGGAAGGAACAGCATAAACAGATAGCATTTTACCTGGACAGTGAATGGACGTCATTTTATACGATTATGATGGACGTAGAAGAGTTAGGGGCAAGGTTTAAAGACAGTAAATCGTGTGCTGCGGAGTATGCTCCGAGTAAGTGTATTAAGGATGGAAAAGACCCACCGTGGTTCAGTAATAAAACTTGGAAAATCGTGATGAAGCAGTGATTGTTGCACTCTCGGGTCAGAAGAGAAAATAGAAATGCCGACAGGCAGAAGTTGGCAGAAATTCGTTCGTCAATAAAAGGTTCGCTGCACGAAGCATACAAGTACTTCCAGCGTCATACTTTAGCGAAGGATCTTGCTGAGAACCAGAGAAATTCTGGTACTACGTAAAATCACTAATCGGGTCGGAGGCTTCTATCCAGTCACTCCTCGACCAGTCTGTTGTGGCAACAGAAAACAGCGAAACGAAATATGAAGTTTTAAATTTCGCATATAAGAAGGCATTCACTCCCACATGGAGTACATAGAAATCGGCATACCTGGCACTGTAAAGTAGCAGAAAGAATTGTAAACAAATGTCTACAGGTCCGGACGGAATCTCATTTCGGAGTTATAGAGTACTCTGCAGCATTGACCCCACAAATCGCTCGCCCAGTGCGAAATCCCAAGCGACTAGAAAAAAGCGCAGGGAACTCCTGTATATAAACAGGTATAGGAACAGACTATCAAAATTACAGACCCGTGTCCTCAACATCTGTATTCTGCAGCATTCTTGAACATAAGTTCGAATGTAATAAATTTCCTTCAGTCAGACAGGCTTAGCCTGTAGATCGTCACGGACTTAGAAGGCATCGCTCGTGCTAAACTGAACTTGCAACGCCGCGGTACGAAGTGTTCGTTCTTTTCGAACCATCTTATCAGCTGTGTTTGCCTGCATTATTCACTGTCACAGTGTTGACCTTTGACTTGTTTTGTTGGGCGTGTACAGCATGTTCACTCTGATCTCTTCGCTTTGGTTGCGATACTCGAGCTCGCAGGTCGTGAGAGTTCACATGCAATTTGTGAAGAGATTTTTGTTCTCCAGCACAATCTCTACGTAAGACAGTAAACAACACATCATGTTTCGATAATAAACAGTCTGTGCAAAATTGTAGACTACTGACGATTAAACCGTGCATGCGGGGGTGCCTCCAGACCTGATTAAAAGTTCATTCTTATATTGTTGCTTGCAACCGACCCTAGTCGTACAAGAAATTATTCTGCGCAAAGGACGAATAGAGAGAACGAAAAGTCTAGAAACACTCCCACAATTTCTTTTTCCGTTTGGCAGCGTACTGGGTGGACGAACTATTCCCTTTGTTTTTGAATATGTATTTGAACTAATGTCGCCACCATAACGTGTTTAATTATGGGATAAGTTTCGTTACTTTCTACCTCAGTCCAGCACGCATTGGCGGCTCGTTAAGATACGCGAGATTTCTATTGTCACGCGTATGTTATTACCCCTCATTCTCCTGTTCATTGTAAGATTAAGACACACAACACAAAGTGTACTTCACAAGCTAAGACCAAGGAAACTTAATTTTCGTCTACTGTGCTCTTCGAAAACACACACACACACACACACACACACACACACACACACACACACACACACACACAGACAGACAGACAGACAGACAGACACACACACATTATATATATATGTATTGTTTGTTGACTTGATGAGGGCATAAGTCAATGTGATGAAATGAATGGAGACTAATATGGAGACAAATAATCTGCACACGAATACCACTGAGCTCGCTGGCTTTCATTTCACACCATTCAGCAACAAGTGTAGCAAGAACAACAGTGACGGCAGAGCTGGCACGACGTAGCTCCGAAGTTATTTTCTCATCTTTTGATGCATTCCCCTTTGGTCACTCATACTGTGCTGTTAACCAAAACCGAAAATATCTGTGTAGTACAGACAGTTTTGCAGTAGGTATCCAGAACTTCGTTTACTTATCAGGCAGTGTGCACACGTAAGACGAAGTGATTTGGGGAGCTGAAGTAATTACAGATTGATTCCAGGAATAGTTCAGCTATTTTCTTAGCAAAGCGGATCGTTACTGATGGCGATACGGGTAAGACAATTGACCAATAACTAGGAGCAGTGAATGTCTAACATCTGCACTTCCACCCAATTCTAGGACTTCTCCTGGTTTCTCAAACTCCTGAGAACAAGAAATTGGCTGGCGAGATCCACCCCGTCCGTTCTGCATCGTAGAGCTTTGGTAACGTCTCCGGTGTCCTCCATTTTGACGCGGGTTTAGACATACTATCCTACCTTCGTAGCACGCGGCATAGCTAAACATCGTGTACAGCAATTTGTGGTGTACCAGGTACCGAGCACTATTATGGAAGCGTCGGAAATAGCGTTAAAACTCTGGTGCAGCCTCGCGCCCGACTTTCGTGTGGTGGTCGGCCCAGTCCTTCGCTCAGATTGTGTGCTTTTCGCTATCATAAGGCTTGTCCGCTGGCGCCCCGAGACCGGAGGTCAGCCGGCGGACAAATATTGGCGTCTGAAGTACACCGCCAGTTGTTTTGTTCTCGAAGCCTTGCGACGTCCTCTCCTCTCTGCTTCTATCCCACTGTCCAACCCTCCCCTCACTTTAATTTTTCCTACACTGCATCTAATTTTTGAAGCTACGTTTTCAGAGTTTCATCGTAAGGAAGTAGTAAGTCACTGTAAGCACGTTCCCATTTATCAGTATGGGCTTAACAGCTTATGTAAACTCTCTAATGGCTCAGTCATCTGGGTTTAACGAAAGGCGCTGATAGGTACAAGGCTGGCAGACTTTCAAAAGAAAGGATATTACGGAGACGAGGTACTGGCAGAATTGAATAAGCTGTGAGGACAGGTCGTGAATCGTGCTTGGGTAGCTCAGTCTGTAGAGCACTTGCCGGCGAAACACCAAGGTTCAGAGTTAGTCTCAGTACGGCATACAGTTTTAATCTGCCAGGAAGTTTCAGATCCTCTTTCTTAATTCTAGAGCCTACAGTTGCTTGACTATTCGATTCCTAAAATAGGATTTTATTGCCCTTACGGTGTTTGGCAAGACTAGTGATTACTGAGAATTTGTTTTTATTCATAAAGCACGCTTTTGGTAATAGTTCTGTCTTTCGTAAATCCTGGTAAAACACGTACTAAATTTACTAGCGGATAAGGATCGTGTGGGAAAAACATAAAAATTATTTTAAAATCAGTTTGTATTGTGCCCTGAAATGAAAGTCCCTTATTTTTCTTTTCTTTAACCACTTGGCACTTGCACAGCTTACGGCAAAATAGTCAGTTACGTCTGAGTTGCCGATGGAAGGAAACGAAAGACGTGTTACGTAAAGTAATGTAAGTTTTCACAAAAACTCACGACGGGACTCGAACGCGTGACTCCCTTGCTTTCTGGCAAGTAGCCTTAGAGAGCAAGCAAGCCTCACCAGATCCACGAAATACGAGTGGAGAGCGTGTATATACTCCTACAGTGTTCGTTTATAATGAACATATGAAGCAAAACTATTACTGCTAATACAGAACAATACACTGCGTAGGTTATCTGTGGTGCTGTGCACGTGTGGCTGTTTTGAAAGCTGATTTCTGAGTGAAACTGATGTAACTGTTACATAACAGCCGTAGTAAGGATTGCTTCATCAGACATTGTATACAGTCTTGATTTCCGTTAGTTCCATATTTGATATCGTTACTTTGTTGCGTCGATAGGTCACGAGTCTACTTGACTTTAGCACTTTCACCAAACCGTCCCATAACATTGACCAGATTCATTAAATAGTACCCACATAATACACAATTAATGTGAAATTTTATAGCTTTTGGAACCTACGAAGATTGCGTAAAAAGTTCTGCCGCGGATGGTCATTGATGAAGTAAGAAATCTTTTGAATCATGTCAGGTCTTAAGTCAGCAACTGTCATCATAGCCTACTTCATGTAACAATGTTCGTATTTGACCTGAACTGATACGTTTCAGTTGCTAAAATCGGTGGGACGTGAAATAGCGTC
This sequence comes from Schistocerca gregaria, assembly GCF_023897955.1. Lineage (NCBI taxonomy): Eukaryota > Metazoa > Arthropoda > Insecta > Orthoptera > Acrididae > Schistocerca > Schistocerca gregaria. Next base: position 519,914,173 of record NC_064922.1, on the reverse strand, counting down.
ATTGATCTGTTGTCCAGGATCTGTGAAATAAGAGAAGCACAAACAGAAATTCAGAAAGGATTGTCACTTTACCAGTGGAGGAAAGACTGGAAAAATTCAAAAAATTGTTGCTTGGATGCTTGGAAGCAGTTTATTACTTACATAAAATAATCAAGTAAGCAAGGCTTGTCCCATAGTAATAGAACCTGTCAAGAAAAGCCAAGAAACTTCGTGATATTTGTTCTGGTGCACGGAGGAACGACAGAATACTGCATGTCGTACGCAGTCTCACTTGCACTTTGGATTATGATTTATAAATGTAGCGGAAAGTTCTCTGCGTGGTACAGAGAGAGCCTATATGTCGATGTTTTTTTTTTTTTTTTTTTTTTTTTTTTTTTTTTAATGTCTGTGCATATCGCACAAGCGTCAACAAAATATATGTAATATTATTCGGAAAGTTTTGTTTATATTTCGTGCGATTGGATAAACTGGTACGCTGTGAGGTCGCACAAGTAACTGTTTTGTATCGTTTATTGCCAACTGAAAATCGTGCAGAATTGGAGGTTAAAAAGCTTTCATTTCCATCGAGAAAAACAATGATATGTTGTTCGACGGTCGGCATTATGGATGTGTGAAATAGTAGACGCAGTAGATAGCGTACATAAAAATAAAGATTACGATAAATTTTGAGAGTTAACTAAGACGAAGCTTTCCTTTCAACTAAAACGGTATCAGATTTTCACAAATATGAATCACATCCAAAAATAAATTCCCAGCGATGTTTGGACTCTGTTTTAAAAAAAATCAATGTGACTTTATTCACCGATCTTTTGCTTCGAAACCGGTGGCCGTGCACCAGAAAAGTAGAGTAGTTGAAAATGTTTGTTTTCTAGGACGCATGAAGGGTTTGGTTTTAATTACGGTATAAGGTGCTAATCAATTCTGACGGACTAACTAAAATAAAGACCTTAATAAGACGCTTGCAAAGCAGAAGGAAAACATTTCTTTAAGACAATGCATCTGGCAAAAACGGTTTAAGTCTACAGAAACTTCTATTAGGAAAACGTTTTGACTCCAAGTAGTAAAGATACAAGGATATTCTGCAGATGTTGCAGAATAGCGCTTCAGGGATGGAATCTATATATTAGCTGAAAAGTACGTCGATCTGAAGCGGATACTGTACCTTGAAAAAAAGTGCATTTTTCATCTAAAGTAAGTGCTTATCAAAGTCTGCGAATTGTTACTTGCCTTTGTAAAGAGCAGAGGGATTGTCTACTGAAGAAATTATTCATTCGTCTTGACCGTAGTCAACAACTGAGCAATGATTGGACTTGACATGTAGTCGCTTTTAACTTCTTTTTCGTATACGTGTTCTACGGTTCTGACACGGACGCATATGACGTTAGTTACTTTTGTCCCGTAAAGTAAAACAAAAAACTGGGTGAAGAATCTTTAGTGAAAAACTGTAAGCTCTCGTAGACGGTTGTGTTTACAACACAATCTAGGTACTTTCTGCAATTCACGTGTACTGTACGCGATCCTTTTCAAACATTGGTGGCATTTTGTTCGAAGAAAACGTTCGTTTTCTCTTGACCTGTTAAATAAGTGAAATGACATTTTTAATGATCCTGCAATTCATAGGGAGTTGTACCGTAACATAAAGAATTAAGTCCCCTACCTGCTGCTTTCTAGCACCTGTATGAACCTTCACGGAGAATTTTCAGTAATTATTACTCACCTGAATGACTAGTTTGCCGCCACCGCCGCCGACGACGACGACGACACTTCGAACATCATGTTCATTGTCTGCAGACCTGGGCTGTGAAAAGATTTTTAGTTGCACACAGTCATGTACGCAAGTGCAAGCAACATCTCTTGATTTAACGTTACTTTATCACATACTGTAAAAGCGTAATTTTGCAGATGTTTCTGAAAAATTCTCTGAGTGGAAGGAAAAAATTGCAACGTTGCAGAGTGTTAATATCTTAATAGTTAATCTTTTGTGTATCCTTCTTCCTGCTGTTGTGACGCAGACAGAAATGAGTGGCTTCTGCTCTTGAACCTGTCAGATGACAGTTTTAAACAAATAAGAAAATTTTCGTGTAACAGTAGCCACACAGTCCACTGTTGCCGCCAATGAGATCGGTTTGTAGCGAGCGGACTCAACCTGTGACCACGTGGACTTGGTTTATTGGCGTTATTAATAGAGTGGCATTGGCCCTAGATGACGCGGGCTCCTGAAATCCTGTGGCTTTACGTCACGCTGTGGTGGTGGCGTAGGCGCTTGCAAGCAGGTCGGAGAGTAGACTTCCGGGAAGACTGCATTTGATGGATCTGTCTGGAATTGTAATGTTCACTGCCTGAATAGGTGCATGTTTACGTTCCAGGTCCCATGACAGCTTTGATATATTTACACTGTTAGATTGTTGTGCGCGTGAGAAACATTTTTTAATAAAACGTTGTTAACGCTACTCAAAATTTTTAAAAGGCTAGGTATTTCCTGAAGAATGAAGGCATGTTTCTTCTATTTCAGGAAGTAGAAAAATTATGCTCCTGTTAACTGCTCTTCACAAATTTCATTGGCTGTCATCTGATGGCGGATTGAGTAACTAGGTACATAGTAATGTTACAGAGATATGAGTTCCTGTTGCACGAACATGTGATCAGGTGCTTATGCTCATTAACATAGAACTTCGGTGTGAAGTTTGAGCACAGAGACGTCTTAGAGTTACAGACTCGCACCTATGTACTAACACCATATAAAGAAGAATCATGCAGCATAAGCAATAATTTAATTTATTACCTTCTGGAAAGCAGAAGAGGAAGCAGTATGAAAACATGTGAGTCAAAAGCACAACAGTGCTGGAAAACTGGAAAAATGTTCTTAAATATTCAATGTACAGACATACTACTTCTTGCTATAATATGCTAAAGGGAAACACCAAATTAACGGGGTACAGTTTTGAGTCTTAACGTTTCTTCTCTTACCATTCAGTGAAAACTTCAAACTGATATAATAGAGCATCAACACTATGTTAATTTTTTGCTGTACCTTGTTGAAAGTAAAAATGTAAGCGGTAACGGCACAGGCAGCACACTTCCATACATATGAACAGTGACATACTACAGATCACTGGAAAGAATGGTGCGTCTGAAAAATCTGTGTAATTTAAATATAATTTTATGTCCTGGCCTTCTTTACCGTGAATAGTGAGCTAACGTATTCACTGTGTATTGCTTTATCAGTGTATCGTTTCACTTCAGCAGACATTGCCGTAATTCTGCGTTCTATTCCCATGACTGCTGTTTCTAAATATTTTTAGGGAATGTAAAGTGAGACTCGATGATCAGAATTGTCTTTCTCTGTTTAAATGAAAGTCAGCAGTGGTTAATTAGCTAACCGACGTCTTTCTGTTAAAGACTTCGTTTGTTGAAAAACCTTTACTGTGCGCTATTTTATATCGTCTAAAAGGAGAAAAATGATGAAGGAAGATTAATGATTAGCCTCCTTCCGCCGTGTACACTGCCGAAGCTGCGGGACAATACAAATGATTTGAGTTACTCTTAATGTGTTCCCTACATCAAAATAAGAAAAGTAAATTATAATAGCCGCCGAATATTGCATGTGAAATCCTCGCGTTTTCTATGGGCAGAACAGCGGAAGTCTTGAGGAATCTTCCTAGCCGCATTACCGGAGAATTGTCTTTAATGACGGCGGTATCGTTGTAGGCTTGACATTTTTCTTTAGTAGCAGGTTATTGACTGAATAAAATAAGAGTTAAAAATAACGGGTAAAACCCCAGCTCAGAGAACAGGAAGAATTGTTTACGTATCACTAAATTACTATTACATTATCTGACTACAACGATGCCGTTGCTTTCACCTACTTAATACAGCAACAGTGGTGGTGGTGATTTATTTATTTATCGTATGGCATTACAGACGCATAAGAAAGAATGGAGAGCTGCATCAAACCAGTCTCAGGACTGAAGACAACAACAACAAGAAAGAAACAAATAAATCGCTAGTATTTGGTGGTGATTTATTTATTTATCGTATGGCATTTCAGACGCATAAGAAACAGACAAATCACTAATATAACAAACGTTAATAATTGCAAACAAACATTACTAATAAAGGATTACAAACAAACATCTTCTGGAACACTCTTCAACAATGCGGCTGATGGTCTGATTTTCTCCGAAATCACACTGAGGGGATGGTATTTTACCCCATTTATACAGGGAGTAAGCACATCTGTCATAATGAGTTCGAATCCTATTTAGAGTGGACCACGTTTTGCGTGGTAGGTCAAAACCAGGTGGCTTTTGTGTGATGCAAGGCATGTTATGATTTTGCCATGCGTTCCATTTTTCAGACCATGCGTTTGTGATACTGAAACCTTGTTGAACACAGGTCCTTGCTGTTCTTGCTGGCGGGTTCCTAGGTCGAAGACTATTAGTGTTTGCAGCCTCAGAGTCTTGGTGGATTGGCATGCTTCGATTTCCATGATGTTTTTGTATTCACATTCAAGGGCGTCAGTACTTCGCATGTGTGGCGGCGGGATGTGGCTTAATATTGGAAGCCATTGCGTTGGAGTGGGTTTAATTACTCCAGAAATCATCCTTAGTGTTATGCAACTGGACATCCACCTTTTTTATATGTGGGCTGTTTAGTCAGATCGGAGCACAGTATTCGGCGGCCGAGAATACAATTGCTAAAACAGAGGTGCGGAGAGTGGAGGCCGTTGCTCCCCAGGTAGTACAACAGAGCTTTTGTGTTGTTTCTTCTCTTTAATTTTTCAGCAGTCTGTGTTAGGTGCTCTTTAAAATATAGTGTTCTGTCCAGCGTCACGCCCAAGTACTTCGGAGTTTTATTGTGCCTGAGAACGATGTTTTCAAATCGAATGTTGAGTTCCTTTCCAGCGAGTTTGTTGTTGAGATGGATGCAGCTAACCTCTGTTTTGGAAGCATTTGGTTGAAGTCTCCACATACGGAAATATTTGCCCATTATCTTCAGGTCTTTCGTTAGGATGTCGTCAGATGCTTCAATTGCGCTACATCTTGTTGCGAGGGCCCAGTCGTCAGCATACTCGAACTTTTTGATTCTGTTTCCGGCAGGTCTGCAATATAGAAGCTAAAGAGGAATGGTGCGAGCACTGATACTTGTGGTAGTTTTTTGATGGAGCTGTAGTTGGTGCTCATACTTATTTGGGACACCCTATCATTGAGCATGCTGTCTATTAAATGTGCTATAGATTTGCAAGGAATTACTTGGAGAATTTTGTACATGATGACCTATCTCCACACCATGTCATAAGCTGCTGAGAGGTCAATAAAGGCCACTAATGTTTTCATTTTTTTCTGGAATCCCGCCTCAATGCAAGTAGTGAGTGACAACACCTGGTCAGTACAACTTCTTCCTGGCCGTAAGTCTGCCTGTTCGTTCAACTGGGATCACCCTGAACAATTCTGGGCTAATTCTGTTATATATAAGCCTCTGCAGTAATTTGTAAATTACAGACAGCAGGACAATTGGCCTGTAGCATTTTGGGTTGTCAGCTGGCTTCCCAGGCTTTAGAATAACTATTACCTTAGAGCGTTTGAGTTCTTGTGGGATGTTGCCAGTTTGCATGTTGTTTGCGAAAAATCGAGCCAGCCATACTTTCGTATACTTACCACAGTTTATTATGAATTCTGGGTGAAGTTGTCGAAACCTGGTTAGGCATCTTTCAGAGCTTTTTCTATGTCTTCGCTAGAGAAAGGGCGAGCGTGTTCAGTTTCTGTGGCTTCTTCTTCTTTATTTCTTTTTAAGATTTTATGTTCTCGCTTCACTTGCATTGTATGTTTTTTATCCTTTGGTGTACTAGACGTGTTAACTAGATGTGCAGCTATGGCATTTGGTCTTACCGTTGCTTTTTGTCGTTGTGCTGATGGGCCGCTCCTTAGTTTTCTCAGCGGTGACCACGCTTGCCTGCTAGGTGCTTGGAAATTGAGGCTTTCTACAGTTTCCGTCCACTTTTGTCTTCTGGCAGCATCCATGCTGTGAAGCAGTTCATCCGCTATTTCCTGATCTCCGGATTCAAGGAAGCTCTGGTATAGTTCTCTGCTGATTTGGGACCGTCCAGGGATGTATTCTTTGTGGTACCCTTTTGGTACGTGCTTCTTGACTCTGCTTATCATGGCACCAACAAATCTTTGGTAATTTTTGCTAGTAGGTGGTATCCATCCTAAACATTTGTCTAGATCTGTGGAGAACCCAGTCTGAAAGTCAGGCAGAACACTATGTGACGCCATGAAAGGTTGGTCCTTGTTGCTGGATGAGATGAAACACAGAACTAGATTGTATTTCTGTCTCCAGGCAGCTGATTTAAACATAAATCGATCCTTAGCATCGAATACATGGTATAAGTATTTGTCTTCTGCCCATTTTGCTAATGCTTCTCCATTTGAGTCATTGTCTTCATACTTACTGTTCATGACTATTGAAATCTCCAACGTATACAGCGGGATGTGGTTGAGTTTGAAGAACGTGGGCTGGCCAAGGTGTAGCAGGTGGCTTATAAATATTGGAGACAGTAATGCTTCCGATTTTTGTGACATTATAAATGTCTTCGTTGGTGGATGTAGAAATTAGGAAAGCGTTTTCAATATTTTGTTTGACATATGTGGCTACTGCATAAGACCTATGATAGGTCGCTCCCAACGCTCATAGCATGGTATTTTGCACTTTTATTTAGTTGTTGCACTGTATCACTATGGGTTTCCTGTATATGAACCAAGTCAATGTTGTCTTTTTTTAATAGTTTTGATAGAAACTGGCACTTAGGAAAGCTTATTCCTTCTATGTTTATGTGACAAATTCGAACCACAGGTCCAAGTTTCCTGGTCAGAGGGACCTGAGAAGGGCCGTTTGGTCTGTCTGGTGACATAACTCTTTCTGAAAGTGTCTTACAGTCAGGAGATGCTCAGATTATATGACTGCCAGTATGTGCTATTTGATTTAGTGTTACCCAGGGTGCATGTGTAGTGTTATACTACGGACACGAACTAGCTTTACATCCTGGTGGTGATAAGAATACACGTTACTGGCATTGAGGCAGATATACAGTCAACAGATAACCCTAAAGCGTCGCTTTCATTTTATGTTCCGTACCGAATGTACATATCACTGTGAATAAGAAAGTGTCACATGGGTTGTAAAACTCCCGCCACAGTAATTTTAAATGTTTCATGAACAGTGCTTAATGACATTGTAAAAAAGTCAAAATTATTGCTGTAATTGTCTTAAAGGAACATTGATTTGAATATTTCAAAACATTGTTTCATCTTGTAGACTGAGAACATTTATCCATAACAACTTCTTGAAACAAAACCATCTTGCTGAACTAAGTCTTCCTTTCCCTGAGAGCTAGGTGGAGCAGCGCATGCCCCCCCCCCCCCCCCCCAATTCTTTGTTCAGGAAGTTGTCTTGAAATCATGCGACAAGAATGTAATTCGGCAGTCTGAAGGTATTGCAACAATTGGATTATATGTGGGAGTCACGTAAGTGAGTGTGAATTTGTTTGTTTCTTGAAGATTAGATCTTGTATACCTTATTTCTGGAATTATTAAAGTTACTTGAGAGAAATTTACAACTGGCAGAAGATTACTAAAATATTCATAACAGGGTGCAATAAAAATTCATTTAACTGGCTTATAGAAAACAGAATCACTTTAAAAATACACCCTGTGTTTGTCTAAGAAAATGAAGTACAGGAGCACTTAATGCGTTGCCAAAGTACATTAGTGCAGAGTATATACTGTTTATTATATTAATTATATCTATTTGTTTCAGGTATCTTTCGCTCATGTTCTTTCTTCATGGCAGCAAATGTACGGAAATCAGTAGCTGAAGGTCGTTCGGACTGTATACCAATTTTCTTGTCAGAAATTCCTAAGCTTTTCCATCAGAAGATTGTCAAACCTGATGTAGCACTTATTCAGGTACGTTTGGAAATATGAATATTTTTGTCAGAAAATTAATGCTGTGATCTGTATCTCACTTTAATTGGGGAATTCCTAAAATTTTCAAGTTTTATTGTTATGTTCAGAGTCCAGATTTTTTCTGGATATTACCATACTTAAGTAATGTGCATTGTTCTGTATGTACAGTCAGTTTCTTATTCTAATTTACCAGTACAGTCCAGTACCTATAAAAATTCTTCCACTTGATTTGATAGTCATATGGTTGTGATTTACTAGCTATTGGTATGAAAATTCAGAAAACAATAACCTAAACAAACATGCTTTTTTTTTCAGTATGTCAGTGGCTGATCACTTGCCCCTACATTGTCCAATTTCAAATTTATACTCCCTCTGCAAGATGAACTCTGCTGCTCTACCTTGCATATTCTGTTGCAAAATATCTGATACTTCTACAACTTTTGGGACAGGTTCTTTACACCAAAAAAGAAAAAAGTTCATACAAACACATGTCCCAAAGTCCTTTATTTTCTTGGTTATTAATGAAGAACGACATTCAACAGCTTCCCAAGTATGACCAAACTACTTCTATGTTCCCGTTTGATTCCTATTGTAGATGACATTATGTTGCCAGGAAGGCTTGTTAACATGAGAGATTCATCTGTCTTCAGTGTGTCCAATGTATATGCAGGTAGTGAGTTAACTGAAAGTGTTCCGTTAAAACATAAAAGGATATTAATTCACAAGTAGTCTGACATAATTTTTATGTGTGTCCATGTGAGTGATGACGGGCATGAGGCCGTTTTTCCAGAGCTATGACAACAGAGTCATCCAACTTTTGGTGCTGTGTATTGTTGCATTGTCAAGACAGGATCCGTAGCACCACAGAATATGGGTCGAGGAAGACGGAAGACCACATGTTGCTCACATGCCTGACTAGGATGAGTGCATTCTACAGGCTGTCTAAGAAGAGCCAGGTGGCCCAGGCATGTTTTACGTTTCCAAGTTCAACACAGAGGATACTCCGCAAACAGCTCACGTATCCGTATAGTCTTTAATGTTTACGGGGCCTTACACTTGACGATCACTCATCCTTAGAGAACTTCTGCGATGATCTTTTGCACAAACTGCCAATCCCTTGTTTCTCTGTTCAGTTTTGTTTACAGAAGGGCAGTATTTGGAAGAAATTGAGTAACAGATTTCCACAGCCAACACTTCTGGGGCAGTTTCAATCATCAACCTATAGTACAGGACAGACATTGGCATCAGTTTGAGATTAATGTGTGGGCTGGAATTGCAGGTGACTGTCTGGTAGGGTCAGATGTTCTCAGAGCTCGTCTTACATGTGAGGGAATCATTTCTTTGACACATTTGCTGTACAGGTTCCAATCCCCCATCCATTCACCTTTATTGGACTTGCCTGTTAGTGTACTCAAGTGAAGTACTCAGTCTGTAGAGTAGCAATAAGATAACGATTTTAAATTGTCCTCAGCATTGCTGGGACTGAATGCTGAATCATCTGCCCTCAAAATGATGGATAGAGTAGATAATCTGACCCAGTAGGTGAGTTGTCTCTGTTAAATTAAAGCAGCCAAAACAGTATGAGGGAGGATGTGTGCATGAACAGCCCTGCGGTATATATGGTCATACAATCTTATCAAGAATGTTTTCAGTATAAATCCTGTAAAACAGTTCTTTCGGCCAGTTCCCAGCAATAATCATCTCTATCAAACCCATAAGACATCAACAGGTGGAGACACCATTCAATTACAACATGGCTTGGTTTTGGAAGTGAATCATTTGTTGACACATTACGAGCCATCCAGTACAATTGCTAATCAAAAGTAAACAACAATGCTATGAAACTTACAGATAATTCACTTAAAAAACAGAATAGGAAAAGAAGAGTTCTGCTGCTAGGTACCAGTCATAGGAGGGACGTGGGGCAGCAGTTACATGAAAAATAAAATGCAGAGTACACAGTCATATGTTTGATGAAACAGTGTTAAAACACAGTGTTAAAACACGTAACAGAGACCTTAGAACAAATGTGTAAAAATGCACCTAAGCAGACCGGGTGTTGATAGTTGAGGGAACTGGAAACAGCTTTGCTAAAAACAGAAGACCAAATTAAAGATGACCTGACCAGAATAGGAGTAGCTATTGAGCACACAAATGTGGGTTGTATGGAGGTTCTTTAGCACCATGACCAGTGCTGGGTTAACTCTGCTGTTCGGTTTCAGTAGTTGCTATAAGAAGGTGGAAATATGCTTTACATGACCCATCCCTGAGTAGGAGGGTTAAGGACAAGTTAGAACAACAATCACCAGGAAACTTAAGAGAGACAAAGGCAAATCACTGTGGTTATTGGTGTCAGGTGAGACGTTGACTTCAGGGTCAGATTCAGAAATCAGATGGAAAATAATAGGAAATGGATTTGACAAAGACTCCCAATTCATCTTATAATAATAGAGTGAACAGTGGAATCAGCATTCTTCATCACTGTGTTAGAGGGGTCAAAAATAAAGTAAATGAGGTGTTACTTTGTCAGCAGTATCTGATTAGCTTGAGATACTGATATCACTTGCACTTGTCTGTCTGAACAGCAGATACCCATAGGGTTAGAAAATCATAATGTGTCATCTAACTAGTTTGATGTGGCCTATCGTGAATTCCTCTCCTTTGCCAACCTCTTCATCTCAGAGTAGCACTTGCAGCCTATGTCATCAATTATTTGCTGGATTTATTTCGATCTCTGTCTTCCTCTGCAGTTTTTTTCCCTCTACAGCTCCTCCTTGTACCTGATGTCTTAACAGATGTGCTACCATTCTGTCCCTTTTTCTTGTCAGTGTTTTACATGTATTCCTTTCCTTGTCTAGTCTGCAGAGAATCTCCTCATTCCTTACCTTATCATTCCACCTAATTTTCAACATTTTTCTGTGGCACTGCATCTCAAATGCTTGAATTCTCTTCTGTTAGTTTCCCACTGTCCATGTCCCTCTGCCATACAGTGCTGTGCTTCAAATGAATATTTTCAGAAATTTAATGTCCTTTTTGCCAGTGGTAGTCTGCTTTTTTATGTCTTCCTTGCTCCACTTGTCATGGGTGGTTTCGCTGTCTAGGTAGCAGAATTCCTTGATTTCACCTATTTATTGATCACAAGTACTGATGTTTTCTTGTTTCTACAACTTCTCATTACCGCAGTCTTTTTACAGTTTACTTTTAATCCATATTCTGTACTTGTTAGATTGTTCATGCCATTCAGTAGATTCTGTAATATTTCCTTTTGCGCTGAGGATAGCAATGTCATCAGCAGCTCTTATCATTCATATCCCTTCACCTTGAATTTTAATTCCTTTCTTGAACCTTTCTTTCATTTCCATCATAGTTTCTTTGACTATAGATGGACAACAGGGCAAAAGACTACTTCCCTGTCTTACACTCTCCTCAATCCGAGTACTTCATTCTTGGTCTCTCACCCCCCCCCCCCCCCCACCCCTGCGGCCCTGAGGTATTCCTGCCTGTCGTAAAAGGTGACTAAAAGGAGTCTCACACCTTTTGGCCTTCATGTGATGGTCCCATGTAGGGTTTGACCTCCATTTTCCAAAATTTTCCCGAAGAGCGAGCCAATTTGGGAAGGGCGCCTTACATGTGCATCGTGTCCATCATGCATTGAGATCTTCAGCCCACTTCCTCATCGAGGCATTGCAGTCCCGCTCATCCTCCATCTCTTTGGCGACGACACCTTCCTGGGAGCGTCTTCCTCCACCCACTAAGCAGTGTCGTTTTCTGCGCCGACGATGACCATGGAATTCTTTGCAACTCATATCCAGCATGGTAGCCAGTCTGTTGTGGTGGGGTCGCCATGAACCATGTTGGTTGTGGCCCCATGACTACGCAAGGATCCCCACGTATGCCAAGGAGTAGATGCCTGTCATCATGGGGCATTGGGTCTCTAGGCAATGGGCATCCTGCCAGGTGGCCTTTGCTGCTGCTGCTGCTGCTGCTGCTGCTGCTGCTGCTGCTGCTGTGTGGTGCCCGTGGGGAGGGCCCCTGATTGGAGTGGGTGGCATCAGGGCAGTTGATGCGCGATGAAGCGTACCACGTCATCACTTGCTGGTGATCAAACGCCAGCAGTCTCTAAGTGTTCAAAGTCTCAGTACAATGCAAAGAAGTATGATCATAAATCATTCCCCTTCCTGGCCACACCATGGGAAGAAAACCAGGCTAAGGATGTCAGCGAACCTTACTCGCCCCGGTACCTTGTGTGTAAGAGCGCTGATGGGGAATCCTTTGTCTTGATGAAGCCTCAGTTTTTTGTAGAGCATTTAGAGGACAAGTTTGGGGAGGTGGAGGGCTTGTCCAAAATGAGATCTAGGTCAGCCTTGATCAAAACAGCATCCTCTGCCCATTCAGGGGCATTACTCGGTTGTGACGAACTGGGTGATGGTTCTGTAACCATCATGCCTTAAATGAGCTTAAATATGGTCCAGGGTATTATGTTCCACAGGGACCTTCTTTTGCAGTCTGATGACGAGCTGCTCGCCAACTTAGAGCGACGAGGAGTTCATTTCATCCAGCGCGTCCATTGGGGTCTGAGGTATAATCAGGATGCCACCAGTGCCTTCATCTTGGCCTTCGAGGGTGGTGATCTACTGCTGTGGTGTCAAGTCATATATCCCTCCCCCAGTGCAGTGCTTTAAGTGCTGGAAGTTGGGGTATACATCTTCCCATTGTACTTGCAGCATCATATGTCAAGATTGTGGACATCCATCCAATCCCAATACTCCATGTGCCGTGCCTCCCATCTGTGTCAACAGCGGAGAGCATCACTCCCCTTGCTCACCAGACTGCAGGATTTAACAGCGAGAAAGGAAAATCATAGAATACAAGACCCTGGACCGACTGACCTACAGTGAGGCTAAGAGGAAATTTGAGCACCTACATACTGTGGCTATGACCACCTCTTAAGCCGCCACTACGAGAAAATTTGTAATCCCATCAGTTCCAAGAGTTCCAGTTGCCTCTCAGAGCCAGAAGACTACACCTGCCCCCTCAATGATGGGGTGGCACTTCCTTTCCTGTTGTCCCTGCACCACCTACCTCAGGAGCAGTGTCCCCCCAACTATCAGGTTTCTGCTAGCAGGAAAGATGACACCCGCCAGTGGCTGAAGGACCCAAAAGCAGCTGGTTGCAGGGATTCATGATCATCCTCCGTCCCAGAGACGGAATCAGTGACGCCCTCCCAGCCAGAGAAACCCAAGGATTAGTGAGGGGAAATCCAGAAAGAAGACCCCTAAAACCAAGGAAATTGTGGTGGCACCCACATCACCGCAGCCTACAAGCTCTGTGTCTGAGGATGACTTGAAGATTCTGGCACCTGCCGAGGACCTAGATCTTGCCAGACCCTTGGACACAATGGATATAGCCTGCTCAGGAACCAAGTCTGTGGCAGCAGGTGACCCTGACACGTAGACTACCTCATGGAGTGTTCCATGCCTTCCCAGTCTCACGATCACGTCATCCTCCAGTAGAATTGCGGTGGTTTTTTCCACCACCTGGCTGAGCTAGGGCAACTGTTAAGCTTTACACATGATTTCTGCATTGCCCTCCAGGAAACCTGGTTCCCGGAAGTGTGGACCCCTGCCCTCCGCGGCTATAGGGGATATTACAAGAACCGTAGTGACTATAATAGTGTGTCAGCTGGAGTTTGTGTTTATGTCCTGAACTCAGTATACAGTGAACCTGTGCCCCTTCAAACCTCTTGAAGCTGTGGCTGTCAGGATAAGGACAACACAGGAAATAACTGTCTGCAATGTTTATCTTCTCCAGATGGTGTAGTATCCCTGAATGCATTGGCTGCACTGATTGATCAACTCCCTAAACCTTTCCTAGTTTTGGGAGATTTTTGCTCGTAACCCCGTGTGGGGTGGCACCTTGCTCAATGGCCGAGGCAGAGATGTCGAAAATTTACCATCACAACTCAACCTCTGGCTCTTAAGTACAGATTCCTCTACACATTTCAGTGTGGCACATGGCACATATTCGGTCATTGATTTCTTGGTTTCCTGTCCTGGCCTTCTCCCATCTATCCACTGGAGAGCACATGACGGCCTGTTTGGTAGCGATGACTTCCCCATCTTCCTGTCACTGCCCCGTCGTCAGGCCTATGGATGCCTGCCCCAATGGGCTTTAAACAAGGCTGACTGGGATGATTTCACCTCTGCTGTCACCACCGAATCTCTCCCACATGGTACATCAATGTGGTGGTTGAGCAGGTAACTGCAACGATCGTTTTGGCAGTGGAAAACATGATCCCTCATTCTTTAGGGTGCCCCCGGCTAAAACCAGTCCTTTGGTGATCATCGGAAGCCTCTGAGGCAATTAAGGAGCATCAGCGAGCTCTACAGCGGCATAAGCGGCATCCTTCCCTGGAGCACCTCATAGCCTTTAAATGATTCTATGCCCGCATCCACCACCTCATCAAAATACGGTTGTAGGAGTGTTGGGAGAGAGATGTCTTGACCATTGGGTGCCATACGTCACCTTCCCTGGACAAAGATGAAACGAGTTTTTGGGTACCAGACCCCAACAGGTGTTCCTGGTGTTAACATAAATGCCGTGTTATTTGTCTACCAATGCAAACGCGATTGCTGAACACTTTGTTGAGCACTATGCTCGCGCCTCTGCATTGGAGAATTATCCCCCAGCCTTTCGCACTCTCAAATGGTGGATGGAAGGGAAAGTCCTCATCATTACACGCCACAGTGAAACCTATAATGCCCCATGTACAGAGTGGGAGCTTCTCAGTGCCATTGCAAATTGCCCCGACACAGCTGCTGGGCCAGACCGGATCCACAGTCTGGTGAGTAAACATCTCTCATCGGACTAAAAGCGACATCCCCTCATGATCTTCAGTTGGATCTGATGCGACAGCATCTTTCCATCGCACGGACAGAAGAGCACCATCATACCAGTGCTTAAACCCGCTTGATGTGAATAGCCTCACCAATGTTCTTTGTAAGTTGATGGAACATATGGTGTATCGGCGGTTGGGTTGGGTCCTGGAGTCACATGGCATATTGGCTCCATGCCAGGGCGGATTCTGCCTTGTCACTCTACCACTGATAATCTTGTGTCCCTGGAGTCTGCCATCTGAACACCTTGTTGCCACCTTTTTTTATTTACAAAAAGCACATGACACCACATGGCGACATCATATCCTTGCTACATTGTGGTCTCAGAGGCCTGCTCCTAATTTTTATCCAGAATTTCCTATATCTTTGTACTTTCCGTGTCCAAGTTAGTGCCTCCCATAGTTCCCCCCATATCAAGGAGAATAGGGTCCCACAGGGCTCTGTATTGAGTGTACCTCTATTTTTAGCGGCCATTAATGGTCTAGCAGCAACTGTAGGGCCATCCATCTCACCCTTTCTGTATGTGGATTACTTCTGCAGTTCATACTCCTCCACCAGTACCGGTGTTGCTGAGCGGTGCCTAGAGGATGCCATTCACAAGGTGCAGGCACAGCTTCCAGTTTTCAGTCGCAAAGTCATGTCATGCACTTTTGTCGGCGTCATACCGTTTTTCCAGAACCCGAACTTAATCTTAATGTTGATCCACTCACTATAATGGAGACACATCGATTCTTAGGACTGGTTTTTGATGCCCAATTGGCTTGGCTACCTCACCTTTGTCAACTTAAGCGGAAGTGCTGGCAGTACTTCAATGCCCTCCGTTCATGAGCAACACCAACTGGGGTGCAGATTGCTCTAAGCTGCAGCAGCTATACAGAGCCCTTGTTCAGTCCTGCCTTGACTATGGGAGTCTGGTTTATAGTTTGGCGGCACCTTCAGCATTGCATTTTCTCTACGCAGTGCATCACTGTGGCATTCACCTAGCGACAGGAGCTTTTAGGACGAGTCCGGTGATAAGCGCACTGGTGGAGGCTGGAGTCCCAACATTTCAGATCTGACATGCACAACTGCTCACTAGTTATGTTGCACACATTCGTAGTTCTCCTGAGAATCTGAATTACTGTCTCCTTTTCCCACCTACAGCAGTTCATCTCCCGCATTGGCGGCCCAGGTCAGGGCTCACAATTGTGGTTCGCATGTGATCCCTTCTCTCTGAATTGGAGTCCTTGCCGTTAGCACATCTACTTTAGGTCCATTCACGTACACCTCCATGGTATATACCTCGGCTGAAGCTTCATCTGGACCTTCTGCGTGGCCCTAAGGACTCCGTTAACCCTGCCACTCTCCATTGTCAATTCCTCTCGATTCTTGATGTGTTCTGGGGCTCTGAAGTTGTTTACACATGGCTCGATGGCTTATTGTAAATTTGGCTGTGCCTGTGTCCACAGAGGCCATATTGAACGGCATTTCTTGCCTGCTGGCTGCAGTGTATTCACTGCAGAGCTTGTGGCCATATCTCATACATCCGTTCCTGTTCTGGTGAGTCGTTTCTTATCTGTTCTGACTCCCTGAGCAGCTTATAAGCTATTGACCAGTGCTACCATTGCCATCCTTTGGTAACGAACAACCAGGAGTCCATCTCTGCACGGGAATGGTCCAGTCACTCAGTTGTGTTTGCTTGGACCCCAGGACACATCGGAATCCCAGGTAACAAACTTGTTGATAGACTGGCCAAACAGGCCAAGCGGAAACCACTCATGGAGATGGGCATATCTGAAACTCATCTGTGTTTTGCCTTACACCGCATGATTTTTTGGCCTTGGGAGTTGTAGTGGCATAACAGCATGCTCAACAAACTGCATGTCATTAAGGAGACTGTGAATGTGTGAAAATCCTTCCTGCGGGCTTCTCGCAGGGAATCAGTTGGCCTTGGTTGGCTCCATATTGGCCGTATGTGGCTTACATACGGTTACCTTGTCCGCCACAAAGACCCACCTCAGTGTCGCAGTGGCTCCCAAATGACTGTCATCTGCCTCTTCCTGGATTGCCCACTTTTATCTGTTTTGCAGCGGACTTTTAACTTTCCCAGCACCCTACTTTCAGTGTTGGGCTACAATGCCTCAGCAGCAGCTTTAGTTATACGTTTCATTCATTAGTGTGGGTTTTATCATTTGATCTGAGTTTTAGTGCATGTCCTTTGCCACTGTGTCCTCCACCCTAGGACTTTCAGGGTGGAGGTTTTAATGTGTTGCAGATTAGCTGGTTTCTCCTTTTTTATTCTCATGGTCAGCCAGTCCGGTAATCTGCTTTCTTGGTTTTAATCTCTTCTCCCTGTTTCTTGTGCCTGGTTTTCTTGTCCTGTTTCATCCGTTGTAGTGATTGTTCCTTTCTCCTGTTATCGTGCTGTACGTCTTCTTTGTTATTTTCTTTTCCTTGTATAATTGTTCTACTGGGAACAAGGGACCAATGACCTCAGTTTGAATTTCCTGGACCATTTCCGTATGTCCTTCTTTCATCGGACAGTTGAAGTATTTCTTTTTTTACCCGTGGTTTCCTCGCAGTTACCTTCCTTGTACCTGTGTTTTTCTTTCCAACTTCTGTGATCTTCAACTGAACTGCCTACTGAGCTATTCATTATCACAGTGTCTGTAGCCTCGGAGATCTTACGGTACAGCTCATCATTCCTTAGTACTTCTGTATCCCAGTTCCTTGTGCATTGATTCTCCTTGATTACTCTCTTGAACTTCATCCTACTCGTGATCAGTCAATACTTGCTCCTAGGTACACCTTACAATCCAATGTATGATATTGAAATCTCTGCCTGACCATGATGTAATCTAACTGAAGTCTTTCCTTACCTCCTCCCCCCCCCCCCCCCCCTGTCCCCAGCCTTTCACAAGTATACCACCTCTTCTTGTAATTCGTGAACAGAATATTCACTTTTACTAGCTGAAATTTATTACAAAACTCGAGTCTTCCTCCTCTCTCATTCCTAGTACCAAGCCCATATTCTCCCATAGCCCTTTCTTCTACTCCTCCCCCTTCCATTTCCCCATGCTATTTGATTTTCTTTTCACTTTACATATTAAATTACTTGTTGAGTGTCTTCATATAGTTTCTCTCTCTCTCTCTCTCTCTCTCTCTCTCTCTCTCTCTCTCTCTCTCTCTCTCTCTCTCTCCCCCTCCCTCCCTCTCCCCATCTTCTGCTTGTGACATCGACACATGTATCTCTTTTTGTTATATATTGTTGTTGGTCATGGTTTGCTGTCAGTTCTGATGAGAGCAGTGCTGTCACTTAACTGTTCACAATACTGCCCACTCTCCACCCTACTTTTCAATTTCTTATGAGTTGTTCTCCCCTTATTCCATTTTATGCTTCTGCTTATATTACTCTATACTCATCTGATCAGAAAACTTATCTTCTTTCTGTTGTATTTCACTTACGCCTCCCCCCTATGCAGGGTGACCATTATTGGACGGTATGAAAAAAAAAGTGAAATATTTACGAACTATGGAGTGTACATGTTTTATTCAACATGTGAATGTTGCTACAGATACTTGGATTTGTGTTATGACATGTTCGATATGCCTGCCATCCTTGATGATCATGTGGCGCAAATGAATGGCGAAATTCTGCATGACCTGCTGAAATGTCAGAACATAGATGCTTTCAATGACCTCCTGAATGGCTGTTTCCAGCTCATCAGTGGTTTTGAAGTTATTGCTGTACACCTTGTCTTTAATATAGCCCCACAAAAAGAGTCGCATGTATTCAGATCCAAAGGATATGGTGGCAAATTGAGGCCCATGCCAGTGGCCTCTGGGTACCCCGGAGCCAGAGTGCGATCCCCAAAGTGCTCCTCCAGGAAATCAAACACTCTCCTGCTTCAGTGGGGTTGAACTCCATCTTGCATGAACCTCATCTTCTCAAAATCACGGTCTCTTTGGATAAAGGGAATGAAATTATGTTCCAAAACCTTCACATATCATTTGGTGGTCGCCGTGCCATCATGGAATATCGCACCTATTATTCCATGACGGGACATTCCACACCACACAGACACCCATTGAAATGCAGATTCTCATCCCCCTAAAAGTGCCAATTTTGCGTATTGATGAACCCATCCAAATGAAAGTGAGCTTTGCCACTAAACTAAGCCATATTCACATCAAAATTCCCATCATGCCCCACAGCCAACCGTGCAGTTTGAAAGCCGTAATGCAAAATATTCAGAATTTGACAATTTTATTTCATATAGTTCAATAACTGTCACTCTATGTGTAGATGGAGCCTTAGCATTTTCAGATTTTCTTGCTTTCTTACCACATTCACACTTCGACATTCCACACCCCACCTCATACAATGTTATCCTTTCATTGGTTGTTCAAACTTTTTCTGCTGGTCACTTCCTCCTTGGTAGTCCAGTGTCAGAGATCCAAATGGGGTACTAGTCTGGGATCTTTCGCCAATGAAGTGATCGACATGAACTTTTTTAAAATTATTTTTAGTTTGTAGTGATTTTAATGTAAATTTCTTGAACTGTATCTGACAGGAAATGCAATCTAGATGTACTGTTAGCCACTTACAGTTTAATGTCAATCATAAATTTCCCTACCAGTGCTGCTTAAGACAGTAGCAGCTTGATAGATAATGTATTCATACAACAAGTAGAACTTAGAAAGACATGCCTATTCTATGGTGAACAGATGGTCAGATCATGACGTCTCGTTAATCACATTATGTAATTTGACTTCATGTCCAGGCCAGAAGCAGTTGAAACAGTGAGACTGATTGACAAAATTATTGCAGATTTTTAAAGAAAGCTTAAAAATGTTGGATGCAATGGAGTTTACATTGAACCTGATTCTAGTTCTTAATTCATCATATTTCTTAATTCACTTGTAGTCTTTGTATCCATTAATGGAAGTAGTTTCCATGAAAATATAGTGACCTTTGTATCACAACAGGTGTCAGGCTCTTTGCAAAGAAAAAAGGACTTGGGCAAAATACCCAGAACACGGAAAGATCCAGATGTACTTCACGAGAGACACTTCTCTATTTTATGTTGAGAAAACTTGTAAAAATAAATAAATAAATAAATAAAGTCCCAGGATTATGCACATCTTGTCTGAAACTGACAGATCACACAATAGAAGAAAATTAGTATGGAATATTTTTGAGACACACAGAGAGAAGCTATAGATGACATTATTCCTGTTAAAGAGAATAGAACCATTGCAAAAGACAGCTATTGTGTGCCAGATTTTTTAGTCTGTTTTTACTAAAAAGGTGGAAAAATTGGTGCAAGTACTTCAAAAAAGAAAGAAAGATAAGTACAGTGAAGCAGCTATACAGAGAACATAAAATAAAATAAAAATTAAACTGACATCCTCTTCTGAAATAAGAAAGATCTTTACTAAAAAGTGGAAGTTCGTATGGATGGATTTCTGGCAAGGCATTAAAAAGTTGCGGTCTGACAGTATGTAATGTACATAGATTCTTCTGTAAAGCATAGTTAATTCAGGATAGTTTCCCAGACTGAATTAAACATGATGCTGATAGGCCGCTGTTTTAGAAGGGCAACTCCACAGGTATCAATAACTACTCTGCACACAAATTCTAAAATGATCTGCATTACCCTTTAATGATCCTAACTTTGACACAGAAAGGGATGAAGTGTGCCACTACAAAACTGTACTGTTTAATAACATGTCTATCGAAATAAGAGTTTGACAGGTAGCTGAAGTGTTTCCAAATGCAGATTCAAGAAAAGTATCTCCTTAACAGCTCCTTCTGTACAATAGGGAAAATTTTGAGTAGAAATATTCTGTCACTTTTACAGAGAAAGATCATGTAAATGGGCTCCATTTAGCCGTATAAATATATATATATTTTTTCACACTATCTGTTTATTTCATTTTAATGTCCCATATGCTAATGTTTATTGTGATACGATCTATGGAGCAACCAACTAACTGACCAAATGGTTTGTAAACGTATATCTTGAGAGGAATAAACTATAATTCTAACTACACATTCCAATTTCCTTCTGTAAGCATTTTAAAATTCAAGATCATCATCATATGTAATTTCAGTTGTAAAAGTATATTTGACTAACTATTTCAATGTTGCAGGTTTCTCCACCAGACCGACATGGCTACTGTAGCCTGGGAACTAGTGTAGACTGTGTGCGTGCTGCATTAACATATTCAAAAATTATTGTAGGTAAGTCAGTACGTTTTTAATAAAATGTAGAACCTTCTGTGAAAAATAAATCACGTTATAAAGGAACTAAATTTAAAGACTGTCAAATGGCTGCAGGCATTGGTCAGTGTACAATTTATATCATGCCCTCTGTGCTCCCAAGTACTCTGCTGCAAAACAGGACTGAATTTGTTGTGTGCCTAATTTTCTTCAGTGTTGTCAACTGCTAGAGTATTCACATCACTACTTTTACTACCCATTCAGGACACTTCTACGAGAGACAGCCTCATTTACTGTTTTTTTTACATGTAACAAACATTTAGTTTTCACATAAAGTGTGATGGAAATAATAATTTTTGTTCTAGCACATGTTAATTGCCATATGCCCCGCACATTTGGTGATGCTCTGGTGCACATGTCCCATTTTGATTATGCTGTGAAAATGGATTGTCCATTGCCTGAACATGGAGGTCAACCACCCAATGAAGAAGAAACTAAGATTGGACAACATATTGCTTCAAACCTTGTCTGTGATGGTGCTACTCTTCAGATGGGTGAGATCTTTCAAAAGAAATTTAGTGTTGTTTACATACATTAATTTATCTCACACTCTTATGTGATTTCTTCCCCTGTAGAAAGAAATAAAACTGATTTTTATAGTTTATTTTCTTATAACTACTACCTTGTCTCATAACAGTTGGATAATATAGTAAAGTCTTGGGAAGAAAAATGTTTGTTTTTTGTTTTTCACTAATGTTTACTTTTTATGAACCTCAAGCATGATACAGGAAAAATGGGTCAGCAACGTACTTGTGCTAAACTACTGTTCGTAACTCTGTTAAAATCACAATGAGAAATACCCTTTATTTGTGGAGACTAGTTTTGGACACAACACCAGTTTTTCAAACAATCACCTCTGTCATAATTATTGAAACATAGTATGATCAGTATGTTTGTAAATAGCTACAGTTGGCAATCATGAGTTGTCACACAACATCAGGGTGGGTGCTGTATGGTGGCAAGAAGCAGTGAGATTATGTTGTAGGTGATTTTGCAAGCATTAATTGCCAACTTGGGCAGTTTGCAAATGTTCTGGTTTATTATGTTTCACTATTTATGACTAAGGTGATTGTTTGATAATGGACACCATTTCCAAATCTGGTCTTTGCATACAAGAGACATTTCTAATTGCAACTACAATAGAGTAACAAATAATGGTTGTAATTTATTTTTTTGGTCAATGAGGTGAAGAAGAAGAAAATAATTTTTGAATGGACGTAAGATGATGACAGAAATACCTGCTTGGCCACCCGTGCTGGGGCAATCATCATTATTTGAATATTATTCCACTGGATTTTCAGTTAGAAACAAACTTTTTACGTGACATATTAGTTCATATTTTTCTTAGTTCGTCTACCTAAGTTTACCGTCAGTTTCTGAAAAGCTCAGAGTAATTACAGAGATCCTTACTAACAGCTTGGGTATTCCATCAAACTTAGATCACACCATGCAGAAATGATGAGCTTTCAGTACAGACATAGTTTTCTAAAATTGTGTGTGTATGGAAATTCTTGTAATTATGTTCATCTGTGTACTTTTATGAAGAGAAGAAAAGCACTGGCAGTACCGGTAATGTTTAAAGTTTCTTTTTTTAGTGATGCTGTGTGACAAGCACTTTTTAAAATCTTGATTACCTTGTAAGTGGGCACTAACAGATTTTAACTACAGAATGTTCCATTACTTAAGCTCAAACAATTTCAAACAGTCACTTACATAGTTTTAAAACTAAGAAAAGACAGTTATTTAAATGGCTATTACAAATGAAAAGTTACATTAAAATGCAAATTCTCTCACATTATTAATGATGGTGAATTATTCCTTATTCTCTTCAGGTATTGGTAGTATACCGGATGCAGTTCTGAATGCTTTGGGAAACCATAAAGATCTAGGCATCCACTCTGAAATGTTCAGCGTTGGTTTGGTGGACTTAGTAGCGAAGGGTTGCGTTACTAACAATCGCAAAACAATTCACAAAGGAAAAATAATTGGCAGTTTTCTAATTGGAACAAAGAAACTGTATGATTTTGTTGATGATAATCCTTTCATAGGTAAGATGAATAAATGGGAACATGTTTTCACATTAGTTTACTATAATGCGAGAAGTTAATAAGCTTTTGGTTACTTACAGAAATGAAAGAAGTGGATTATGTGAACAACACTAAAATCGTTGCTCAGAATCCAAACATGACTGCTATAAATTCATGCATTGAAGTTGATCTTACTGGTCAAGTAGTATCAGACTCTATAGGAACAAGAATGTATTCAGGTAAGGATGACATCTAGGAAATTTCTATGAGCCCTGTTATGTCATGTTTCAACTTCAAAACAGAAATTCTGGAATAATTTATGTTGCAGGTTTTGGTGGACAAGTAGATTTCATCAGAGGTGCAGGAGAAGCTCTTGATGGTAAAGGCAAACCAATAATTGCTCTCCCATCTGTAACCAAGAAGAATGAATCCAAAATTGTACCTATTATCAAACCTGGTAAGTGATGTTTATACTGACGTTCGGATTGTTTCTGTTGTTACCATTGTGCTTGTTAATAAACATGTAGTTTGATTTAAGAACATGACAGATTTCGAGAGGAGTTATCAGTTTAGATCACTAGCAGACATACTCTAAGAAATTATAAGTGTTTCATGTTCATCAGTATTGTTCTCATCATACATATGCTTACATATACAGTGCACAGGGCAAAAACAAAGTATCACCCATTACCTACTCTATGATCAGTTAATTTGTATTCGTGCATTGTAGCCATGAATAACAAACTGCAGAAACATCAAAATTCTAAATATAATTTGTGATAGATTAACATTTACAAGTAGTGTAATACGCAAAAATGGTTAAAAATGAGAAACTTTCTATTCTTAGGTGCTGGTGTTGTAACAACAAGAGCTCACGTTCATTATGTGGTGACAGAGCATGGAATTGCTGAACTGTTTGGCAAGACTTTGCGCCAGCGAGCATATGAATTGATTAAAATAGCTCATCCAAATCATCGGCAAGCTTTGGAGAAAGCAGCATTTGACAGATTGAAAGTTATGCCTGCACCCTGAACTGTTAAAAAAACTTGTGCATTTACATGTTCGAATAATAAAGGCATTAGATTGCCACAAAACAGAACTTGCCAGAACAATAGTAACTGCAGCAAACACAATGTAAATGAAGAGGAAGAAATAGTCCATAGCACGATTGCAAGCCAGTGAAACTTGATTGAAATATTTTAGGTTTAATTCATACTACACATCAATTTTTTTTAATTTTATATGAAATCATTTCAAAATGCATGTTTTTGAGTGTAATAGGTAATCATTGTGAAAACTAAATTATCTGTTAAATGTGCAGTTCACTATGTTATTGTTCACTCATGTTATTTTAGGTGAATCATTAAAAATTAAGACTTGGATATATAATATGTAATTATAATAATTTTAGATCTGAATTTTAATCCAAGGTGATGAAGACTGTCTAGCTGACACAGACATAATAATTCTGCCTCCCACTGTTAAAACACTTAGTTGGTGCTAAAACAGTGGAATGGCCCTTCATGGCTTCAAGTGTAACAAAGGATACTGCATAAAGTTCAAAATGCAGTTTTTATTTCTCATGATCTGGAAATAAAACACTTGAAGGCTGCTACCTGGTTAAGAGCAATAACAGTTCAGTAGATTATTGTGGTCCATCACAATGTTCAGTTTCTTTGCTACCTGTTACAAAGATTTTGAAGAGAACATGAAAATAAGCTTGTTTTAGCCCCTTTACTTGCTTGTTAAAATAAATGTTGGAACTTTTATGTGATGTTTAATATCTTATTTTCCACTGTAAATTGTGTGTCATGAAATACAGCCAAACAACTGTCAAACATATTATTTTTTAAATTTTGCTGTAGGAATATGCATCTGCATGGAGATGAGGTGGTTGTCAAAATATTTCACTTTGTATTAAATACTTTTTAGAACCTATAAATCTGGAAGATTATTAATATAAAATTAAAATTCTGAAATACGTAATTTTAACAGCTTCAGTCTTTAGATGAATTAGATCAAAGGTTTCCAAAAAGTAGTTAATAAAACTGTGTGCAACTCCTTACTTATCAGGCACAAGGTAGATGTGAACTTCTGTCACCAACAAAGAGTAAAGGAACATCCTCTTACTACATTCCTATGAATGGTATGAAAAAGTTATTGTGCAGGTTGTGTTCCACACTTATAACAGTTTGTCTGGTTCCAGTTGTAATGTAATCCTTTTTTGTTTTGTAAGTTTATATCTCTTCCTCCTGCCATCAGATGAACAAAAATGAAATTTGTGTAGCATTTTTGATACTTGACAAAAAGTGTCAATAAAAAAATTTCAGATTTACAGTATATTTACCACGTGGATAGCGTTAAGTGTTATGGTGCTGGAACCAGAATGAGATTTTCACTCTGCAGCGGAGTGTGCGCTGATATGAAACTTCCTGGAAGTTTAAAACTGTGTGCCGGACCAAGACTCGAACTTGGGACCTTTGCCTTTCGAGGGTTCGCAGGAGAGCTTCTGTAAAGTTTGGAAGGTAGGAGACGAGGTACTGGCAGAAGTAAAGCTGTGGGATCGGGGCGTGAGTCGTGCTTGGGTAGCTCAGTCAGTAGAGCACTTGCCTGCAAAAGGCAAAGGTCCCGAGTTTGAGTCTCGGTCCAGCACACAGTTGTAATCTGCCAGGAAGTTTCATTATGGTGCTTCTTCAGAGGCGGGGAGGTGTGTCACCCCTGGATCGAACTGCCTGGCAGATTAACATTGAGGGTTGGTGTGCCAGCCAGTCAAAGTGTGGTTGATGCGATTTTCTACATCCCCCTAAGTGAATAATGGGCTGGTTTGCAAGTCACGCCTCAGTCACATGATTTGCAAACATTTAGAAGACTTCCATCCACTTGGACATAGGTAACATTACATGCAGACAGTTGGATACACTTACTGTGACCTGGGGGGGGGGGGGGGGGATGGACTGGCAACAGCATGGGCATCTTACCACCCCATAAACTAATCACCCTAAATCCATTCATAACCTTGGTAACTCTGGCCCGATGCAGGACAAAGGCACAAGGAAAAAAAATAAATAAATAAATAGGGCGTTTATAGCATTTTGAAGTTTTTCCTTTTGGATGTGGAGGAAATATGACAAAGTACACCACACCTTAACTTTGAAGGAGTAATCATACGCTGTTTGATGGAATGTTGATAAATGACATTTACAATTTACTTTCTTCGAAATTATGAAAATGTGTGAACAAAAATTAATACATAATGCCATATTTTGTATGAGATGGATCAACAAATTATCATATTGCACAGTGGTCCATGTAAGTGGGAGAAAAAAAAATCGAAAGTACAGTATCTGAGGTTATAAAGGGAAGCATATGTGTATACTTACATGACCAATTTGACAAAGATTAAAAATATATTTATATCTGTCCCCAGAAACGTGAAAATTTATCCATATCTGAAATTTCAAAGAACAGATGGTGACAGTACTCCTTTATTTTGAGGACAGTTACCACCAAATCTCCTGAGAAACACAGTATTGTTCAGTTGTCACCAAGATTGGTGGCTATAACAGTGTTTTATACTTGTATCCTGCATCTAGATGAAATTTGAAGGAAGTGCACTGAAATGTATTTAATAGAGATCTTGAGAAACATTTGGCATATGACTACAGCCACTGAGAAATGTATTCCAATAACATAGAACAAAGCTAAACCTTGACGTCATTAGATAAGAGTAACATTTTTGTGGTGAAGTTTCGTTAAAGTTGATGAAGTAGCGGCATAACTCTTTGGTTCTCTCAAAGTTTCATTGATGCAGTCCAAAAATAAAACTAGACATAAACTGCCGTCCACACAGCTTTCAAACAATCCAAGCCGACTCAAGGAAACTTTTTCTGGTTTACTCATTAAATGAATCTCATATCAGTTCCGAAAATTGCACAGGAAAGTGAATAGTTGAACTTTCAAAAATTGCTAGTGAGAGAGAGAGAGAGAGAGAGAGAGAGAGAGAGAGAGAGAGAGAGAGAGAGAGAGAATATTATATCTAATCTAAGAAGCTTGAAAATCAAAACCCATGATAATTCTAAGTCTCCAGAGGTTTCAGCAGCACACAATTCTGAAGCTCTTGACAATGTGGGTACAGAAGTGGCTCCACACTCTAATGAGGAATAAATTCTGAAATATGTAGTCTGCAGCATTATAAAAGTTACTAAAATAAAAAATGAGCTTGTGTAGTGTCTGCTGATCAGACTGAAAGTATGTCTGCAAAGCAATGTTATATGGATAGTACGGTAAACTTAAACAGCTCAGAAATGTGTTGAGAGCCTGATAAATCTTCCAGGGTAAGGACTACTCATAATTACAAGTAGTGTGTTCCCTTTTTCTTACATACTCCTCTGCGTATGTAATTTCCAAAGCAGGAAGTACATTTCTGAAAAGAATTTGTTAGGGTTTCTTTGCATTCCATTCATGTATGGGGCGCAGGAAGGAAGACTCTTTGAATGTCTCTGTGTGTGTGCTCTAAATTATTCTCGTCTTATCCTCATGATCCCTATGTGAGCGATACACAGGGGATGGTATTTTATTCCTGGAGCCATCATTTAAAGCCGATTCTTGAAACTTCGTTAGTAGACATTCTCAGGATAGTTATGCATGTTTTCAAGTGTCTTCCAGTTTAGTTTCTTCAGTATCTCTGTGTTAGTCTTCCACAGATCAGACAAACATGTGACTATTTGTGCTGCCTTTCTTTGTATATGTTAATTATCCCCTATTAATGCTATTTGGTACAGATCTCACACTTCAGCAATACTCCAGAACAGGTTACACGAGTGATTTGTAAGTAATCTCCTTTGTAGAGTGATTGAACTTTCTCAGGATTCTACCAATAAACTGAAGTCTACCACCTGCTGTATCCACGACTGAGCCTGTGTGAGCATTTCATTCTATATGCCTACAAAGTGTTACATCCAGGTATTTGTAAGAGTTTACCAATTCAAACAGTGGCTCATGGTATTATAGTCATAGCATACTATTTTTTTTTTCATTTTGTGAGGTGCACAATTTTACATTTTTTAATATTTAGAGAAAACTGACAATCTTTACCCAATTTTGAAATCTTCAGAGGATCTGATTGAATATTTATGCAGATTCTTTCAGACAGTACTTCATTAGAGATAACTACATCATCTGCAAAAAGACTGACATTATTAATATGGTATGAAAGGTCTTGTGTATACAACATGAACAGGAAGGTTCCCAACACACTTCACTCGGGCACACCTGCATTAATTTCTCATCTGATGACGATGACTCTCCATCCAAGACAACGTGTTGTGTCCTCCCTACCAAAAAGTCCTCAATCCAGCCACAAATTTCACTTGATACCCCATACGATCATACTTTTGACAATAAGCATAGATGTGGTACTGAGTCACATGCTTCTGGAAATTAAGAAACACTGCATCTACCTTGTTGCCTTGGTCCAAAACTTTGGGTATGTCATGTGTAAAAGTGCGAGTTGGGTTTCACATGATCCCTGCTGATTGGCATGGAGGAAGTCATTCAGTTTGAGATACCTCATTATGTTTGAGTTCAGATTATGTTCTAAGATTCTACAACAAATGGATGTCAAGGATATTAGATGGTAGTTCTTCTAGACAAGTCTGATCTGCCCGTTATATATTTTTTCCCTTCTGCCAAGAATGAGGCATTGTTTTTTGTTAAGGTAGGTTATAGTTAGAATGTGGGCTAATTCAGTGGAAAATTCAGTATAGAATCTGGGCCCTATAGCTTTCTTCATTTGTAAAGAGTTCACCTGTTTCTTAACACCACTGACACTGATACTTATTTCACTCTTCCTTTCAGTGGTGTTCCTTTGTAAAGGAACACATGAAAACAGAGTTCAAAACTTTTCAGGTTTTGCTTTACTACTCTCAATTTCAATTCTTGTCTCATTCACTAGGGACTGAACACTAACTTTGGTGCCACTAACAGCTGTTCATATGACCAGAATTTGTTTGGGTTTTGTGAATTGTCATTCGATAATATTCTGCTACGGTACTCGCTGAAGGCTTCATGAGCATGTATCACTCCCTCGACAGTCAAACATGTTTCATTCAGCATCTCTATATCTATATAGCATTTTTTTAAACAACTGTTATGCAGTAGTCTTTGTTTCTCTAGAAGTGTCTTTACAGAGACTGTATACTGTAAGGGGTCCCTTCGATTATGAACTGTCCTCCTGGGTATGTATCAATCCGGTGTGTGGTCAACTATTTTTTTTTGAATATCAGTCATAGTTTCTCTACATGCTCCTGCCCTGTGCTGAAAGTTCCAAGTTTTTCATTAAGACCTACTGATTTTTATATAGTTTACCGAATATACATATGTTTATGCTTGTTCTAGGTGCCCTTTGTACTTTGGTAATCCTTGTTGCCACAATCACATCATGGTCCCTGATATCAGTTTTGATGTAGATATCTTCAGAAAGGTCAGGTCTATTTCTTGCCATTAGATTAGATATATTGCCATTAAGAGTGTGACTCTGAACTATCCATTGTAGGTTGCTCTTCAGTAAAGGCGTTGTTTCACAGGGTGTCTTATCATGCCTACCACTAATAAAACTGTATTTTCCCAATTGTTGGATGATTAAGGTGTCCTCTGTATGACTGGGGAACTTGCATACAAGTGAACTGAGGTTTTCTCTAAAGTTTTTGGTTACATCAGGAGATTATTGTGTTGGGTGTTAGAAGGAGCCAATTACTATTTTATGCCAACGCCTGATACTGATTCTTGCTAAAGTCTCACTTGCAACTTCAGTTTCTATCTTGGTGGGTTTGAATTTCTTCTTCACTGCAACAAATACACCACCTCTATTTCCCCTTTTCCCTCTCTTTTTGATATACACTTAAATGTCACTGCTGTCAATTTCAGGTTTCGGCCATAATTTCGTACCTAGTATTATGCGAGCTTCATTGCTTTCGAGGAGCGCGTCAAACTCTAGCACTTTGTTGTGAATGCTTTGGTAACTGACCATTAGGATTTTAATACACGCAACTGATACTACTTGGTTGACAATGATTGGCTCTTGTCCCAGCTTGTTCTAAATTGATTTTAATAATGGAGCCTGCCCTGTCATTCAGAATGTTTTTAATAGTAAAACGCGAATGATTGATTAAGCATCTTACACCACTCCACAGGTGCAGAGCTTAGCAGTTGAGGTTAAAATACCAAATTAAGTCAAGATCACAGACTAATAATTTTGTCTGCAGCTGCCACTCAACTGATTAAACTACATGCTTTTACATACAAACACACTGTATAAGTTTGAAATTTAAATTTCCATTTTGACCTGTACACAAAAATTTGCATCATTGACCTGAAAATGTTGGCATGTGAACCACATAAGTGTTAAGATTTGGCCACTTGCCTGAGATGAAAAGAAAACTTGGTTTGTGGGCTGCTATTCAGATGAAA
This sequence comes from Schistocerca gregaria, assembly GCF_023897955.1. Taxonomy (NCBI): domain Eukaryota; kingdom Metazoa; phylum Arthropoda; class Insecta; order Orthoptera; family Acrididae; genus Schistocerca; species Schistocerca gregaria. The sequence goes on along the minus strand of NC_064922.1, from coordinate 519,883,554 downwards.
AAATAGTCAAACTTTAATACTTATTAGTATGATGATGCACCCTGTATGGGCTGGCTGCATTCAAGGGTTTGTTGGGAAGATTGTCATAAAGTCATTAAACCCCCACCTGAGGCAAGTTGTACCACTACTGCTGTAACTTATCCTTGATATCCTGGATACTAGAACTGATGTCCAGGATGGTCCCAAATATGCTGTGCTGGGGCAGATTTTGGGAACTTGCTGGCCACGGGAATATTGTAACATCACTTAGACAATTCACAGTGCCAGATGCCATAGCGCCACAGTATTGTCACGTGAGAGGTAAAATATTAGTATGAAGGATGTTCAGGACCTAACACTGTGCTGTCAGTTCTTTTGATCGGTATCAGCAAAGACATGAAATCGTACCCAATGGCTCGCCGCATTATGGCTCAAAAGGAACACTGCTGTGGTTAAATGCCTTTCCAAAATGCTGGAAAAATGTAACATTGCTCCATGTTGCCACCATACTTGTCAATTAAAAAGTTCAGAACCACAACACATCAATGAAAGGAATGCGATGGCGTTGATCAGCAGTCCATGCTACCTCATCACAGCCACATTCCAAACATGGTCATATGTGTTACAGAGTTAAATGTTGCGCAAATGTGGGGCAATAATTCCCCAGCTCAGCTGCTGCTAGTCACTGACAAATGGTGAAGGATGAAACAGAATGTTGGAGGGAGACTATTACTTGTCCTTTGATGGCAGGCACAGACGTGAAGGGGTTATGGCATGCTTGGTTTCCAGTATTAAGATAGGTCTTTCTGGTGGTCAGTCATAGTTGACCGGAATCTTTGTCACATCTGAATCACCCACAAATCTGGATATTACACGATTTGATCAGGCTGACCAAATTGAGACTCAGAATGAGGCCCCTTCCAAACGATAAGAGCGTCTGGCTCCCTCTACCACTAACATTGCCAAATCAAGAATAACATTGCCAAATCAAGACTAACATTCTGAACGTGTGAATGTATGGAACAAGGCTAGGAAATCCTGATTGGCAAATTTGATCTAGCTGCCTTACAAATAATTGGAATTACATCCAAGGAAAGTTTTTATGACAGCATGTTAGGATATACCTCAAATAATTTTGTGCTAATATCTCTCTCTCTCTCTCTCTCTCTCTCTCTCTCTCTCTCTCTCTCTCTCTCTCTCTCTCTCTCTCTCTCTCTCTCTCTCTCTGGGGGCTGTGAGAGGATAGAGTGCGCTGTTGGTTTAACTGTGCTAGTCCCATGGATACAGTTTTCATTCTTGTTATGGAGGTTCAATTTTCCATTATATAAAACTTAAAATATCTGCAGCACGCTATGATAAAATTTTGTGCATGGTGCAGAAAGACAACATGTGACTAAATGTAAATTCTCATTATTTGTTTCCACAAAGTTTGGTGGAGGAGATTTGCATTCTTCAAAATTCTTTATTATATTATTATTCTGGTTGGAATCTATGGGAGAGGAGGAACTCTTGCTGTAAAAAAAGATACTAGAATTTTGGGTTCTCCGTAGCGTCTTTTAGTGTGGATTCAGCACGTCACTGCACTCTTGAAAGCATCTTTACTTAAATCATCTTTACTCTGAATACACCACCTTGAAGATATCTTTCCAATTTGGGCAAGGTCATTACATCACTTTGAGGTACAGTAACCTCAGACTTAGCCTTAAAGAGCCCATGCATCTTTGAATTATTCTAAACTACCAAGAGGTTTCTATTACACCAAGCTGAAAGTTTCGATCTGAAAGTCTCCAAGGAGGTTGCAGATATGTTGGGAGGTTGCTTTTGTTGTATACTTTGATGAACCTGTGTGTTCATATGTATTTTATGTTTTAATATTTAAATTATGAGTAACTGCTCTTAATTTTGATGATGACCTGATGTATTTGTCTTACTTGAAGAGAAATTAACATTTCCTGTACAACCAGGATGCCTTTCATGATGAACTTTATTATGTTATCAGTTCACTAGTTGTACACTATCGGATCAAATTACCTGAACACTAATTAGTAAAGATTAATATGGGGCGTGTCCACCTTTTGCGTTTATGACAGCTTGACCTTGCCTGGGGACGTTTTTGGTTGAATTTTATGTCTGTCTATGGAGAAATGGTAGCCCATTCTTCCTCAAGAATATTTTTGTCTGCAAACTATTCCCTCACAGATGCTTCTTTGACAGGAGGCATGATTATGAAGCTCACACAATCGTTATTGCCAGTCTGTTCCTCCACTGTACACAGTACACAATGCTGTAAAGTGTGTTTATATCCTTCCAAATTTGATGTTTTCTTAAACACATTAAGGTGATCTCACCTGAACCACCAAACATACCCCCATATCCCGTGTACTGCACTATTGCTCCGATGCGATAGTAGGTAATTTTGTCCATGCATTCACCAAATCCTTACTCTTCCATCAGTTTGCCAGGTGGCATAGCATGACTCATCACTCAAAGTATCTAGTTTCCTGTCACCCTCTGCCCAGTGATGCTGCTCTTTACACCACTTCAAAGGTCACTTAACACTGACCACAGAAATGTTTAGCTTTTGAGGTGCTGCTCAACAATTGTAACCCTACGTATCTAACTCCGTGTGCACTGCCGATAGCTCTTTGGAACTCAATTTTCTACAACCACTCTCTGCAATGCTTAATGATCCCTGTCCTTCAGTATATGCGATCTGTCTGATCTTGGTTTAGTTGTGGTTGTATCTTCGTATTTCCACTTCAGTCAAATCACCAACAGTTGATTGGGCATTTTTAGAAGGGTTGGAATGTCCCTGATGAGTTTATTACTCGGGCGGCATCGAATGACTAGTCTGCATTCAAAGTCCCTGTGCTCTTCTGTCTGTTCCATTAAGTTGTTAACACTTATTTACTGACAATTCAGTATTCCCCACTTCTTATACTGATGGATCCACCACTCACTACATATAAGGGTTAATTCTGCATTATATAGGGATGTCTTGACACTTTCTATCAAATAGTGTATTTAATTGCCTTAAAGATTCCAAGCTTCTTACAATATCCTTCAGTGTGTCCAAAAGGAAAGTAACTGCCAAGAGATTATAAGAACCCACATATGATGTAGAAGTGCCCACTGCAAGCAGGAATTATGCTGGGCACAAAGTTTAGCATGCTACACATTCCTCTGTAGTTGCTCTCAAGAAGAGGTCGCAATGGTGGGATTGACATTTTGGAATTTTCTATATGGTGATGTAGGTTAGTTCCAATTATCACACCTTGCAGCTTTTCATCCTGATGGACTCTCATTTGCGAGTATTTGCCAAAAAAGTTTCAGAATTTAACTGGTTCTGCAGTATAATGCTTAAGGTACTGGCCAACCCATGCAAAATGTTGTAGGTTTAAATACTGTTAAGTGTGTTGAAATTTATTTTAAATCCTTATTTAAATGACTGATCATTTGTATGTAGTTAATTGGGTTGAATGTATTTTTTTATTCCTGTACCTTTGTCACCCATGATTTTAATCACCATGTTAACTTTCTCAAGTCTCTCTTTTTTTTTCTTATCATTAATTTTCCACTTGGAATCTTTGTTCACATGAATTTAATTATTTTTGTGTATTGGCTTTGATTTATCATCCTAGATGTTTGTCCATGTTACTGCATTAATTATTTCTGTCTCTTATTTTGCTTGATGGCCGAAGTAGAGAGGATATAAAATGTAGACTGGCAGTGGCAAGGAAAGCATTTCTGAAGAAGAGAAGTTTGTTAACATTGAATATAGATTTATGTATCAGGAAGTAGTTTCTGAAAGTAATTGTATGGAGTGTAGCTATGTATGGAAGTGAAACATGGACAATAACTAGTTTGGACAAGAAGAGAATAGAAGCTTTCGAAATGTGGTGCTACATAAGATCGCTGAAGATAAGGTGGATAGATCACGTAACTAATGAGGAGGTATTGAATAGAATTGGGGAGAAGAGAAGTTTGTGGCACAAGTTGACTAGAAGAAGGATCGGTTAGTAGGACATGTTTTGAGGCATCACGGGATCACAAATTTAGCATTGGAGGGCAGCGTGGAGGGTAAAAATCCTAGAGGGAGACCAAGAGATAAGTACACTAAGCAGATACAGAAGGATGTAGGTTGCAGTAGGTACTGGGAGATGAAGAAGCTTGCACAGGATAGAGTAGCATGGAGAGCTGCATCAAACCAGTCTCAGGACTGAAGGCGACAACAACAACAACAACAACAACAACAACATTTTGCTTTCATTTTGTTTTCTTTATCAACCCTTCTTTCATTTAAATCCTAATCTATATTACTTCTTCCTTAATGAAATACAGATTTTTGTGTGTCAAATGTTTGTAGGATGATTACCATCCAAAACAGATAAAAACTTGTAACAAAAATACATTTTTGACACCATTGTACAGTCAATATAAATGCATAATTTTGTCTTTTTTATAATGTGAGAAATGAACAGAATTTAAAAATTTATATTAAGCTCAATTAATTGAATAAAAAGTAGGACCAAAGCCTTATTGATAAAAATTCATAACTAAAAAATTTCAAAGCAACAAGATTCAAACTATCAACATTTTACATGTGAGGCCTACAAAACCAGGCTGCTAAACATCCTTTTTATAGAGCAGTAGAGCATTATGTGAAATTCCAAAATTTCTAGCTGCAATTTCTTGCAAATGAGGGCCTGACAATGTGAATGGCTGGGTTTGATACCTGGGACCTTAACCTACACCATTGACTGTTGCCCTGTTGACAAAAAATATTTTTTGAATACTTGTAATCTTACATCAGTTTTGCATAATAAGTATATTCAGAACATTATGTAAAAAAAAGTTATTGTATCTGAATGAGATGAAAATTACCTGTCAATGTTTTATTTCATGACGTATCTCAGTGAAAGGGTTCATGTAGTAATGATTCTTCTGTGTGGCAGTTTCTGTCTCCAACAGACCAAGCTTGTCAGTATTATCTTCCTCTTTTACTGTGATGTAAGAGAATTAGATTGGCATAGTGGCCTATGTCGTTAGACTGGTTTCCTGAAATATAAAAACTGATTAAACAATTACATTTAAAGAGTTTGTCAACCAAAGTCATCACTACAGGTGGGTCCCCCTTGTGTGGAGGCATGAGTGACTTTCCTTTCCTTTTTAGCTTCCCCAACCATCCCCTGTCTCCTTCCTGAGGAAGGAATTGTTAGTTCCGAGAGCTAGGTACTGAGCGAGGTAGCGCAGTGGTTAGCGCACTGGACTCGCATTCCAGATGATGATGATGGTTCAAACCTAAGTCTGACCATCCTGACTTAGGTTTTCTGCGATTTCCCTAAATTGCTTCAGGCAAATGCCGAGTGGTTCCTTTGAAAGGGCACAGCCGATTTTCTTTCCCATCCTTACCTAATCAGGGCTTCTGCTTCATCCCTAATGACCTTGTTGTTAATGAGACATTAAACATTAATTTCCTCCTCCGAAAGGTAGGTAGTGTTTCTCTTCTACTTCTGTGTGCCTCATGGCAGTACTACACATTCCTCCTATCTTTTAAGTAGTGGCTAACCATTGTCTCATTTATTAGTTTATGTCATTATCCTATATCTTAAATATTTTTTTAAAATTATGGCAATTGGAAACAATAACATGACTAATTATAGATTTGGAGAATAAAATTTAATTCCTAAGATGTACAGGGTGGCCTTTAAGTCCTATTATCATTTCAATAAATCATAACAAAGAAACTATTGTAGATATTTGGTTGTGCTGTGTTGTGAAGCGGTTATGTCTTTTTTATGCCAGAATTTTAATGTGTGCGCCACTTGTTACTTGTAGACAGAACCAATCACTAATTACTTTGAAACTAATTAGATTTGCCTTCATTGAGTGTGTATAAAATATTGTGGTGGCATATATCCCCTCCACTATACACCAGTATATATTTCAGCAATGCAATCATTCCCTGTTCTTTCTATTGTATTTCTTGCAGTGCAGCTATTTTCACTCTGCACATATCCATTTCCTCTTATTTCTTGCAATTTGCAGGTCTCTTAAGGGGCCTCACATTCCAGACTGCTGTCATGATATCTATTTTCCTTCTTGTTAATCTTTTTCTTTGCCATGCCATCGTCCTGTAATACATAGCCTTTCAAAACCAACATGTGGTATCAGAAAAAATTCCATTTTGTGAGGTGGACGACCAGGGAGGTTGGTTTCCTTTACCTGTAGAACTCTCCCTGCCCTATTTGACATGATTCTTCTGGCTCTCATGGGAGAATGTAACATTATTAGCAGTAGTTAAAATTACTAGTGAATATAGCCTGCATCTAAATTATTATTTGAATCATTTTTTGGGCTTCTTTTTTTTCCTGGTGATCTGATTAAAGCCAAAACATTCATTTTCTATAATTAATGTTCTTAGTTTAAAAAATACAACTGCTTTGCATGTCTTTACAGTGGAGATAAATGCAACACCCTGCAATTCATTCAGAAAACTGAAAACCCAGTGACTGGTATTCACAGTAAACAGATACTCTTTTGTTCTTGTGTACAGTGTCAACAGCAACAGTGACAAATCATGAAATGCATATCAATATTTCAGAATTATAGATCTCCAGTCAGCTCAGTGCTAAAATGGTAATGGCCTTTTTTTTGTTGTAGAAAAGAGAGGCACAAATTGAATGATACATGGGGTTGAATTCATAGTTACTATGTTGAGCAGTGTGATTAATCATTGAATATCCAGTTTACTATTGTGAACTGTTTGACAATAGCATTTGATGCAGCTACACTGGAGCACTTGTCCCTTACATTATTCTCTGCAGTATTTATTTCTGCAATGTCTGTAACACCAGTAGGATTGTGAATTGGAAATAAATCCAATACTCTGAAAATGGATCATTGATTGGTAGTAGTCCTTGCAGATAAGACCTATCTCTGTTCAACTGGGACTGTCATTTTCCTATAAGTAAACTGAACCAGAATGAACCAACTTAGAGCTCCACTGTGCTCCCTACTGGTTAGTAATGCCTTGGAATAAAATTTTGTACCTCTCTCATGGCACTGTCTTCCTTCTAATTTTAGCCATTACTTGGATTTATTTCCCCATGCACACTGAATGGTTTGGTTTGAGCATTCAGGAAGTTCTAATACAAGTAGTAACATTAGTGACATATTTGATACCTCATAAGTTGTTCGTTGCTGACATCCCAGTGTTCATTATGTATCCGGTTAATGAATGCTAGTGGATTTGATCAATTTTTAAATAATTTTATTGTTAGTAGTCAGACTGGTAAGCATAATCATATTGCCAATTACATACTCAATAGGTGTCACACAGTAAGTCAGTAATACATAAAAAACTTTAAAAAGTGTAACATAAGTTAAAAGTTGCTACATTATAAAAACCATAATCAGTGAATGTTCAATTTGAAGTCAAACAATAGAAATTCCTGGATGGAGTAAGAATAATATGAAAAGGATAGATAGCTATTCACTAGGGAGGTTGTGAGTCGCAGACAGGCTCAATGAAAAAGACTGCTAAAATATTAAGCTTTATGGTGAAGTCATTCCTGAAATAGAAAATGTGCAGGCAGGTGCCCCCCCCCCCCCCCCCACACACCCCCCACTCTACAGGGCCATTGTCTTTGAGTCTTTGATTCTTTGGTTGCTGGAGACCAAACCCTGAAGACAATGGCCCTGTGCCTGTGTGCCTGTGTGTGTGTGTGTGTGTGTGTGTGTGTGTGTGTGTGTGTGTGTGTGTTTCTATTGCAGGAGAAAGACTTCATTAGAAAGCTTAATATTTTAGCAGCATTTGGTGACTCATTACCTCGTGTATGTGGCGACATGCAAATGAGTGGTCAGTGTGAATTTCATGCAAATAACAGTACTTGATGCTGACTGTATAGAACTTCACATGTAGAACTCAGAATGCAGATTGACAGAGGTATTGTCCACATTGCCTATTTAAAAGCTGGTTTTCCAAAATAACTTTCAAAGCAGTTGTTTACTGATTTACTACCTAAGACAGGAATGACTGTCATATTATATAATTATTAGCTGAATATTCATCAAATGATATAAATACTAAGTTTTATTTTTATGAGTGATTTTTCAGGCATGCCCTTTAATTCCTGGGATTTAACAAAACATGCACAGATTTTTATGTATAGTCAAATTTTATTTTTGGAATCTTTCATTAATTAATGTTATTTTAGT